>NC_092253.1:8042500-8047500 GCF_036320965.1 Panulirus ornatus
TCTGTGCTGGGTTCAGCCAGTCATAAATATAAGATCAGCGTCTCTTACAAAAGTGAGTCCTCAGTGAGGGAAGCCAGGTATTCAACCTATCATTGCTCGATGCATAATAAATGTCCCAGAATGGAACACACTTGTAGGGTCCCCCCCCCCCCCCCCGGGGGCTGTTTGTTGTTTGTGTTTTTCGTCACAAAAAACGAGGAGTACGAATAAAGAAAATGGGTATCCGAGAATGGGAAGACTGCCTTGTATCTAAAATGTGGGTTTTTTTTTTTTTTTTTTTTCCATCTATTTGTACAGTACGGGAAGTGGTATATCATTCATTCCTCTCTCATTAAATAGGCAAAGAATTGTAACATGAATATGAGTGATGTACATATATATATATATATAAACTGGGGCAGCTTTATAGTAGGCAAAATTTATATAAGATTTCCCGTCTTGATCATATAATGAAAATCTTAATGAAATTAACGAAGCCAGACCCCGAACAGCAACATCCACAAATACTTTCATAGAACACATAATACCTTCCAACACCCAGGACTCGAACCCAGGACATTTTGTGTGGTAGTCGAGGACGCAACCGCTAGGTTATGATCGTCCTGGGTTCGAACCCTGAGTGTTGGAGGGTATTATGTGATATATATATATATATATATATATATATATATATATATATATATATATATATATATATATATATATATATATATAATATATTCAATTATTGAGCTATCTATCTCTTCCTTCATAAATCAATCATATAAAAACTTCTTTCACTTCTTTCATCAATTTTTTTTTTCTTTCACCGACCGCACTTTTCTGATCCTGTAATGACCCAATCCACCATCCAATCCCTCACACAATTACACATTAAAAAAAGAAAGAAAAAAGAAATCCACCACATTGAATTATAATTCCAGGTAGAGAGAGAGAGAGAGAGAGAGAGAGAGAGAGAGAGAGAGAGAGAGAGAGAGAGAGAGAGAGAGAGAGAGAGAATGGAAAAGTCAATTTTGATAAAAGCGAGCAAAAATGGCCCCTTGCTCCCCAACCCCCCCCCCCCCCACCCCACCTCCCAACAACAACAACAACAACAACAACAACAACAACAACAACAACAACAACAACAACTCCCTCCCTCAGTCTTACCTCAATTCAAAAACCCTCGCCAGACTCTCGAGTCCAATTCCCTCCACTCTAAAGTGGAAACTTTCTTTCTCACAATCCCGACTCTCTCTCTCTCTCTCTCTCTCTCTCTCTCTCTCTCTCTCTCTCTTGGCCAAGCCACAGCGGGAACCACCGCTACAACCTGTGCTACGAGACATGGCCCCCTACAACCTATGCTACGAGACATGACCCCCTACAACCTATGCTACGATATGACCCCCACTACGACACCGTAACCCTTACATCAATAAAGCTTCAACCATCACAGCTGTCACAAATCACCACCATGACGTCCAACGCCATTACTATCACAACCCCCTACTACTATTAACACAACCGCTACTAATATCATACCTCCAATACCATCACAATCACCACTACTATCTTACAACCCCACCCCAGCGGTCACAACCCGCACTAACACTACAATAAGAATCACCCATCACGACGACTTCACCACTTCGATCATACCTTTCTCCGTAACTACAATCACAACAACCACAACCATTTTTTGTTGTATGTTGAAGGCTCCAGCCATGGACCAATGTCCACATCAAGGCCGGGCCTTAATTGGAATGTAGAGAGGATTGTGAAACGGAAAAGGAAGAGACAAGGGAAAGTATTTACGAATTTTGCAGGAAGTGCAAAAACCTGTCTTTTAAAATATACCGAGTCATAGTTATTAGAAGGGACATAAGAAGGTACACAGTTCCAAAGCTTCGAGGTGTAGGGGAAGAAACAGTTATCAAAACGGCCCACTCTTGAGTAGCCGATGGCCACATGATAATCATGTGACGGAGCAGCTTGCCGAGTGTGGCATGGTCTAGCTAGTGCGTGGGTGGGGGGCACACAAGCAGCCAGCTCTCGGGAGCAAAAAAACAAAAACAAAATAATACATTAACTACAGAATAACATAAACCTTACAACCTCCATTATGACTACAACCTTCACGATAACCGAAACCATCACTTCGACTACAACTACAACCTCCATCATCATAGCCACAACCCGTACTTTCGATAATGGAAAAAAAAAAAAAAGAAAATAGAAGCCACCATGTTTACAGATACCAACAGGTGTTGTAAATCATTTACAGTGCGCCACGAACATATGAATTAATGACCCAACAACCATAATCCGTCTGTACATCAATTAACGGGAGGGAGGAACTGTGTGGAGGCGTTTATTCAACCGTGACAATTAACACACACACACACACACACACACACACAACAGGGGTCATTTCCGTGTCAGTGGCACCACCACTAGTAGGCCATCATAGGAAAACAGCAGCGGACTCATAAACAGGCGCGGGTTAACGCAATCATCTGCATAAAATGGCATTATCGACACTTGCCTAAAAAACCGCCTTTCTGTTGGGTGGGGTTAGGGGCTTCGTGGCTTAGCATGTTCTTGACCTGACACCCTAAAGGTCAGAAGTATTATGTATGGTGTGAACGGAGTGGTGTTAAGTGTGGATTGAAGTGTGTGTGTGTGTGTGTGTGTGTGTGTGTGTACGTGTGCGTCGGTGTGTCGGTGTGCGTGCGTTCGTGCGTGCGTATGGTCACCATCCAAATCAATGGAAAGAACAAGAGTTCAGAGAGAGAGAGAGAGAGAGAGAGAGACAGAGACAGAGAATTTCAGAAGCACTTCACAAATACCCATCCATTCGAGTTCATTGGGAAAACTACCGAGAGAGAAGATGGTAAAAAAGAAGTTCAACTTTACAGAAGAAGATGAAGGAAAAGAAGGAATGATGGATCCTCTACCCATACTCACACACTGAAGGTAGAAAGGACAGTATAATGATAATAATAATAATAATGATAATACTAATAATAATAATAATAATAATAATAATAATAATGATAATAATAATAATGATAATAATAATAATAATAATGATAATAATAATAATAATAATAATAATAATAATGATAATTATAATAATAATAATAATAATAATAATAATAATAATAATAATAATAATAATAATAATAATAATAATGATAATAATAATAATTATAATAATAATAATAATAATAATAATAATAATGATAATGATAATAATAATAATAATAATAATAATAATAATAATAATAATGATAATAATAATAATTATAATAATAATAATAATAATAATAATAATAATAATAATAATGATGATAATAATAATAATTATAATAATAATAATAATAATAATAATAATAATAATAATGATAATAATAATAATAATAATAATAATAATAATAATTCTATAATAATAATAATAATAATAATAATAATTCTATAATAATAATAATAATAATAATAATAATTCTATAATAATAATAATAATAATGAATCACCCCATATTCCAATTTCGCTGTTCATAAACAAATATAAACTTATCTAACAAACAAGAGAAAAAGCCTTTTCAATTAATACGTAAACCTTTATAGAAATTACAAAGTAAAATTCTCTTGGCCTTATGTAATAGCAACATACAGGGGGGAAAAAAAATCCTTTGAAATATCTAAATTAACCTTAACGAAATACAATTTAATCTTTTTTTTTTTATGTATGACGTAATACCACGTTACGAGACACGTAACCTATATAAAAAAAAAGGAAAGAGAGAGAGAGAGAGAGAGAGAGAGAGAGAGAGAGAGAGAGAGAGAGAGAGAGAGAGAGAGAGAGAGAGAAATACAACTGATAAAAGAGGGAAAAAAAAAAAACATGCCATTTTCCTCTCCGAAGCGAACAGGTCCACGGAGCGGCGGCCGTCCAAATTTTCCAGTCTCATCTTAAAGGGGTGTGGAGGGAAGCCGTGTTATGCTTATAAGGGGTCGCTGGGAAATTTATGTTTGAGGAAGTGACCGAGAGATTAAGAAAAAAAAAAATGGTGGGTGGGTGGGGGGTTCTGAACAACCATCTTCCAGCAACCTTCTCTCTTCTCTCCTTCTATCTATCTTACCGCAACCTTCTCTCTTCTCTCCTTCTATCTACATTACCGCAACCTTCTCTCTTCTCTCCTTCTATCTACATTACCGCAACCTTCTCTCTTCTCTCCTTCTATCTATATTACCACAACCTTCTCTCTTCTCTTCCTCTATCTACATTACCACAACCTTCTCTCTTCTCTCCTTCTATCTACATTACCACAACCTTCTCTCTTCTCTCCTTCTATCTACATTAGCTGTCTTTTCCATCTAGCTTTTTACCACCGTGGGTGTGATATATACAGCCACCAGATCTTCTTTGGCTGTACGACTGTCCATGGACGGAAAGGAGCACACAGTCTCGTCTCATCCAGAACATTTTCGAATTTGAAAGCTCATTCCTTCAGTATTTTTCATTTTAATAATGAGTAAAAAGAAAATCTCGAAGCTGAAAAACCCATAAAAAGCTGGGGGGGGGGGGGGGTTTTGGGGGGGTTAATTGGCTACCTCCACTTAAACAACAGAAACTGGGTACTTTCCATGGCTCGTCCCGTTCTCTCTCTCTCTCTCTCTCTCTCTCTCTCTCTCTCTCTCTCTCTCTCTCTCTCTCTCTCTCTCTCTCTCTCTCTCGGTACGCGGATAGAAAACGGCTTGAAAAAAAAAAATAAAATAAATAAATACGTTCAGGTGTATATTTTCTTTTTTTTCCCTCACCATTCCCATGGTACTGATGATGGCTGAAGTGTACCACCAGCGTGGGCACGTTCGCCCAAAGGGGGGCTGGGCTGGGCTGGTCATTTCAAGGAACTTAAACGTTAAACTGGCTCCAAAATTAACGAACCACCACATCTGGGCGATGAGGGGGGGAAAAATGGCTCACAAGGACATTATAATGACCCGGTGTCGACAGCT
>NC_092253.1:8052500-8062500 GCF_036320965.1 Panulirus ornatus
CCCTGGGGTGTGAATACCATGGCCTTTGACATAGGTCCTTTGAGGGGGTCATGCCTTACAACACATGTCAGGCGCTCTACAATACCCGCGCCACGCCCTTACGATACCTGCCCCACGCCTTTACAATACCCGCACCACGCCTCTGTGATAACTGTACCATGCTTTTACGATACCTGCACCACGCCTCTATCATAACTGCACCACGCCCTTACAATACCTGTACCACGCCCCTACAATAGCTGCACCACGCCTCTACAATACCTGCACCACACCCTTACAATACCTGTACCACGCCATTACAATGCCTGCACCACGCCCCTACAATACCTGCACCACGCCCCTACAATACCTGCACCACATCCCTACAATACCTGCACCACGCCCCTACAATACCTGCACCACGCCCCTACAATACCTGCACCACGCCCCTACAGTACCTGCACCACGCCCATACAATACCTGCACCACGCCCCTACAATACCTGCACCACGCCCCTACAATAGCTGCACCACGCCTCTACAATACCTGCACCACACCCCTACAATAGCTGCACCACGCCTCTACAATACCTGCACCACGCCCCTACGGTACCTGCACCACGCCCCTTACAGTACCTCTACCACGCCCCTACAGCTAAGTGCACCAAGTCACGCCATCCTGGACAACAGTGGACGGGTTAAGGGCGCCCCTGGGAGTCATGGGAGAGCCAGTCAGTGGGGCCCCCAGGGAGCCTTCCCACTCCCGGGGGAGGTGCCTGACCTCCTGATGTGGTGACCCCCCTACCTTGATTGAGAGAGAGAGAGAGAGAGAGAGAGAGAGAGAGAGAGAGAGAGAGAGAGAGAGAGAGAGAGAGAGAGAGATTATGGATAGAAAACTACACATTACTACACTTCTACACAGAAGTAGCTTCCCCTCTCTTTTTGGTCATGGCTTCCGTGAGACAAATAAATGACAATGATAGCAGGAGTTCATTCCTCCATTCACGGAGATGTAGGTCTCAAGTGAAAGAAGTTTTGATAAATGGCATTATCATAACTTTATGAAGTTCCCCCATCGACACCATACACTGTGTATAGACGAACTAATTTTGACTTTAGAGAGTCTGATTCCCTCATCGACACCATACGCTGTGTATAGACGAACTAATTTTGACTTTAGAGAGTCTGATTCCCTCATCGACACCATACGCTGTGTATAGACGAACTAATTTTGACTTTAGAGAGTCAGATTCCCCATCGACACCATACACTGTGTATAGACGAACTAATTTTGACTTTAGAGAGTCTGATTCCCTCATCGACACCATACGCTGTGTATAGACGAACTAATTTTGACTTTAGAGAGTCCGACCCTATGTAAATGCTACTCATATGTGTTTTCTAACTCTATTTCTAACCTCACATTCACACGTAATACTAACTCAAAGTTAAGTTCACTCGTAATACTAACCCCAAAAGTCTCTTCACTTATACGGAAAGATCAGACACGACACTTACACACTTAAGACCCACTTATCATTCTTATTTCCCCACTTAGAATGAAACTGATGCCGTCACATTAAATGCTTAAGCGTAGGCAACACACACACACACACACACACGAGAACCCACAAGCCATTCTTTATCGTAGGCAACACACACACGAGAACCCACAAGCCATTCTCCATCGAATGGTTCAGACGTTAGCGCACAATCTTGCCCCAATCCCAACACTCATATATCACCTTCAGACGTACAGCTGGTGCGCCTCCTTATCCATACCATAAATCACAGGGGCATCATATGCATAATCACACCCCTCCTCCATATCAGAAATTGTAAACCTATATAACACTTACACACACACACACACACACACACACACACACATACACTAGAGCCAAACCAAAATAACCAATGGTCGACCGCCATGTCTAAGGAAACACAAAAAGCTAATAGAGAAGGTCCAGAAGAGGACAACAACATAATGTTACCAGAAATAAGTCAGCTGAGGTTTAGCGGGCCCATAGTCCGCTATGGAAGAGAGAAGACTAAGTGATGACTTGATCATAACTCTCAAGCTTTTAAAATCAAGCTGACCAGGAAGACATAGAACTGTTCTTCGAAACAAAGCAAGAACAGACGAACCAAGATAACATAACATGTCATAAAGCAAGAACAGACGAACCAAGTTAACATAACATGTCATAAAGCAAGAACAGACGAACCAAGTTAACATAACATGTCATAAAGCAAGAACAGACGAACCAAGTTAACATAACATGTCATAAAGCAAGAACAGACGAACCAAGTTAACATAACATGTCATAAAGCAAGAACAGACGAACCAAGATAACATAACATGTCATAAAGCAAGAACAGACGAACCAAGTTAACATAACATGTCATAAAGCAAGAACAGACGAACCAAGTTAACATAACATGTCATAAAGCAAGAACAGACGAACCAAGTTAACATAACATGTCATAAAGCAAGAACAGACGAACCAAGTTAACATAACATGTCATAAAGCAAGAACAGACGAACCAAGTTAACATAACATGTCATAAAGCAAGAACAGACGAACCAAGTTAACATAACATGTCATAAAGCAAGAACAGACGAACCAAGTATAACATAACATGTCATAAAGCAAGAACAGACGAACCAAGTTAACATAACATGTCATAAAGCAAGAACAGACGAACCAAGTTAACATAACATGTCATAAAGCAAGAACAGACGAACCAAGTTAACATAACATGTCATAAAGCAAGAACAGACGAACCAAGTTAACATAACATGTCATAAAGCAAGAACAGACGAACCAAGTTAACATAACATGTCATAAAGCAAGAACAGACGAACCAAGTTAACATAACATGTCATAAAGCAAGAACAGACGAACCAAGTTAACATAACATGTCATAAAGCAAGAACAGACGAACCAAGTTAACATAACATGTCATAAAGCAAGAACAGACGAACCAAGTTAACATAACATGTCATAAAGCAAGAACAGACGAACCAAGTTAACATAACATGTCATAAAGCAAGAACAGACGAACCAAGATAACATAACATGTCATAAAGCAAGAACAGACGAACCAAGTTAACATAACATGTCATAAAGCAAGAACAGACGAACCAAGTTAACATAACATGTCATAAAGCAAGAACAGACGAACCAAGTTAACATAACATGTCATAAAGCAAGAACAGACGAACCAAGTTAACATAACATGTCATAAAGCAAGAACAGACGAACCAAGTTAACATAACATGTCATAAAGCAAGAACAGACGAACCAAGTTAACATAACATGTCATAAAGCAAGAACAGACGAACCAAGTTAACATAACATGTCATAAAGCAAGAACAGACGAACCAAGTTAACATAACATGTCATAAAGCAAGAACAGACGAACCAAGTTAACATAACATGTCATAAAGCAAGAACAGACGAACCAAGTTAACATAACATGTCATAAAGCAAGAACAGACGAACCAAGTTAACATAACATGTCATAAAGCAAGAACAGACGAACCAAGTTAACATAACATGTCATAAAGCAAGAATCGCGCTCGAAATCAATAAAAAAAAAAAAAAGAAATGCTCCTGCAGTATTAGAGTAACGGATGAATGGAATAAAGTGAATGAGGACAATGTTGGAAAGCATACAGAACTTAGTGTTTCTCCGTATCGCGATCACTGAAATCACTGAGGAGAGAGGAGAGAGAGAGAGAGAGAGAGAGAGAGAGAGAGGGGGGGGGGGAACAGAAGCCCCTTATCTAAACCATTGAGATGATTCAAACCACTTGTGAACTTGTCCATATACTCATTACACAGATTAAAAAAAAAAAAAAATAATTGACACCAAAGAAGCCGTTTCGGAACTCTGATTCGAAGAATGATTCGTCATTGTGCTCGAATACATTCAAGATGTATGACAACAACAACCAAAAAACGCCTGTATATATGTTCGTTTAAAGTAGCTGAGGTGTAAGTGATAAAAAAAAAAAAATTAAGCGAGGAAGAAAAAAAAAACTGGTTTAGACATCAGCGAAACACAACTGGCTCCAAAGCAGGTTTGAAACAGTGGGAGTCGAAGCGGCGTTAGGTAAGGTTTCACTGGCTCGCCGAAAAGTAAACTGACCCCCCCTCTGCTGAAGGTGGGGGAGGTGGTGGAGGGAAAAAGGGAAGGGGGAGAGGGGGGAATAAAGTTTTGCCGCTGATCCACATCGACTCAACACGATAATCTGGGGTTCAGATAACTTCAGGAAAAAAAAGAGAAAAATAATAATACGAGTTTCTGAATTAAGCGAGATGTGAAGTTGGAGGGAGAGGGGGGAGGAGGAAGGAGGTGTTTGGAGGCCCTACTCAATTCCGTCTCTCTCTCTCTCTCTCTCTCTCTCTCTCTCTCTCTCTCTCTCTCTCTCTCTCTCTCTCTCTCCTCTACATCCATTAATCACAGCTCACAGCCCTTCTGGCGATCTTCCCCCACCACCCCCCACTACCAAAAAAAAAAAAGGGACTAACCAAGTCATTTTTGATCTTCTTGTCTTTTACAATTATTCAAAATTATTCCAGAAATGTCGGGAGGTAAAAAAAAAAATCACATACTAATATAATGCGTCTTGAAACTATTGACCCATATTTCTCCTTTAAACTTTCATTGGCGGTTACATACCGTCGTGAGCACAGAAGTAAATGAATAAAAGCTATCATAAATGTGAATAATATGATCTTCCCTACAACTATAAAACTGGATCAGGTTGCGCGGGTTGTGTGTGTATGCGAAACCAAGGCTGGGCGAATAAGGTCATGGAACCATCTGAAATTTCATATATTCTCTCTCTCTCTCTCTCTCTCTCTCTCTCTCTCTCTCTCTCTCTCTCTCTCTCTCTCAAATACATACATACATACAGACAAGACCCCCAAACCGGATATGAAGAAAAAAGAAAAAAATAATGCTCGCGTTTAAACACGTGAAGTAAAACAAGTATATAATAACGAATGAAATATAGTAATCACAGTAATAATAACCATTAATAATAATAATAATAATAATAATAATAATAATAATAATAATAATAATAATAGTGTGAGTACCCGGGCAGGGCTGGGCTGGACCGGCATGGTGGTTGGACCAGCCTAGTGCGTACCGTGCTGGTCCAGCGATGGTCGACGGGCCAATCTATCTAATCTACTCATTATTCAACTCACTCTCCCTCCACTTCGGGCCGGTCCATTTACTCATTAATCAACTCACTGTTGCGTCATCCACTTCTTTAAGATTCTACTCAACAGACAAAAAAAATAAATCTATAGAATATTAAGCCTTACGAACATAATGATTAACTTATAGATTAACTTATATACATTAACCTACACTCTAGCCTAGCCTAGTTTGTCTATGCCCATCTAATGTAGCTTGCCTAAGCTCCTAACCTAACCTAGCTTGCCTATGCACCTAACCTAGCCTAGCTTGCCTATGCACCTAACCTAGCCTAGCTTGCCTATGCACCTAACCTAGCCTAGCTTGCCTATGCACCTAACCTAGCGTAGCTTGCCTATGCACCTAACCTAACCTAGCTTGCCTATGCACCTAGCCTAGCATGCCTAAGCACCTAGCCTAGTTTGCCTATGCACTTACCCTAGCTTGCCTATGTACCTACCCTAGCCTAGCTTGCCTAAGCACCTACCCTAGCTTAGCTTATCTATGCACCTAACCTAGCATGCCGATGACCTAACCTAGCCTAGCTTGTCTATGCACCTACCCTAGCTTAGCTTATCTATGCACCTAACCTAGCCTTGCATGCCTAAGCACCTAACCTAGCCTAGCTTGCCTATGCACCTAACCTAGCCTTATATGCCTAAGCACCTAACCTAGCCTAGCATGCCTAAGCACCTAACTTAACCAGGCACGCCTATGCACCTAACCTAGCATGCCCACGTACCTAACCTAGCCTAAACTAGCCGCTCAAAAGCAGACCATTCACCACAAGAACCTCCCAGAGACCAAAGTCGATTCCCAACCAGCGTCTGTGGCGGAACCAGCCGTGAATACCGATTTCGTTATAAAACCGTGAGCTCCGGATGGCCACCTCAGCAGAACTAAGAGAACCGTGAATGCCGGTCGCGTAAAGCATTCCCTTTTCCTTTTTCCCTCTCTGAAGCCAAAATTTGGCATTGTAACCCCCCTTCCATGACGTCTTAAAATAACTGATGTTAGTGTGATTATGAAAGATGATAACAGTGGCCCTAAAAGGTTCAGATAAAAGGCTTGAAAATATAAGGTTCAGATAAAAGGCTTGAAAATATAAGGTTCAGATAAAAGGCTTAAAAATAAGGTTGATAAAAGGCTTGAAAATATAAGGTCCAGATAAAAGGCTTGAAAACAAGGTTCAGATAAAAGGCTTGAAAATATAAGGTTCAGATAAAAGGCTTGAAAATAAGGTTCATATAAAAGGCTTGAAAATATAAGGTTCAGATAAAAGGCTTGAAAATAAGGTTCATATAAAAGGCTTGAAAATATAAGGTTCAGATAAAAGGCTTAAAAATAAGGTTGATAAAAGGCTTGAAAATAAAAGGTTCAGATAAAAGGCTTAAAACAGGTTAGGTTCGGTAAACGACTTCTTTTTTTTTTGGGGGGAGGGGTCGTAACAAGGAAGCTGAAGTAGTTTTCTCGTCCACTAATGAGATACAAACGAGCGTTGTTTAATTACAGAGTGAGTTAACTTTTAAATATGAAAGAAAAAACTTATGTTCAGTATTTCTGAGTTCAACAGCCTCACATTAAACTGACGCTTTGCAGAAATGTTGAAATTCTTGTCAATATCTCTCAATACAACACAGTGGAGGTTATAACAACCCAACTACTTCAACACAGTGGAGGTTATAACAACCCAACTGCTTTAGTGTAATGCATTGTTCCATTGTAACCCCGTTTATAACATTATGACCCTACTGCAACCTTTGGTCACACACACACACACACACACACACACACACACACACACTTTGGTCACACACATACACACACACACACACACTTTGGTCACACATGCACACACACACACACATACATACACACAAACACACACACATACATACACACAAACACACACACACACACACACACACACACACACACACACACACACACACACACACACACACACACACACACACACACACACACACGTATAAGCAAGCAGAATATTTCCTTTACTAAAGCTGTCTGTTGAAGACCAAGGTATATATTCAACACTCACTAGCCTCATATTGGTTATTTCTTCTTTTTTTTCTTGGCTTCGGGTGTCTTACTTTACTGGATAAAGTGTAACTAAAATTGTCTATATCAATTTTCACTTTATACTTGAACTATACGAGGCTGTACGGGACACGAAGACTGCCCATCTTCAGTCAATATTAATCATTATAAATAAATACAACACTTGTTATCTACATTGAGTTGTATCATTTATAATATGGGCAATCAAATTTATTATAAATAAATACAACACTTGTTATCTACACTGTGTTGTATCATTTATAATATGGGCAGTCAAAATTATTATAAATAAGTACAACACTTATCTATATTGAGTAGTATCATTTATAATCAATATAATCATTGTATTTCAATAATAAAGTGAAAATGAATATAGGACGTTTAAATCACAATTTATCTGATGAAGCCAAACGTTTGGTGTGAAAAACTGAAAATAACAATAGAAAACAGAAAGCTAGCGAGTGTTAAATATGCATAGGTCTTCAACAAACATTATATATATATATATATATATATATATATATATATATATATATATATATATATATATATATATATATGTGTGTGTGTATGTGTGTGTGTGTGTATGTGTGTGTGTGTATGTGTGTGTATGTGTGTGTGTGTTTGTGTGTGTGTGTATGTGTGTTTTGTAAAACGGTCAATGTGTTATATATATATATATATATATATACGAATAAAGTGTATATGAACGCGCACCTTCATAGAACATACAAAGCTTCATCAGCCAGGATCGAACCTGGGACCCCTTGTGCAAGAGGCAGGCATGCTAACCGCTAGGCTAAGGGACTGTATAATAGGAAACAACTATTCGAAATACTAAGTACTCGAATACCCTTCGTCTCACTATGGTGAGCAACGGGGTCTATATATATATATATATATATATATATATATATATATATATATATATATATATATATATATATATATATATATATATATATACTCGACCTCTTCACCGTTTTCTTTTTCTTCTCCCGGGGGGGAGGGGAGGGGGGTCACCACTAGACCACTTCCTGCCCTGGTTAACATTAAGGTGAACTTGATCCTGTGGTGTCATTCATGTAGGAGCGTGACGGTGCGCTTCCTGAACACCCAGCGTGTCTGGTGGACTCTCTCTGAGTTGACCTTTTGAGTATACCTGATAGACCATCACATACCTCTTGGGTATGTCATGATATATATATATATACTCAGCTCCACCAACCTCCGTTCCTCCTCCTTTACCTACAAGGCACTGAAATTGGCCCTCAAACATCATTTTTCTTTGTTTAAAACACAGTGTTTCAAGTGAAGTCGAACCAAACGCCTTCTTAAGTTCAAACTCGTTTTTTATCGAGAATTTTTCATTTCATGGGAACAAAGACTGAATGGCATTGTGTAATGACCTTTGCCGGTGATCACAACGAGTGACCAGCCAACGATCGTTCATATTTATCAACTGTGGGACGTAGTCCTTCCCGTATACCAATGTATATATATATATATATATATATATATATATATATATATATATATATATATATATATATATCACAAAATCATACATCATTCCACACACACACACACACAACACACACGTAAGACCTAAGACCCCACATAGTGTGACACGTACGTACACACAAACACATCAATGACGGTTAGATCAGTGTTGCCCGCACGTGTTCAAGTATTTACTCATGGACATCTGATACCCGGTGTTAGCCTCGCACCCTCCTGCCTGTCTGTCTGTCCACTACCACCAGCAGCTGGCCCTTACCATGGCCAGGGCCAGCTTGGGCCAGCCCCACCACTCACCCAGAAGTGGATTTTTTTGGCCTAACAGAAGAAAATCGTCTACTGGTACTTAGCTAATGGGATGATGGTTTCAATATATCTTTTTTTTAACGTTTTATATTGTCGAACTACAATTTTCTTTACCCGTCTATGGAAATCGTGGTTTTGATTCTAAAAATATCCGTCAAAAAATGTACCACAAATTTTTCTGTGAATTCTATCATGATCGAGACGCCGTTCCCTGCTTCCCACGGTGAAATATATAGCGGCACACACACACACACACACACACACACACACGAGCCTAAAAGTTTACCCAGGTTCAGTGACTGTAAACATGCCATACTTGTCTTGCGTCTGCCATAAACAGTTTTGTCTTTTCCATTCTTCTTCCTACCAGCGCCTGTTGTCGCCAGAGGGCAAAGGGGGGAGGAGGAGAAGTAGTGGACAAAGAGGGAGAGAGAGAGAGAGAGAGAGAGAGAGAGAGAGAGAGAGAGAGAGAGAGAGAGAGAGAGAGAGAGACAGGCCTTTGTCCATGTTCAACCTAACCTTGTCTCCACAACCTTGATACATCAGAGCTCAAAATAAACAGACGACAAAGTCACACAAGCTGTCGACATGCCTGGTGGGCACTTTAAGTTTATCCTATGCCTTCCTACGTGCTCTCACTCTCACCGTGTCTCCTGTAAACTTCAACAGTCGATGAATAATAGTTTTCATTTCCAACGCAGTTTACGGCATGGGGGGGGGGGGGGGGAACCGGATGCAATCTAGACTACAATTTTTCGTACCCTGTGCTTTCTTAAATGCAATATGCACAACTGCCATTAAGGGCCGAATGCCTGCAATGATATATATGATTATTCACCTTCATGTCTTTTCGTAAGTAAAATGCTACAGCAAAATCAAAATGTCAGAAACAACTG
>NC_092253.1:8065000-8075000 GCF_036320965.1 Panulirus ornatus
CCTTGATTCAATCCACTGACAGCACGTCAACCCCGGTATACCACATCGCTCCAATTCACTCTATTCCTTGCCCTCCTTTCACCCTCCTGCATGTTCAGGCCCCGATCACACAAAATCTTTTTCACTCCATCTTTCCACCTCCAATTTGGTCTCCCTCTTCTCCTTGTTCCCTCCACCTCCGACACATATATCCTCTTGGTCAATCTTTCCTCACTCATCCTCTCCATGTGCCCAAACCACTTCAAAACACCCTCTTCTGCTCTCTCAACCACGCTCTTTTTATTTCCACACATCTCTCTTACCCTTACGTTACTCACTCGATCAAACCACCTCACACCACACATTGTCCTCAAACATCTCATTTCCAGCACATCCATCCTCCTGCGCACAACTCTATCCATACCATAGCCCACGCCTCGCAACCATACAACATTGTTGGAACCACTATTCCTTCAAACATACCCATTTTTGCTTTCCGAGATAATGTTCTCGACTTCCACACATTCTTCAAGGCCCCCAGGATTTTCGCCCCCTCCCCCACCCTATGATCCACTTCCGCTTCCATGGTTCCATCCGCTGCCAGATCCACTCCCAGATATCTAAAACACTTCACTTCCTCCAGTTTTTCTCCATTCAAACTCACCTCCCAATTGACTTGACCCTCAACCCTACTGTACCTAATAACCTTGCTCTTATTCACATTTACTCTTAACTTTCTTCTTCCACACACTTTTCCAAACTCAGTCACCAGCTTCTGCAGTTTCTCACATGAATCAGCCACCAGCGCTGTATCATCAGCGAACAACAACTGACTCACTTCCCAAGCTCTCTCATCCCCAACAGACTTCATACTTGCCCCTCTTTCCAAAACTCTTGCATTTACCTCCCTAACAACCCCATCCATATATATATATATATATATATATATATATATATATATATATATATGGTTTTCAGTGACATTTTAAAGAGCTCCTATTCGTGGTCTATTTCTTGAAATCGACTTAGTCTACAAAGTTTACATGACATAAAGTAAACTTTCCAGGGAATGTGATGGCCCATCTGGTCATGCCATTTCAAATATGTCACTTCCACACTTTACCTTAGGCACAGAAACCAGGATCGTTCAAAATCATACATACAAAAGACTCTTAAACTTCAAAAATACTTTAAAACCTTATCATTTGTTTTGCTAATCTATTTACCACAATATTCGGGAGCTCCTTTCTCAAATTGTCGCATGAAAAGCATCGAAACGCATCGTAACGCCTTGTAACGCATCGTAACGCCTTGTAACGGGCATCGTAACACATTGTAACGCATTGTAACGCATCGTAACGCATTGTAACGCATCATTACGCGTTGTACCGCATCGTAACGCATCGTAACGTCATTGTAACGCATCGCAACAGCATCGTAACGCGTTGTAACGTCATCGTAACGGCCATGAGTAGGCATGGGAAAGCCGAGAAACCACACCTTGAACATGGACCCACAGTCACATAACACTAAATTTCATCATGATCGTTCAAGCAAACTGTGTTTATATCGGCAAGTCAGTCAAGCAAGGCAGAGAAACATTTGAATGCCATTTGTATATTTACTCTATGTAACGTCCTAACGTAGTACCATATACACTATTGTGGGTAATATAATCACATGTTTACTAGGCTTGTGATCTGTTATGATCCTACAGAACTGTTCACGCAGTTGTGAATAACTCATTCCAAGACTGGGGTTAACAAGTCTCCCTCATGGAAATCATCTTTCAATATTGCATAACTCGTTAGTGAGTTTATAAAAAGGGTTCTATGGCACGAGAGGTCTTACCAGGAAGTTGGAATCATTAATGAAACTATCGACATCTGACCGTGGAGAATATACTCCCTTCTGCTGTAATTCGAGCCTTTTTATATATTTGACGTCATCTGAAATGATGTAACTAGCAATATACTCTATGATAACCTCACCTAACCAGACGATGAAGTTAGCACTGCAAAAGGACTGATATAGTGTGAAATGACACGAAATTCGATTGCTTTATGTATAGAATCCTTCATATGATAATGATAATAATAATAATAATAATAATAATAATAATAATAACAATAATAATAATAATAATAATAATAATGATAATAGCTGTGCAAGTCATGAAGTTCCTATTCCAAAATACATTAATGGTCATATGAGCAAGATGTGAAGCAGCTTTAGCCTAGCATTCTAATTTTAAACTGAATTCCATTCAAAATTGTTTCGTTTTAGTCCATATTGCAACGACTTAACCACGCCCTCATAAACAGAAGTGGAAACTTATTGTTTTTTACACTATTTTGTGTAATATTCATTTAGGAATCTTTTTTTTATTCCCTGTTCAAATCAATTACTATTACGAGCCATTGGCAAACCAGAAACAAAAGAATGGTTTATAGTTCTATGATAAATTACCTTTTTATTTCTAAGTGTCTACGATAGGGTAATTAATTGATTACCTTCCCCTCAGTGCAGAATGGATCAATTAGTGGTGTCATTACACCTTGTACGGTCGTTGTATGCGATAAAAGACATCTATTATCTTAAATGCTAACTAGGCTTCCAAACACCTCCTCCCCTCCCCCACCCACACGACCTTCAAAATCTAACCTTATCTAATGGCAACCCCAACTTCAAATAGACAACTATAAATAAAATCTCTCTTAATGTATTTCTCTCGTATTCAGGTGTCAAACAACCTAAACGCACCAACGAGAAACGAACAATCGTTTGCGTTGTTAAATTGTACGTTTGAGACACAATTCCAATACATCTGAAAAAACTATGGCGTCTATTTACTTAGTCTGGGCGAATTTCAGTCCGTAATTAGCCTAGTGTTTAAGAAATCGTTATAACAAAACCTCAAAGAACGAATTTAAGGTTGATATTACCATCATCTGTACTAACGACCTGATAACGAGTGAATTGGCATAACATAACCATTCATAATGACGTACATAAGAAAAATGACAAATTCAATAAAGACTGATCAAAATACATAAAGGGATTGGAGACATATACGTTGTACTAACCTAAGAAAGTAGAAATAGATTGTACTGTCGTCCTAAGAAAGTAGAAATAGATTGTACTGTCGTCCTAAGAAAGTAGAAATAGGTTGTATAAACCTAAGAAAGTAGAACTAGGTTGTACTAACCTGAGAAAGTAGAAATATGTCGTCCTAAGAAAGTAGAAATAGGTTGTACTGTCGTCCTAAGAAAGTAGAAATTGGTTGTATAAACCTAAGAAAGTAGAAATAGGTTGTACTAACCTAAGAAAGTACAAATACGTTGTACTAACCAAAGAAAGTAGAAATACGTTGTACTAACCAAAGAAAGTAGAAATACGTTGTACGGACCTAAGGTAAACAGGAGTGAATTGCATGAACGGGCACTTACCTCCGGCATGTCGTCCGGGACTTTGCCCATCCATGAGAGCGACAAGATGGAACAGTCGCTCCGAGCATTGAACGACGACTCCGGGTGCAAATGCATGGGATTCACGCCTGCCACGCCCGCCCACTACTGCTGATCCTCCTACCGCCCACGCCCACACCCGGAGGGGGGGGAACCCGCCCCTTGGTGATCACGCCCACCCGAGCAAACCACCCGGATGGCAGGAGGGGGGCGCCCCGCCCCTACGAGGTGACGGCAGTCATGATGTGGAGAGGCGTGGAGGGCCAGGCCGCGCCCCACATGGGCAGGTTGCTGTCACCGTAAGGAGGTGGCGCGGGCCGGGTTATCTTCACCGTGAGGAGTGGCCTAGTGAAATGGCTGCTGTGTGGTAGGGAGCCTCGGTCTAAATTCTCCACGATGTCCTTGTCATCAGCGTCAATTTGTGTAGTTGGAGAACCATTATTCAGAATATAGGTGTATGTAACAGACGTGTGAAGCTGTGAATTTGGAGGGAAAAAGAAAAAACGAATATTCTTTACAAATCTTCTGTCGCTCTATTTCAACTGGTTCATTGACAGGAAAAGATTGTAATCAGAATAAATAACTGGTAGAAAAGTCTTTTGATATGACTGACTCTCTCTCTCTCTCTCTCTCCCCCCGACATTGTTTGCCTAATGAAGAAAACCTCAGCCCACGTAATTAATGGCGAGGAAACTTTTACACTCGCCAGCATAAGGTAATTCCTGCACTAAAAGAGGCATTTGTGTGTGCTGCACGAGCCCAGAATGAGCGAGAAAAATATCCACTTTCCTTTACAACGTTAGCATGATCATAGAATGACCTGCTTTTGTCTTTTAAAAGAGTTTCAAATTCGTGTTGGCCATTGCTCCCTTTCGTATCTATTCGACATATGAACTTACGACACGTATATTTCGATAGCAAAACTAATTCAGAAATCTATCTTATTTACTTGTCACCCTTTTAGTCCATGATACTTTAAAATGAATTCGGTTATCATTTAAAGTACTTAAGACGACAGAGAAAAGAACCAAATTCTTGACGTAAACACGATGTTGACATAGGAAGTGCGCGGGTCTTTTCGTGACCAGTGGGCTCGTCCAAAGTCGTGATAATCCCCGTAACCCAATGGCCAGCACACTTCTGCAACAGGACGTGCTTCATGGACGTGTGTCACCGGGCCCTCAGCACGAATCCTCTTTTGCAAGATTCCTGAGGACCTGTGGATAACGCATATTAATAGCGTGAGTAGTGTGTGTATTGCTTGCCTCCACTACGGTGGGCAAGGAAGGTGTTCGGTGTGACTGTGGTGGTGTTTAATACGGTTAAGATTTTGATGATAGATATCTATTTTTGTATTTTAAGTCGCACGAAGATACTCTAGTAGGCTAAGCATCTTTGAATCTTGAGGAAGTATTATGATCCATGAAGAGTTATATGTTCATGTTTTTTGCGTAGATTTGCTAATGGATTCGAAAGGCTGGTCACTGGTGAATCGCGGTTTCCTGCATATATATATATATATATATATATATATATATATATATATTCTTTCTTTCTTTCAAACTATTCGCCATTTCCCGCATTAGCGAGGTAGCGTTAAGAACAGAGGACTGGGCCTTTGAGGGAATACCCTCACCTGGCGCAATTCTCTGTTCCCTCTTTTGGAAAAAAAAAAAAAAAAAAAAAAAAAAAAAAAAAACGAGAGGGGAGGATTTCCAGCCCCCCGCTCCCTCTTATATATATATATATATATGTATATATATATATATATATATATATATATATATATATATATATATATATATATATATATATTCTTTCAAACTATTCGCCATTTCCCGCATTAGCGAGGTAGCGTTAAGAACAGAGGACTGAGCCTTTGAGGGACTACCCTCACCTGGCCCCATTCTCTGTTCCTTCTTTTGGAAAATTAAAAAAAAAACGAGAGGGGAGGATTTCCAGCCCCCCGCTCCCTCCCCTTTTAGTCGCCTTCTACGACACGCAGGGAATACGTGGGAAGTATTCTTGCTCCCCTATCCCCAGGGATATATATATATATATATATATATATATATATATATATATATATATATATATATTCTTTTTTCTTTCAAACTATTCGCCATTTCCCGCGTTAGCGAGGTAGCGTTAAGAACAGAGAACTGGGCCTTTGAGGGAATACCCTCACCCGGCCCCCTTCTCTGTTCCTTCTTTTGGAAAATTAAAAAAAAAAATAATGAGAGGGGAGGATTTCCAGCCCTATATATATATGTGTGTGTGTGTGTGACGTAACATATTTCCTCGTATAAATACTAAAACTAAAAACAATACATTGATTTAACTCGTGTTTATGCGACCGGATCTCACGGCTTCTGTATTCAACCGATTCTGACTCTACTACGTTCTATTCAGCCGCGCCTCTTGTCTCTATACATAACCGCAGATACCCGGAATCCATGTGAAATCTTGATCAATTCCAGTTACAGAAGGTTTAGATCAAGTGGCCCGGTGACCAGAAACCCAAGCCAGTCATCTGTTTCACCCAAATATGAAATATGACCGAATTTCGCAGGAGTAACCCACCGGGTCGACAGGAATAGTGAGTTCTCTAACCTCCCGATCGAGTTACATGGTACATGAGTTCGCTGGAACAACTGTACTGTCCTGTACAGTGATATATGCATGTGTAAGTTTATGTAAAAGCATAAAGTGGCATCAACTTGAAGGCCGTTTCCCGCATGAGCGAGGTAGCGCCAGGAACAGACGAAGGAAGGCCTCAACCGCTCCAGTCCATTCTCGAGTTCTCATGTGTCATGCACCGAAACATCCCAGACATCCCCCTTCCCATCCCTCCCACCCCCCTACCAGATTGCATACTCGCCCTTGTCTCTAGGACTCGCATTTACCTCCCTGTATTCGTCGACATATAACCTCAGTCAGTGAACCTGTCCATCGTATGTGCTTCTCCGTGAATCTAACGGATCATCCGGGCTTGCACACACCCGTCCATAAGTAAGTAACCGTTACTGAGCACATACCAGTCCATGAGGGGCCCCTTAGTGAGCACACACCAGTCCATGAAGGGGCCCCTTGGTGAGCACACACCAGTCCATGAGGGGCCACTTAGTGAGCACACACCAATCCATAAGTACACATACCTGTCTATGTTCGCACGTTAACCTGTGAGGGATAGCTTACGTCTCTCGTCCATCTGTCCTTGCCCGTCTGCGTCCTTGTCTTTTAAATTTATCTGTCCTTGTCCGTGTGTACGCGTCTATTGATACACAAGAGGTGAGTCTCTGCGTGTTCCATGCAGTGTGCAGGTAGCCTGTGTGTGTGTGTGTGTGTGTGTGTGCCGCACTAACCTGTAGGTTATTTATAAAAGTATCAGGCAACTCCGATATACCGTACTCATGGCTCTGACCTTAAGGCTTATGACTCACGTGACAGGTGGCTACCGTGAGAAGTGCGTCTGCCTATGTCTGTGTGTATGTGTGTCGGTTCATGTGTGTATATATATATATATATATATATATATATATATATATATATATATATATATATATATATATATATATTTGAGTAGATAAAACCACCTCCTGAAGCTTACATCGCGAGTGAAAAGTAATTTTTGTCGAGGCTGTATCATTGTCAGTTGACGTAACAATATACAGTATATATATATATATATATATATATATATATATATATATATATATATATATATATATATATATATATATATATATATACGATGTGTGTGTGTGGATTTGACGGCGTGAGATATATGTACAATGTCTCCCTGTGCATGTAAATACACTTTGCGTTGTATGTGTACATGTTTGTGTTGGTATGTACCGTGTATATGTGAATGTGTGCCTATGCTTGTGTCCGTATATATTAATCGCGATCATCCTGTATATTGTATTAGCATACGTATATGTGATGTTATATATATATATATATATATATATATATATATATATATATATATATATATATATATATATATGTGTGTGTGTGTGTGTGTGTGTGTACGTTTGTTTGTGTATATGTGTGTGTGTATGTGTGTGTGTGTGTGTACGTTTGTTTGTGTATATGTGCTTGCGTGTGTGCATGTGTGTGTATGTAGGTGTGTTTATATGTTTGTGTGTGCTTTCGGCATATTCTGTTTGTGCTTGTAAATTTTTTTTTCCGTTTGAACATGCATACAAATACGTTTTCAAGTATTTACGTCGCTGATTTTGCGTTTACAGGCGAATTGGACGCGTACTGTGCATGTCTGCATTTAATTATGCATATAGCCATGTCTAACCGTATGTTTGTGTTGAGGTATGTCATGCATGTTGGTCCAGGAGGCATAGGTGTGCGCATGAGCGTCATGCGGCCTATTCTTCCATCGTCATGATCACGAGAGAGAGAGAGAGAGAGAGAGAGAGAGAGAGAGAGAGAGAGAGAGAGAGAGAGAGAGAGAGAGAGAGAGAGAGAATAATGCAGCATTACATCGCCCGAGTTGGCAACACCCCCCCCCTCTCACATTCCAGACAAGCGGGGGGGGGGGGACCGTCAGCAGCACCCACAACCCCCCCTTGTGAATGCACTTGGTAATTGGAGGCACTGGGGGTTTCTAGAGACACTTGAGTGGCTGGTAACACTTCACCACCCCCCTACCCACATCCGAGGCACTTGTTTCTCGTCAGGTCATCTGGTAACACATCCTCAACTCGTGAACACTTCCCGAAAATACGTGTGTATATATATGTATGGTTCAACGTGTTGATAGCCTCGTACGTACGTAGTGGTTTTGCTACGGGGGCAAAGTAGGTCATTCCACGATTTCCAGGGCTTGTCCCACGTATCCATTTCCCGGAAGCACGTTCGCGAGGGGGCTCTTTTCAAGAAAAATAATGTATAGACGTGGTATTCATACACCACAACTTGACAACAGGCCTGAGAGAGAGAAGGTGGTGGTGGTGGGACAGATAAAAAAAAAAAAAGAATATCGAAACCACTAACTGATCACATGCAATCTCTAATCTCATTTCTTCGGTGAGACAATGGCCGTTGGAGGATTGGAAACCATCGCGGGGGAGGGAGGTGGTGGACGGTATTTCACCCCACCCCTCGCATGTGACCGATTCACTTTCTTACTCAGGGGTATCACTGTCTCGTGTTGTCACTTTCACTGTTTGGTGGGGTGCGTGCGAGCTGCCATACCCCACGGCGCGCCACTAGAGCACTGAGTCTTCCCGTACCACACCGACTCACTTCGATCAATATGTTGCCTAGCGCAGGTCCCAAGGCAAAAAGGGGGGGACCAGTTGCTCCCTTATTTTACCTTATTTCCACCTGATTTAGGCTAGGTTTAGTGTCGCAGGCGGTCGCTCTATGGCCTCAGGTTTGGTTGGTAGGTTCATGTAAAGTGGTTAGGATTTGGGGCTTCGGGTTTGCCCGCGGTGGGGCATTGAAGACAAGTGGGCGGAGGAGGTGTTTTTCGGGGGAAATTCTCGACAAATGGACTTTTTGGGGGGGGCGCCCCTCACATGCGTCGCCTTGAGACGTTTGAAGCAACGTATCGTTTACCTCCCTCGTCTGACACTCGCAGCCAAGCAGCAAGAAGAACCCCGTCGCCATCCTAACCACCCAACTCCTTAAGTTTAATGCAGTCCCAGACCATTTTCTTTATGTGGAATTTGTGCCTGAAAGACTACATATATCATTATTATTTACCCTTGGTCGGATCATTCTTATAGAAATCAGAAACGGTCATGAAAATTGAGAGGTGAATTCAGCGGACGATCTACAAAGAAGTGCTACAATCAATCCAATGTGGTTACGAGGCTGCAACATACACCGTATTTGCTTTCCACCAGTTAACCTCACAGTTCTAATAGATTACTGTGTGTGCTGTCAAAGGCAGGATCCAGCACCGACTCCCTAACGTTTCCGAGCCATTGCCACCGACGGGGGAATCGGTTTGGCAGCTCGTAAGGGGGGTTCACACCCTCCACCTGCCTGCGCTTCAGGTGTCTATTTCTAGCGCAGCAGACGACACCCAGGGAGACCGTCGTCTGCTGCTCAACTGAACTCTGTGCGCGCCAAAAAGATTTGTTTGTAGCGCCAAATTTGAATGCCAAGAGTTGGCGCGAAAGGTTATTTCATTGTTCTGTTTAATGATTTTGTATATGATTTGACAATATACCATATATATATATATATATATATATATATATATATATATATATATGTTCTTATCCATGATTTCTATTCTACGGAGATTACGTACATGTAAGAAGCATTGAGGAGGTGGAATTTATTATACTGATTCGGTTCTCTTTCTCAATAATCGAGGGGTCAAGATAGAACCAACCCCCACGAGGGGCTTATGCCCATAAACCCACAACCAGGTAGGGGTCAAATAAGCAGCTGAATTGATCACGAGACCAGGGTGAAGTGTGAGGAGAGGGTGATACATCATGCATTGGAGTTTATGTTTTATAAAACTGTCATCGTTTTAGTAAATAAGAGTTTTATTTTCTAACTGGATACATGCA
>NC_092253.1:8077500-8262500 GCF_036320965.1 Panulirus ornatus
CGAGGGTAAGAGTGTCTTTGAGGAGGAAAAAAAATGGAGAAATCTGTGTTTAAGATTGTCTTTGAGGGGGGAAAAAAATGGAGAAATCTGTGCTTGAAAAGGATTTGTCTTTGAGGGGTAAAAAATGGGATAAATCTGTGCTTGATAACTTGAAAAGGATTTGAGTAGTTTGGCGAGAATTGAGGTCCACAAAAAGTAGACCTGCCGGTAGATGAAACACCAGAGTAGAGCGGAGAAGAATTTTCTGTTATCCTCGCACCGAGAAAATCCCAGAAGACCCTGCCATAGATGGGGACACACCCGAACCCGTGTGAATACTGAATGTGGGAGTAATGGCTGATGGCTCGAAAATAGTGTGATTTACCTCATCACACACACACACACACACACACACACTAAATCCTTCTGAATCGGCGTTCATTTTATTTTCCTGAAGTTAAGTGAAGTACTTCAATATTTCAGTAAGGCTAATGAAGTTTTGGTTCTCACAGACCTCGAAAATAGTGTGATTTACTCATCTTACACACACACACACACAAACACACCGATATTTCTCACATATAATTTCCTCATTCTCTTAACTCCTTCAAAATACTAAAGTTTATCGATCACTCTTCCCTCTCGTCTTTTATTGACGAACTTTCTCTCAGAAAGGTCAGGTTTCTGACGTGTCCACACACACACACTCCTTGCCAGCGGCTCCAGACTTGAATACGTGTTGGCCAAGAGTTTTCCAAATACATGAGACGCCCTTCATACGCACTCCCTTCTTTGTGCTCCAGTGGCTGGGGGTAGAATAGTAATAGGATTGATCGTAGTTCGTACACACTCCCTTCTCTGTGCTTAACTATTTAGGTAGTGCTAGGATTGATCGTAGTTCATACGCACTCCCTTCTCTGTGCTTCAGTGATTGGGTAGAATAGTGCTAGGATCGATCGTAGTTCATACGCACTCCTCTGTGCTTAACCAGTTTGGATAGAGCTAGGATTGATCGTAATGAACTGGCATCCACCTCCTCAAGTGTGCTCAAGTACACCTGTTTTTATCATAAGTTCGCCAAAAAAGAGAGATAAAGATGGAAAGAAAATATTTGTTTTTATTTACTTTGCTTTGTCGCTGTCTCCCGCGTTAGCGAGGTAGCGCAAGGAAACAGACGAAAGAATGTCCCAACCCACCCACATACACATGTATATACATACACGTCCACATACGCAAATATACATACCTATACATCTCAACGTATACATATATACACATGTACATAATTCATACTGTCTACCTTTATTTATTCCCATCGCCACCTCGCCACACATGGAATAACAACCCCCTCCCCCCCGCATGTGCGCGAAGTAGCGCTAGGAAAAGACAACAAAGGCCCCATTCGTTCACACTCAGTCTCTAGCTGTCATGCAATAATGCCCGAAACCACAGCTCCCTTTCCACATCCAGGCCCCACAGAACTTTCCATGGTTTACCCCAGACGCTTCACATGCCCTTCTTCTAAATAAGAATATATGGATTCAGTAAAGAATGAGAAATAACGGAAAATAACTAATTAGCAAAATACCATTTGAAAGTTGCTTGTGTCTTGTATATTTAGACTTCCATTCTACACTCAGGTTTATTATTTTTGCCAGTTGCTTCTGTCATTGATTTTGTTAAGGTTAGATGAAAAAAATGAAAAGTGCGTTCACCATGCCGAAAATAAGTACGTTGTAATATAGTTTTTAATGTGATATCTGGGTATTTCAAATTGTGCGGGGATGCTAATAATATCTTATATCATCTATGACCTTAATTTTATGTATTCGAGCCGGCAAACATGTAGGCTGGTTTACAATTCATTTATCGCCTGAACTAGTAGAAAGATCCCTAATGATCAGGGGGGCTTCATTACTGAACAATGAAAGTATGTAAAAGCTGGTTTTAGCTCAGGAAAAATAGCGAAAGATAGGAATACAATGTGCCTTTCTGAGGCGGTATGTTCTTGTGAAATTTAGTCATAAGACTTTATCGATCGATTGATACATAGTATGTGTAGAGGGATCAAATAACACTCCCAATTTCAATTTAAGTGATGCTACTGAGACAGTATGTACCTGACCCTCCCCAAAATTTAAATTGGGGATAGGGGTAAATGTCATAGACCATCTAAAAGTCCATCTTCCTTGTTCGCTAGCAATGTCTTGCGTCCGACATTTTGTTCGCGCGTCGTCGGTTCGCCCGGGTGATGGTCGCCAACTGTTCGCTGACGGGACAACACACACACCGTATCAACAGGGGTCGTCAACTCCTCGAGCAACAACTGAATTAAAGAGTTTTAGATCATCGCTTAGACTATCAGAAGAATATATACATTAATTATTGATCATGCCGTACGCCAACCAGCCCTCGTTGAATCTGATGGAACTGACGGAGGAGAACATAAAGTTCTCCATCGAGGATACAGATCTAAGGTAGAGATGGTCCTGGCTACCTCGGCCATGATGTTATAGATTGGTGAACTGGGTCATTGAGACACCAGTCCTTCCTGTGCTGTAAGGGTGTACCGTAAATTCAAAGAGAAGCTTGTAAAGGCCTTCAGGGGCAAAGTGCTTTTCACCCAAGCAGTTATTTTTCCGAGGGGAATTTGATAGTTGACCTTCACCTTGTTATTTCTGGCAGAAAGTGTATGAAATAGTATTAGGAGACAGAAGAATGTACATTCTTTGTATATGTGACGAGATGAGATAAAAGAATAATAATTCTACAGGAAATCATTATTTTAGAAATTGAGTAGGGTTATTGAAGCAGAGGAGAATGATGGGGTGAAAGTACACAGAACACATTAAGATACGTCATTGTCTAAACTAAATGTAAGAACATTGTAACCTAATCTAACTTCTCACCGGTCTATCGTAGTTAAACCCAATGAAACATAACTCAATTTTCAAATAAAAAAACAAACGTTAATTACCAAAAGCCTTTCTTACCAATAAAGACTTCGCTAATTCAGACGATACAACTCTGCAAGCATTTTCTGAACTTTCCTTTGTCATTTTCAACAGTTTTATGAACCCTTCCAATCTTCTCAGTAATACAAGAATGGTATTCAGAAATATTGAAAAAAGTTAGATAAAGACCCCAAGAGAGATTTAATAAACTATACAAAAGTAATAGCTATATTTCTTACAGGAAGAGGGTTTTACGTGTTGTCCCCATCTTTTATCTTTGTATGTGTGTCTTTACTTTTTACTTTACTTTGTCTTTACACACATGCATACAACCCTGCGTAAGCCATTATTCAATCAAATGATGATTTTCATTACCATTCATAAACTAATGATAGAGTGGCCTTAATACAACTTGTGATAAAACTGTGGTTGGTTATATGACTACCATATACATGTTTATCACCTTTTCATCCAGATGTCATGTACCTTCCTTCTTGGGGTGAAATTTCACAGCTGGTAACAAGCCTTCTGACTTGAATATACCTATAATATTAGATTATGTTAGGTTAGTGGTGATATGTTAGGTAGCATGATTGCAATGGACATGTGCAACTTAGTAACATAAGACACATATCAAAAGATGGTATAAAAACATTTCTTGTGGTATATTTATGCATTTTAAGGCTTAATTGGCTCATGCCTACTTGGTGCCAGTGAGTGTGTGTTGCAGGTCTTTACATAAAGTGAAGAACAGCAAATTTGAGTTGTAATTAGAATGTTTGGTGTGAGTGGAAGACCTCCTGTGACATGGGCAAATAGGGTGGAGGAATACTGGAGGGAGGCATGCAAGGACATGGATAAATGAAGATTCTTTTGCCATGGCCACCCATTGATAGGAGTTCCCGTAGGGAACAGGAATTGGAGATGTAGATTGATAGATAGATGGATAGATAACTGTTGATGTGAGATTTTAGAGCATCCATAATTGTTATCATGAAGAGAATAAGACATAGTGGAAAGTGAAAAATATTAGATGGCATTGCATGTTTGTTTAATCACAACCAAATTTGTTTACAGCAAGTTAGATGAGATTTGTAGTAGATCCTGTTGGACTTTTTGAATTTCTTATCTACCTATATTTTCATTTGATTCTCATTCTGGTTACAGTGTGGCCAACAGCATACGGCGAATCTTGATGGCTGAAACACCTACTATAGCAATTGACTGGGTGCAGCTAGAAGAAAATTCTACTGTCCTTAGTGATGAGTTCATTGCTCATCGCATTGGTCTCATTCCTTTCACATCAGATGAACGTATTGAACAGATGCAGTACTCTAGGGTTTGTATACAAATGTAGATATCTTTGTGTCCTTTATTATTGGAGTTTGATATGCTGTATCTTTACTGTAACAGATTTACATTATTTTTTGGCTTGTTACTGTAAAACTGCTTGTCCACAATTATTGTTTTATACTAATTTTGAAGTGATAGACAACTTCATTTGTATCAGAGTTTTCTGCCTACCATAGAATCATGAGCTACATAGCATGTAACGTGTTGTGCGTCTCACATTCTTAGAGAGATTTTGCTTGTTACATATTTTTTATTATTTAGGAAACCAATAAACTTTTAAGGTATGGTACCTACTGTACTACACTGTTTGGAAAACAGCATAGAATTTATTCATTCTGACAGATGGTAGTTTATTGTACTTTGATTCGGTTACATATAATGTAAATTCCATTAATATGAGGTATAGGAGGCTGATTTTTAAAGGAAATATTGCAAACTTTACAGGACTGCTCATGCACAGACTATTGTCCAGAATGTTCAGTAGAGTTCACATTAGATGTCAAGTGCCAAGATGACCACACACGCCAGATTAGCACTGCTGATTTGAAGTCTTCAGATGCTCGGGTTATTCCTGTCACTTCTCGACACCGTGAGGATGAGGCTAGCGAGTATGGAGAATCTGATGGTGAGTATGTGAAGATAATGAAACTATGTTTTGGAGTATTGATGGTAGTCTTACTTATGATTGTTAAATTTTCCTTTTTATAAACCAAATGCTTATTTCCTGTGATTTTTATTACATGTGCTGAGTGACCCATGAAAAGTATATGATTGGTATTTTTACCATTGCACAACTTATCATTTATTTATAGCTTTATTTGCCCACCAATTTTGATAATTTTTGTGATTTATACCATTCAATGTATGATTAGGTATCCTAATAAAACTCTGACTTCTCTCATGATATATTTTGTGACATGATAAATTAGTACCCAAATTTGTGATTTATTGACCATTTTTGGTAGAAACCAAATGATACATCTGTATTCGAAACTGCCTCTTATAAACATTAAGCATTTCATGATTAGTTTTCTCGTATTCAGAGTTTACATTATCATACCATATTCCTTAGCATGATAATGCTATCTTCTCAGTACACTCTTTGAAGTCTTGTATCTTGTTTACAATGACTCATTGATCTTTGGTGTTTGTTTCACTTTCTGTCACTTTCTCCTTGGGCTTTTATACAGTTAGAATCAGTAAAACAGTAGGATGAAAAGACTGAGAAGATATGCACAAGAACTTGAATATTAGTTAGAAATGGAAAAAAGAAAATCTGAAGGAAGTGGTTGGGAGTGATTAACCACATATCGGATATTCTCTACAAAGGCCCATCTGGTTGATTTATAGAAAGTGAATCCTCTTTGTCATTCATATCACATACTTTTTCCAGTCCATAAATGTCACATATTAGTCTCAAACAAAAATATATGAGCTCTGCAATAAACTTATTCATTTTACAATCAGGAGAAATAAGAACATGCATAGAGCGAATATTTTACTGAAAGCATGGTGATGAAAAATTCCACTTGCAATTGGTAGCCACAAGTGAAAGGACAGCTTCGACAAGGCTGAACCTGTATTGTCGAGGAACTTGTGCCACAGGAGCGGACCAGACTTTTTTCCTACATGAGTACAACCTTGAAGCTGCAGGAGCCCCATAAAAGGGATCCAAGGGTTACATAATGAAAATGATAGTGAAATCACTGAGTTGAATATCTAGAAGAACTATGACAGACATTAATAGTATACCTAGTTTAGTGGAATGTACTTGATATGAGTGTTAAACATTCATCCAGTGCTATTAACAGAATCAAGTGTAACACTTGATTTTGGCAGAGGTGTTTATGTAAAAGTGATTTATAATGATTTTTCTCAGTGTGAAATTTGTCTTGCAAGTTTAGAATTGCAGTCCTTTAAGTTTATATCAGACTTCTTAGACTTAGTTGGCTGTTTTAATCAGTACTTTGCCTTTATGTATATTATGAGTGAATTATCTCCTCGCTTTTCAGACATTCTTATTGTAAAGCTTCGTAAAGGTCAGGCATTGAGACTACGGGCTTATGCAGTCAAGGGCTTTGGAAAGGAGCATGCCAAATGGAATCCAACAAGCAGTGTGGCCTTTGAGTATGATCCAGACAATTCTCTTAGGCACACGCTTCTCCCAAAGCCAGAAGAATGGCCAAAGAGTGAATACTCAACATTAGACGAAAATACTCGTATGTAAATTTCCGTTGTTTATTAACTTACATTTATGTAATGAAACAGTGTTATATATCAGGTTACAGTTAATATTTGATGTATATGAAGCTTCAGCTGTGTCATGGCTCTGAATACATTCTGTATTCTTTTGTAAATAGGTATTTCATTCTTTGTTGAACATAAAAATGATTGTTTTAGCATTATTCATGGTTAAGTCCTGAAGACATTATTTACAGAAAAATTAAGGCCTGTTATTGAAAATTCTTAGCCTTTATACGTTTCTCTTGTGTTTAGTCAGTCTTTCCTTTGAAAGGTCATGAAACTTTTCTCTCCCTTCATACTTTTCGTGCAGCTGAGGCTTCCTTTGACTCAAGTGGCAAACCAAACAAGTATTACTTCAATGTTGAGGCCTCAGGGGCCCTCAAACCAGAAAACATAGTACTTATGGGCATTGCAGTTTTAAAAAAGAAGCTGTCAGATATTCAGAACCAGCTCACCATGGAAGCTCAGACTGATGCATTAGCAATCAACTGAATGATAATAAGGTTCTAGCTTGGTTTTGCAGATTGATTGTGGTTGATGCTTAATCGTTGGCAGATGTAACGGATCCATAGAATGGCCTTGTTCCTCAGGCCTTTGTGCAAAATGGATACAATTAGAATGTAAATGCATGGATTTTAAACCTTAGACTGATTAGAATTTGAAGACATTAATGTATAACTGCATAGAAGTGGGCTGGCACTCTATAGATGTGGGATGTAATGTTGTCCCAAGTATAGATCTTGCAGCTTGCTAACATGCACAGTATGTTGTAAGTTAGTTGCTCCCAGTCAAGCTTACTAGGATCCCTGACCAAGATATTCCCACTGCACTGTGGGAAGTGTAATGAAAGCTGTGTTTTCCTAGTAACAAAATTAGCCCATTAACAATACTATTAAGCATGAACCTGTTATTTTTTATTGGTTTGTGTGACTGACCCATATTTTCTTTTTGATATGAATATGGATCAAAAGCTCATCTGCAAGTGTAAATGACTGGATTACTCATGCAATGGTACCGAAGGTTTTCTATTTCAGAAAAATTCATCATTGAAGTGACTTTAAAATTGTGTTATGGTGTTGGTGGCAGCTAGATTGAATGTTAGCAAATGGGGACCATTTTTCATCTGATCCTAGTGCTTCCTTGCTAAAAGGGGTAAATGGCAAACAAGTATGAAAGAAATATTGGTGGCAGTAGACCATCTGAGGGTTATTGAGATGTTGTGTACCTTTAATTAAGTATTCCTGCAGATGAAATATCATGGTAAAAACTACTTTTGCAGTGAGTCATGTTATTCCTAGTTGGTAATTTTACAGTAATCTTTTCTTATTTACTATATTTAATATACAGAGTGGTTCATGAAAAGCCATTGACAGACATGATAAGCTTTGCACCACTTTCTCTAATCACACTTTTGTAAGATAGAAAATATTTCCATTCCTTCCTGTTACCTTGCCATTGCATTTTTCTCCACATTTTCCATCTCATTTTGGTCATGTCTGTATATGATTGTATTAATTTTAGAGAATGTGTTGTTCCAAGTAGGTCTGTCTTCAGAGCCTGTGCCACAGTGATGATATTGTTATTGCTTAGCTAGGAACAGATTACAGTAAGTTCTAGGTAGTTTTCCTCGACTGTTGGACCTTCTGAACTGACAGTCAATTATACTGAACAAAAAGGCACAAAATGTTGCTTATAAGATTCCCTGTGAGTTTTGCCTTTGCTTGGCTAAAACGTCCTCCATAGCTTATTGTTACCTTTCATTTTCACACTTCTGGTAGAGTCAACAGGTTTAAGAATAAGGCTACATCACAGCAGGTTGCTAGTACAAATTATAGGAGCAAGGTCTGAAGACTACAGGAGCCCTGTGAAAGGGATTTGGTTGGTTGCAAATTTTGCAGTATACTAGTTATAGTCCTGATCCCTACCAGGTATTGTAGATATTTGTAAATCACCCTTATTATGCTCTTAACGCTTAAATGATGGCCAACATTGTATAACATTTTAGCTTTTTCCACATTACCTGTACTATCACCCTTGTAAGAGCTTGTCCATCAACCTTTCAGGTCATGCATACAGTAACCCCACGCAAAATATATAGACTTTGGATGATCTTAATAATGAGGAGGAAGATTCATCATCATGCATATCATTGAGTTAGAAAAGTGAAGGAGAAGCACAAGAAAGAATTATGAAGGGAAAAGTGTCTTGGAGGAAAATTTTAGAGAGTAAGAAAAATAGAGGCTAGTAGAGAATACTGTCACACACTTTTCCACCAATTACATGAATTTGATTAGATATCTCATGTGCCTATACTCCATGAATGACAAAAGTAGTATTTGTAGAGGATTCCATAGTTCGGTGTACTCTGTCTACGTGCAGTACATTCATGTTATTCACTGCAAGTGCTGTGACTATATAAGAATTGAGAGCAGATTATGATGTATAACAAACAAACAAGACCTCCATGTGTAACCCATTTATCTTAAGCTGTCAGACATGTCGGCCTTATCCTTATCCTTTTGAGAGTAGATTATGATGCATTACAAACAAACAGGATCTCCATATCCTTCCCTTGTATCTCAAGATGAGGAAGGATTGCTCAAAAAATCCCAGCTACACCCCCTCCTGCCACTTGGTTTTACTGTGTAATGAAATATTTCTAAATATTTCATGCCATTTACCACCAGCGCTTTGGCTTTGTAGGAAATGAGTAGTGTAATTTCAGATTTAGAAGAAAGAAACAAGACGTCCAAGTGTAACCCATTTATCTCAAGCTGTCAGACATGTCAGCCTTATCCTTTTTCTTGCTTACTCAGCACAGTCATTGAGAGCTGATCAGGATGTTCTTAGATGGTTCATACACATAAAGAGGATGAAACAAGGGGTTTTAACCAAGAGAATCTCCATATTAGAAGTGGAAGGAGGGAGACATTAGAAAATAAATGGAAGGATGGAGGGAAGGAGACTTGACAGGGACTGAACATTCAGGAGAGTGAGAGGTGTATCATTATTGTATATGGAAGGTACCTTGCTGACAGCTGGGTGAACCAGGGCATATGAAATGGTCAAGGTAAGCCATGAAAGAGATTGTGAGGCTTAACTTTGTGTGGTAGGCTCATGTTTCAGAGGACTGCATATGATAGCTAGAGCATGGATATGTGCAAATGGGGCCACTGTTCTATTCCTGATGCAACCCTGCTTAAAAAAGGAGCAAATGTTTAAGAAATGATTTTTTTTTCATTGTTCATATCTTCCTATGCCTTAGTAAGTTACAATCAGGAACATAAACATTGGCCTTATTTGTGCACATCGACTCTCTAGCTGTTGCGTTAAGAAACATGAAGTTGTTTGTGCAAGAAATTCTTTTTTTTTTACATATATGTACACTGTAGCTTCTTATGCCGTAGCAAAGTACCATCAGAAACAGAAGACCATTGGTCTCCTTTGTACATATTCAGTCTTTAGCTGTCATGTATAACAAACCAAAAAGAGAGTTCGTTACCCACAGCCAAGCCTCACAGACTGTTCCCTGGTTTACCCTTACTGAATTGTATTCCCTGGTTTAGCCCATTGACTAGACATCATCCCCATATACAACATCATTCCAATTCTGTCCCATGCATGCCCTTCACTCTCTTGAATGTTTAGACCCTAATTACCTAAAGCTTCTTTCACTTTATCCTTCTATCTCCTTGGTTTTCTCTTCCCCTTTCTCCTTGGACATCTAACACATAGAACCTTTTTGTTAGCCTTTCCTTGATCAACCTTTCCATATGTCTAAGTCAGTGCAGTACACCCAAATCATCCCTTTCAAACAGGCTGTACTTACAACTACACTCCTCATTGTCTTGCTTTTATTCACATTTAACCTCACCAATCTCCTTTCACACAGTCTCTTATTAAGTTTCTTTCTCAACTCTGTGAGCAGAGTTGTGTTGTCTGCAAACTGCAAAAGACTCGCCTCCCAATTACCTCCACCCCTCTCTTACATTTACATCCCTCACTACCATGTCCATGAATAACTTAACCACATTGGTGATATCACACATCCTTGATGCAAACCAGCCTTCACTTGGAACCACTTCCCTCTTCCCTTCGTACTCACATATATACCTTACTGTCATGATAAAAGCTCCTCTGCATTTATAATGTTTTCTCCTTTACTATGTATATTCGTTATACTCTCCACAAGTCATCTGTGTATAGTATTGCTACCATTTTTCTTTGTGATCTTATAACTGATTAATTCTGAAAGTACAGTCTTTCATCTGCTCCCTTGCGCTACCTCACAAACATGGGAGATGGCGATTAAGTATGATAAATAGAATGAAATAAATACATTAAGAAGTAGATTGGAAAAGTATGCCAGATAAGAAAGATAAATCCCTTTTGTATCATTTTTCTCTATTTCTTTTACAGCCCAGACTGAATTTGACCCATCAGGCAAAGCCAACAAGTTTTACTTTAATGCTGAAAGTTCAGGAGCACTCAAGCCAGAGAATATCATCTTGATGGGGATTGCGGCCCTGAAGAAGAAACTGTCAGACTTACAAAACCAGCTGAGCATGGAAGCTCAGTCTGATGCTCTTGCCATTAACTAATTAGTCCAGCTTTCACCTTCCTCAGTGTCATTACTTATTCTTTTCTAATTCTTTACAGTGCCTACAGGTTTTAACCACACAGGCACATGAAGCATTCAAATGGCTGAGAAATTATGGATGTCTTTACTCTAATTTATATTTGTTACAAATAGAAATTTAATCCTTGCACTACTTAAGGAAAAGCAGATATTTATGGGGAAATATGTAATCATTGATGTTACCATATTTCACATGTAAATGGTTACACCATGAGTGAAAAATCGCTTTAAGTGAGGTTGCGTAATCTTCAATATGCTATGGAAAGCACAGTCTCATGGAGGATCTTTTCACTTCCAAGGTGTCCATCATTTCCATACTCTGACCTGGAGTGCATTTTCAAAGCTGCATTACCCCCATAATAGTTTTGGTACTGTTTAGTTGAATTAGATTATGTAATCAATGTAATTAGTTTAGGAAACTTTGTGGTGCCCAGTTTTAAGAATTCCATCCAATTTTTAGACTATAAATTTTGAAACTGAATTTGTTTATCTCTTATTATCATCCACTTTTCAGTTTGACTGGATTGAATAGCTTCATACAAGTACCACTTCTTCACTATCACATGTCAACCTATGCTCATTATGTTAATGAAACATGAACATTCACACTCATAAAGTGCATCTTAGTTTTTCACTTTGCACACAAGGTTTGTTCATCAGATGAGACCATGGTCTCCATTTATACCACTTCCATACACAGATTTCCTATTGATCTTTCTGTTTCTTTGTTGCCTATTCCCTCCAGGAACTCCAGTGAAGGAAGTGGCCACAACAAAAGAGTTTCCACTTATCCCTGCTCTTACATGCCTCCATTGCATACACCATCCCAAGCATTCTTCCACCATTTCTCTCCCTCTAGTACTCCTCCACTTTATTTTCCCATGTCATAGATGGTCTTCCCTTGTTGCAAACCTGTTTAATTGTACTATCATGAACTCTCCCTGTAAACTTCCCCTCTTGCATTCTTTTCACCTGCCCAAACCCCCTCAGAATACATATTACATTTCACCTACTCTAACCCCCCCCCCCCCCCCAGTTCATTCCCAGCCATACCAAATCTCTCTCTTACATCCCCTTATTCTTTCTTTATTCCATCTATTCATGCAACATGCTTCTCTCATTTAACTCTTGCCATGTCCATGTTTTGGCTGCATAGTTCAGGGTTGGGAGGACTATGCTATCCCTTTATTCTGTTCAGGGACCAAGTGAATTTTCTACCCAGTACTGCTATCTCCTTTATCTCTCCTTCCATATCACCAAACTTACACAAGACAGTTTTTTCCAATATCTATAACAGTTTAGTACACTTTTTCTCACTCTGTAGGGCTTTGCGAAATCTATGCTTTCACTCTGATTCCTTTCAAATACCATTACTCTACTTTTTTTCACGTTATCATGAATTGCATACGCTTAAACACCGTAAAACACAGTTACAGCCCTCTGCAACTCCTCTCTCAGCAAAGGCATCCACAAACAGGTATGTCACTAGCCACCATGCCTTACCACCACAGTCCATCTCTTCACCCCTTTGCTCTAGATTTTTATTATTCTAAGTTTTATAAGTTATTAGTACATAATAAAGCTGTCTTGAATTTATATCATTTTTTTACACATACAACAGTGAGGAACCATTTGGAATGGAATGGAATTACAGTATTGACCTATTACTGTTTTTCCTCCTCTGAATAGCTGTAGACTATCAAACTGATGGCCTTGGCATGCCCTTTATGTACCAGCTGAACACATTTCTCATCAAAAAGGAACAATGGTGAATGGCACCACATTTCATTTGTTTTCCATGTACCTATTAACCATCCCAGTTCAATTGCTGCATCCTGTTTTACTAACTTTTATGGAGACCTGTGTTTATCAATGCTGTGAAATTAGTAAGATATTTCAAACTTTAAGATTGTTTTGTACATACAGGTGACTTTTGGGATTTCTTGAGTTTTTAATTGGTTTCAAAACTAGCAGTTTTATTAAGTGAAAGGAAGTGTGAGCCTACCTTGTGAGTAGAACCTTTCATGTACCTAAGTGATTTCTCACAGGAGTGATGAGTATTATATGAAAATCTATTAGCATTAATAAAAAATGTGTCCCTTGACCAGTAGCATTAAAAAAGCATTTGTAAGTTGCGTCAATTTTGTTACATATCAACTTTGTGTATTGGGGAGGAGGTTTTTCTTTGTGATAATCAATAGAGGAGTTCACAATAGATTTTAATGTTGGAAGGATTGGAATGTTTTTTACAACTTTATTGTACTAATATGCCAGCGTATAGATATCTATGTTTAGTTCGCCACTCTTTTGCCAATTTTTTTTTGTCATACTTGTGTTGATTGCTCTGTACTGAATCAGTCATAAGGTTTAACTAAACAAGATGTTAAGGGAGGCTTTGTCAGTACTTCATCACACACACTGGATAAGGTTGAAATTATGGAAATAATTTGTGTGTTCACCACCCAACATCAAATTCAATACCACTTGGCTCCCAGTAAGAAGTCTGATGCATCAAAGAAGGTCCTCCAAGGATTCCTTATTGCATGTCAAGATTACTTCTTATTTTATACTACTAGTTGCAAGTGGTTGTGACTGTGTTTGGTGGAACATCCTCTTAAGTTCTGTACACCATCTCATAAATGAGTTTTTATACTTTTGTTTATGATTGGAGTCTTAGATCATGCAATATGAAAACAAAATCCTACTTGTTACTCCATATCTCTTAAATTCTAATCACTTTTCTCTGCACATTCATACGGAATCTGAGGCTGCATTATCATCTTGATCTATGTACCTGCATTCTGTCATATCTCTTGCAGAGAAAAAGCAGACCAGATTGCAGAGTTGATTAAGTAACTTAAGGAGGTTCATCAGATCTACTTGGAGCTGTACTCTGGACTCATCCTGCAAAATAAATCTTCATGTTTTCTTTGGCACATACAACTTCATGACACCCAGAAAAAGAAAATGGACAATAACAAAATAAGAACCTGAATAGGGATTTTAGCAGGTTTTCTGTTTGGGTTGTTGGAGTAGTATAACAAAGAGGGGCATGGAAACACGTTCAACAACATTGCTTTCTTGGTTAAGGTCCATAAAGTGAGACAGCCTAGGGACAATAAGCTGCAGAATTATGGTGAACAGGTAAAGTAAGGTGGGTCAAGGAATATGAGACAGATTTGGCAGGGGTCCACTACAGAATGCATGCCACTAAAATAACCCACTGAGTACCATACATCAAGAATTGATAGCCTCCAGCATCAGTAGTAGAATGAAACTCATTTGTTATAAAGCAAGAATATGACTTAAGACTTTGGAACACCTTTAGTCAATACATGGTACATTTTCTAAACAATAAGATTTGAAATAAACTTACTTCCTCCAAAATGTTATGGGATGTTTAATGATTTTTACATTTCCCTTTTTGTACAGCATATTTACATCCATTATTTACCTCAACTTTTGTTAGTATCCTTCAAAGTATTTCTAATTTATCTTTGAGCTCATTCTTGCATGTAACAAAGGTAACCATTTGCTCAGTGTGCTCAAACTAAGAATTGATAACTGGCCTAATGACTTCATATAGTTTAATAGCCATCATATGTAAAAGAGGATGATGAAATACTTTGACAATCTTTTGGAGAGCATTGCAGGGTTACCAGGTCATGTCAAATTTGGCATTGTTGCCACAAATCTCTTTGTCTCCCCAAAAAATGCTCTTGCCACAATTGATGCTGTACTTTGTCGCTGGTTTGCCATTTTCTGCCAAAAATTGCCAGTGATACTCGAATCATTTATGTATTTTAAGTGTGATCCTGTCTCGGATGTGTACATGATATGTATAGAGTGGTAAGATGGGTCACTTACTAGATGTCACATCAGTAGCAGTCACCTGGAGGACGTTTTGTTCTCAGCAGTTTGGGAAGACTAGGATGCTTAAAGTTAAAACTGTACCAGGGCAATGGATGAACGATTTTCAAGGTGAGGGATGTGAATTTATTACATTTGACCCCTGATTGAGTAGTATGTGACTGTGGTGTGTGTACCTGGAAAACCTTCACTGTTTGTTTGAAGAAATATTCAAAACGTCAGTATGAGATGGGGGTAAAGGCAAAATACAGAATTTCCCCCCAAAAATGGTCAAATTTGTGTAACACTCTGTCATCCCTTTTACCGTGGAACATTTAAGTTGGTTAACACACTCCAGTTGATGGTTTGGAATGAGACTGCCATAGACATAAACTTTTTTTTTTTATAATTACATGCTTTTCAACCAGATATTCTCTCCCAGAGTAGATATGTTCAATTTTAAATATTGAACCTGGCAGAATTTAACACTACAGATATAGATTTTGATGACTTGGAAAAAACAATACATAATTATCAGGCTGGACAAATTTAGGAATTGAGATGGACCTTAAAGATATGAAATTTTGGTGTTATGTGTATAAATCAAGAAGGCAGTAGGTTTGTATTTCTTCAGATCGGCAAAATTGTCTTAATTATTTACCCATATCAAATGCATTTGCTGAGAGAGTGTTCAGTCAGGCTGCTTGAAGACAAAATTAAGAAATGAAATGGGGTACAAGCTTTTGAAGAACATTTTGATGATTAGGTCACATTTGATGTTGAATAATTCCAACTGCAAGGATTTCTTTTTGTATCAGAAGAGATGTTAAGGGAGTTTCAGTACATGTACGAGAGTGAGCCTTGTCATGAAACTCATGAAGGGGATACAGACAGCAGGGAAGAGGCACTCGAAATATTGACTGAAGAAAGTTTTCAGTGGTAGTGTGTAATTGCCGAGATGTATATACATGGGTTGAAGTAACCCATGTTGTCTCCAAATCTATGTTCATCCAGGTGTGTGTGTTTTCGAGAAAGCATATGAAATTTATGGCTATTTTTCATTGTTCTATTTCCCTTTCGTGACTGCCATTTTTCGAAACTATTTTGCAAGAAAGCATTCCTGGCGGCAACCTTGGGGCATTGTAGATGCTTATGCAGGTTATTACTGAGCAACTACGGGGTATGGGTTGGGGGTCGTCGCCATTAGGCATGGCAACAATGTCTTATGTAGTCTTGTCACATAATATTTGTGTGTTATCTCATTAGAATTCAGGGTTTTTACTCAAGTCAGAATATTCCCCGGCTATATATGTCTTTATAATAGTTTTTTCAATTGAGACATTGGATATATATCTTGTTTTATGTGTTTGTTTACCTTCCCATCAAGGTCACGTGGGAGGAAGACGTAAACAAAACTCTGATTCAAAAGTTTCCAAACTACGAAAACTTTATTAAAGACAAAATGGGTGTTGTAAGGACATAATCTCAGCTTGAAAGTTACATATTATCACGTGAGTTTGTCTCTTCTGAGTTTAAGATGCTTGTTATGAGCTGTTAATGCTTTGTGGTAATGTAAGTGTTTATATTACTCGTTTATTAAACTATTTTTGTCAAGTTTCCAAAAGACATGGATATTTAAAATGAGAATGTTATACAGCTTCTCTTTGATCAATGGTTGTTCATATCAAGTGAATTTAGTAATGAACCAGATGTGATTAGTCAGCACAGCACATGTACCAGCGGAGCTAAGGGATTTCTTCTTGGACGCCCTTGTGACGAGGAAGATCAAAAAGGTTGTATTTAATCTTTATTATGATAAGTTCACTAGTCCATGTCTGAGCTGTATGGAAGGCGTTTTATTGCATGAATCAATGTAATCTATGTCTTTTTTTTCAAGCTTTTTATAGGGAAAATAATATATTTTGCTTAAGATGGCTGGCAGCAGATGAACTGGAACAGGATATATACTCCATCGTTTAGAACTTCGATTAATCTGCATTTAAAGGTATAGTGAAGGTTAGAATCGTTCAGAAGACATGAGAAACCATCAGAGAACAGTTTTAATCCAACCTAAGAAAACGCGTCGGATATAATACCTAAGTCCACCCAAAGATCACGAGTCTCTTGAATCCAGGCTGGTATTTGAATATTGTTTGATTTTCCTTTACATTGCTAGTGTAGTGTTCAGAGAATATGATGACAGTTTCACATATATGATTTGGGAGCTTCACACTTGATTAATGCAATATGGGTTTTATAGATCAGGGAGAATGTGGGATTGATTCATGTAGAGACAGGTGGTAATACTTGTAGAATAACAGAACCTATGAAAACCTGACAAGTTATATTCATATGAATATATTACTAACATGGTGCAGGATGTCTGTGTACAGATGACACCGAATGGCCCTGGTAACTTGTCATTCATCTGGAAGTTGGCAACCAGCAGTGTTGCTAGTATATTTTCATGGGTGTAATTCGTATATTATGACTATAACATTAAACATTAATTCAAACCTTGACTGACTCTTTGAGGTTAGGTGAGGTCTTCATAGGTTTAGTTGATTTTAAGAGGTGTATTACATATTTGTACATTTTGTAACCCCAGAGTTTCCTTGATATGCTTCTGCTGCTTATATTTGGTATTCTTTAGCATGAAAGATAAGATGGAGATAACCTCCTTAGGTATTCATGAATCACAAAACTACGTAAAGCACCAGAAACATAAGTAGCCATTTTCCGAAGCTAGTTTCATTGTGGAGGTAATGTACACTTGTACTTCATATCTTTTCATCAACTTTCCAAAGCCTTCCAATGTATTTCTCCCTAAGTCTGTAATTATTGTGTTTATGGTTTTGGGTATTGAAACTGTGGAATGTTATTTATTATATGTTGTAGTATTAGTTTACTCTACCAGGTATATGTTGGAGTCTTACTAGTATTTACTGTTTTTCTTATCCCATGACATTAAATATCAGTAGTGATGTTAACAAAAATCTGAAGTATTGGCTTGATTAATGTAAAATGAGGTAAAATACTTTTAGAAATACACAGACCCTGTGAAAAAGCTCACCTAACTTCCTTTAGCATCAGTATTTACCATATCTTCAATGTTATTTGAGAAAATGTGATACTTTTGATCTTTTGTTCACATCCACATGCTGGGCAGGTTGTGCGATGTATGATTTTGGGTTTTCAAGATATAGGCAAAAAATGAGTTCCAGTCATATTGTGAGAATGAGCCAAAAGGAAATATTGCTCTCATATTTCAACTCATACACTGAAAGTTAAGGTAAATGGTAGAGGCTTGAGGAAGTGAAGGTGAGTTGTTTGTTGCTTCTGTTGATTCGTACAAGTCTTTGGCGTACTTTTAACATTAATCATCCCTCATTATCACAGATCTTCATAGCCCTCACCATTATTGACATATTTATAATCATAAAGAAAATCAGTGATACCACATGTAGGTGTTATTTTGTTCCCAGTGCAATAATGTAACATTTCAGTCAAACTTACCCCAGAGCACATTAATAACCCCTGTTTTCAACTCCCCAAACATGTCCCTTAAGTCATCGTTCTCAAATATCATCCAACACACTCCTTCCGGCGTCCTGAATTTCCAGAACCTACAATGCCTCTCCATACATGAAACAAGAACAATATTCCTAACTTCAGCTAGGCACCTGCATTTGGGGGTAGCATAGAATTCTGAATTGTCAGAGCTTTGTAATAATCTAGTGACTAGAATTGCTTCTCAATGTTATTTACTTTTTTGTTGAAATTTACCTCAAGATAAATTTCTATGAAAGGGTCTTGATATGACCCAGTAGCAGGGAATTGCAGAATCCTTTGAAGTAAGAGGTTCTTGAGAAGACTGTACTCTGCGATACAGCCATGCTAAAGGTAACTTCACTCGTGGTGCAGCCTCTTGCAGGGAGAGCCAGTTAAAACCTCTCAACCTTATTTGCATGATTATTAACAAAGTTGAAGTAGCTCTTGCATTTGTTGTTTTCCACGTTTTTTTTACAAGAAATGTTTGTATTGGCCTTTACATGAGTAAGGTGTTGTTAATTTGGTAACTAGATCATTATGTCAACGTATATATATGTTAGTTAATACCAAGTAACATGAGACTGCTGCACTGATAATTAGAGTATGATCTAACTCACAATTGCACAGTCATGAGAGATATGTCATAGAGTATTGAGCTATGATGTTTTGCATTTTTTGAGAATGTACTAGAAAGGATCTGATGGAATACATTTGCCTGAAGTTTCTAGGTAGTTTTTCTTTTCACTCCACCAAATAATTTTGATATGAACAGCGGTGAGGAGCACTTAACAGTGTCAAATCCCAACACAAGTGTCAAAATCTTTGAAGTATAGAAAGTAAGAAGATTTATTAAATTGATAGAAAAAACCTAACAACTAAATATTACCCCTGTAAAATATCAGTTGAGCACCACCTCTTAATTTCCTCTTGGAGTTGGATGAAAGTGGTATCCTTTCATACAGTAGAAGTTATTAAGACCAGGTCTCCATGATTTGGAGCCCTTTTATTTTTTTTCCTGACTCATACAGCAATCAATAGAAGCCTTGAAAAGTTCACCAGACTTTCCTTAGCTTGTGAGATTCACTATAATTTTCTGTAGTTACTTAGTTTCTTATCAGCAAGAAGTCATACATTTGCTTTCTGATTATCTTTTCCAGAACTTTACAGACCATCCTTAACAGAGAGACTGGTTAGTAGTTCAGCAAATCCTCCTGGTCTCCTTTCATATATTTAGGTTTGCTATTTACCCTCTTCCACTCCCATGTTATGTTTCTTTCCCTTGCAACTTCTTAAACATTACTTCAAGGTATGTATCAAGTGGAACTGCACACAGCAGCCCATTTGGAAAAGTTCCTTAGGACCATGAGTCATATATGGGTCAAAACCCTTTAGTATTCTGCCTTTTTTTTTAAGATATTTTAGTGCTTTCCAAGGCCTCCTCTCTGTTCCATCTCACAAGTGTTGGGCCAATAGTGTCATCCACTTTAAGTGCACTTTTGAACTTGTGGTTCTTTTTATATCCTTACAACCCATCCTTCAGAATCCCTTAACCAGATAAGCTCTTCTTTAACTGACAATGTACTCCTGATGAAGATTTAGGTAATCTCCAGCCTTGTCCACAAAATCCTTTCCAAATTTTGCGCTTCCTCCTTTCTTATTGTACTATACTCATTAATCTTTGTATTATACCTTACCATTACTGACTGACTTTTGTGTTGCCTGTCTTCATCTTGAAGCTTCTTCAGCTTTCGACATCCTAACTGAACTGCTCTGGTATTTAGCTAAATATACCCGTGTTCCACCTCCTTTGTTATAGATTTCATAGATTCTTAAACCACAGTGCAGTATCCCTTGACTGTTGAACCCTACTTCCCAGTTATGTTAACACAGAAATTGTTAGGGTCTGTGTAGTTTCTACAGTCATATCTCCTTTGTGAGTCTGGTTACATACAAAGGAATGCAGTGGAAGTCCAACAGCAACAAACCATTGGATCCTATCAAGGCTGTTAGTTATAATGGAAGAGATCAGACACTCAAAGATTGGTGTGGTAAGAGGAGAAAAACACATATACTAATACTCATGATCACAGTGTCCAAAACTTTTGTTCCAGTTTACTGTGTCTAACTAAATTCCAATTTCATACTGTTTTCAGATTATGATTAAAAATCTTTTGAAATTTGAATGAAAATATTCAGCAGAACACTAGTCAAGATGCCAAAGCATACAGGTCAACATGATAAAAGGAACAGATGGAAGAAGCGCAGCTTCAGAGTCTCTTCAAGGAATGATAGGGGTAGTTCCAGTTCAACCGATGGCCTGAATTCTGACTTGCATTCCAGTCCTTTAGAAAGACAACTTTTAAATGAAGTCAGCTCCTCAAGTTGGTAGGTAGCAATTAATCTTTTTCCATTAGAAATGTCCCATACTTGTTATGGTTATGAAATTTTGTTTTATTTTGATCATACATTGAATTTGGGTGGTCATTCAACAGTAGAATTGTGTGATTTTCAAGTTTATTGTTGGCATCATCTGTGAGTGAAAAGGTAAACATAAACAATCATTAGGTAAATATTTTTCATATTTTCTTTTAATAATCTGCCTCTTTGTCTATCTCTTAATTATCACTCCACTCATACTTCCATTAGGTGGATCAGGTACACAGCCTCTAGACATCACTCACACACATCCTAAACTTATGTCCAGCATGTTAAAGTGAAATATGAACTTCATACTTCTTATTCTTTTACTTGGGATACTAAGTTGATTCACCATCTGACATCACCTTCTCTTGTAAGACCATCTGATCCATAATCGTATCTCAAAATTTTTTATCTGAAAGGACCCTATCCCAATTAAGTATCTCATTTCATATATCCGTCTACTCCATTGTCTCATTCTTTTCATTATTTCTTGTACTGTACTACCACTGATCATCTGTATCAACACGACATTTGCCATATATTCTTGTAGGCCATACCATCTTAAAAGACACATACTTGTGCCTTTTTGATGATTTCTTCTTACATTCTGGCTATCCCCTTAATTCTACTGCTTTGCAAGCTATCCATCTTTTACTTACCTTTATAACATCCACTGATCAGAGCTGATACAAGCTCTTCAAACATACTCAACACTTCAATTTTCCTAGTCACCAAAGCTATCAGTGCATCTCATATCTTTCAGTGTCAAGTTTTCCCACTATCTTCCTTATTGAACCTTACTCTAAACATCTAAAATCATCCGCAACTTCCAGTTCTTCACCATGCAACATACAATGTTGAGATTACCCCTGCATTGTGTTAATCTTTTCCTCAGATTTAGCCAATATCATAACATCATCTGCATACAGCCACTGTAGCAACTTCCAGTTTGTTTCTGCATGTTTGGGCACTGCACGACAATTATCCCATCTTGCTTTCATCTCTCATAATGTCCCATCCATATTAACACACTTGGCCTGCTGGCATTCTGTCAGCAGACATACAACCTCTCCATGTCATACACAACACCTGACAACACTTAACTCACTAACTCACACAGCTCATTCTTCTTAACTCTAGACTTTCCTGCGGTGAGCACTATGGCCTGTTAAGGGTGAGGCACTAAAAGCTTGGAAGTGACACGGGAGTTCATTAGTTATGGAGACCCTATTTCTGTGGCCGCTCCCTTGAAGGAGTTCCAGGAAGGAACAGGCATCAGAGACATGGATAAATAGGTAGATAGAACCAAACATCACACATCCTTGATGCAGTTATACATAAAAGATTTTTACATGTTTTTAAAAGGTCAAAAGTCAAGGTCATGTGTAACTGAATTGTACTAAATTCTTTTACACACAATATCACAGGAGTGGATGGGTGAATAGTGACCAAACTACACTGTAGATATTACATACATCTTTCTGTTATTTGATTTTGGAGGTTCAAGGGTAAAGGCTTTGTGTAATCAAATACTCCATAATGCTTGTGTACACTATATTCAAAGATTTGAAGAGTAGATTTTAAACAGACATGTACTACAGATACTAAGTACAAAGTTCTGTCTTCTAAAGCTTTGTGGGTCAAAGTCATGGCTTTTTGTACATAAATATTACTACATGCTTGTGAACACCATCTCAGAAGTCAGTTATTGACCAAACATTTACAACAAGTACAAAAGATGTACTTATAGCTCAACTTAGATTAAGTTGTTATGGTTTTTGTGTCAGAGGTCAGTGTTACTAGGTCTTGTGTTCTGAAATGATTGCAAGTGCTTGTGTGCCAAGTATCTGAATACTGGGGTAGTAGAATTAGCCCAGGCTCAACACGTACATTATGTTGAAAGTTGGGGTGTTATGGGTCAAAGGTCAGGGTATGTGTACTGAAGTGCATGAGATGACCAAAACTTTATATTACTACATAAAGATTTCTATACTTCTACAGTACTTGGATATCATATATCATACTGAAATGTTGCTAATTGTAACAAGGTGAGTGGGAATGGAGTGAATATGCAACACAGATCTACATCTTTTTTATGTTTATACATGCTCCCTATTTCCACCTTGAGTGTATTACCATCAAGAAAAGATGACTGAGCTGTATAAGAATAATTCCTGCAAAGCTTCTTCCTCTGTTTCCTCTTTTGAAAAGCAATACAAGGGTGGAGGATTTCTAGCCTCCTGTTTTCACTCCTCTTAGTTGGCTTCTGTAACATGTGGGCAGCATTGTTTTCCCCTCTCCCTAGGGGTAACAGATCTACGTACAAACTCCTAAAAATCTGATCAGTTTTTTAAGTTCAGAGGTCGAGGTTATACGAAATCAAGTGCAACCAAATGGTTGTGCACACAATATATAAAGAATTATGGAATGAATGATAACAAAACTTATCCCACAGATACCTCATATAAAGTTTGGATATTAACAAAACTTGTCCCTCAGATACCACATATAAATTCTACACTAGATTAAGTTTGAGAGGTCTAGGTCAAAAGTGAAGGTAACAGATTGACTTTTATAACTGGGATGGATTACTATATGCTGAGGAGAAGGTATTTTGTTAGTAGCTACCTCTCTGGGCAGTTTAATTCTGTCAATACATTTTTTTTTTAGATTTCTTAGAAGTGTCCATCATGTCAAAGAAAAAAATGCTTTTATTTTCCTTTTTCTTATGTTCTCCCTTTTCGTTCATCACTTGGCAGCAGGACAGTCAACATGGAACAGATTTATAGATAAACATAAATAATAAACCTTATAAATCAAAACAGTAAAGAGATAATACAGTACTAAAGTTCTGGGCTGTTTCATCACTTACTTATGGAATGGCATGTTTTGGATATTTCACTTCTTTTAGATTTTATTAGCTTTGAGTCTAGCTTATCTCTTACGTCAATTTAGAACTCATGGTTCTGTGGCACATTCTATACATGTTGAATTGTAGTCATTATATATACATATATATACCACAAATTCTGTATTTTCAACCATAGTGGTAGCATCCCTGAAGCAGTGCTGAGTACAGATGAATACATGATGATGATTGAACATCTTTGGCAAGTCCATCAGCAGGAATATGAGAAATACTATGCCAAACTTGACTCACATCCAAAGTATTATGCTGAATGGACCCATTTTGTTCAAAGGCGAAGTCAGAGCATTGTAGAATTTGGAGAAAATCCGATGTCATATGATTTTGAGTCAGAATGGAAGGTAAGTTGTGAAAATTGCATTTTATACATGTTGCAATTTAGCATGGAAGCAGAAGTTTGTGCTTAAGGATGGAGTGATTATTATTGGTTGTTTACTCAGAGAAAAAGTCGCAAAGCATTTATGTACCAATGATGATAGAACCAGCAAAAGAGTTGGAAGCGTGGGTGAAGGAGTAGATTATCCTGTGAATGAAAAGGGAAGTGAATGTGACCTCATATGAATTAAAAAGGTGCCTTTTTGACCTTATATGAATTAAAAAAGTGCCTTTGTTTCAGAAAATGGAGCCTAGCATGAAATATGGTTGGAGGGATAGATGATTGAGATGTTGCAAGATTTTAAGTATTTATGTACAATTTTAGTGAGAGTAATAGAATAGCTAGTGAAATATCATTGATGAGTGGTGAATGTTGCCAGAGTTGTGAAGAGAGTATTAAAATTAAGAGATATGAGCCACCACCTGTGGCGTAGTTTGTCAGCAGGAGTTTTGCAACCCATCTTCTTTTATGCAAGTGAGTCTATAACAGTGTAATAGCTTGTAGAGAGCAACCCTTTAAGGTTGATTTTAACCAGTGATTTGGTATCAGGGGAGTGGACTGAATTTGGAATGAAAGGGATATTAGATTAATAGAAAGTGAGATACTAAGACTATATGATGAAGTGGAGAGTGATCGAAAATGTTTTTTGAGTGAGATCATATGTAATTGAATACCACAGTTATAGAAAAAAGATGAATAATAGATTATATACAGGAAAGAGGTATATTGATTGAATATTGTTCTGAGAACTTCAGAGATATTGCTGTTTTGAGAAAATCTCAGCTTTATAGTGAGAGAAGGTAATGAAATTGTATTGGAGGGTATCGATTGAGAGGGTGAAGGCATGTACAAAGCATCAGATTGGGGAGGTGCAGTGTGGTTTCAGAAGTGGTACAGGATGTGTGGATCAAGTGTTTGCTTTGAAGAATGTGTTGTGAGAAATAGAGAAACAGGTGAATTTGTATGTGGCAGTTATGGATCTGGAGAAGGCACTTGACAGGGTGGATAGAGATGCTTTGTGGAAGTTTTTAAGAGTATAAGGTATGTATATTTGCGTGTGTGGACGTATGTATATACATGTGTATGGGGGTGGGTTGGGCCATTTCTTTCGTCTGTTTCCTTGCGCTACCTCGCAAACGCGGGAGACAGCAACAAAGCAAAAAAAAAGAAAAAAAGTTGTGGGAGGTAAGCTGCAAGAAACAATGAGAAGGTTTTTTCAAAGGTGTAAGGCACATGTACAAGTAAGAAGAGAGGAGAGTGATTGATTCCCATCGAAGGTCGGTCTGTGGCAGGGGTGTGTGATTCCCAATGGTTATTTAATTTGTTCATGGATGGGTGGTTAGGGAGGTAAATGAAAGTTTTGGAGAGAGGGGTGAGTATGCAGTCTGTTGGGAATGAGAGGACCTGGGAAGTGAGTCAGGTGTTGTTCGCCGATGATACAGTACTGGTGGCTGATTCAAGTGATAATTCTACTGCATAAGTTAGAAACTGAGTTTGGAAAAGTATGTGAAAGGAGAAAGTTAAGAATAAATGTGAATAAGAGCAAAGTTATTAGGTTCAGCAGGGTTGAGGGACAAGCTAGTTGGGATGCGAGTTTGAATGGAGAAAAATTGGAGGAAATGAAGTGTTTTAGATATCTAGGAGTGGACTTAGCAGTGAATGGAACTGTGGAAGTGATAATAAAGTAGAAGTTGTGTTCAAATTGTATGGACATATGGATAGAATGAGTGAAGAAACGTTGACAAAGAGGATATATTTGTCAGAGGTTGAAGGAACAAGAAGGGGTGGGAAACCAAATTAGAGGTGGAAGGATGGAGTGAAAAAGATTTTAAGTGATCAGGACCTGAGCATGCAGGAGGGTGAGAGGCATGCAAGGAATGGAGTGAACTGAAATAATGTGGTATACCGGGGTCTACATGGACTGAACCAGGACATGTGAAACGTCTGGAGTAAACCATGGAATGGTCTATGGAGCCTAGATGTGGTTAGGGAGTTGTGGTTTCAGTGCATTACACATGACAGCTAGAGACTGAGTGTGAATGAATGTGGCCTGTTTTGTCTGTTTTCCTGGCTATCTCGCTAATGCAGTGGGTGATGATGCTGTTTCCTGTGGGGCTGGGCAGCGCCTGGAATAGATGAAGGCAAGCATGTATGAATATATACATGTTTATGTATGTATATATATGTGTATGTTTATATTAATATGTATATGTGTGTGTATAGGCATGCATGAATATAAGTGGTTATATGAATGGATGGGTCTTTCTTTGTCTGTTTCCTGGCGCTACCTTGCTGACACGGGAAATGGCAATCAAGTATAATAAATAAAAAAAAATGTATATATATATATATATATATATATATATATATATATATATATATATATATATATATATATAATTCTTTTTTTTATTCAACATTTCCCACGTTAGTGAGATAGCATTAAGAACAGAGGACTGAACCTTAGAGGAAATATCCTCATTTGGCCCCATTCTCTGTTCCTTCTTTTGGAAAATCAAAAAACAGGAGGGAAAGATTTCCAGCTTCCCACTCCCTCCTCTTTTGGTCGCCTTCTACAACACAGGGAATACATGGGAAGTAAGGATAGTCATTGAATGTATGGATCATAGTGAAGTGCCTAAGGATTGGTGGAATGCATGCGTAGTGCCATTATACAAAGGTAAAGGGGATAAAGATGAGTGTTCAAACTACAGAGGCATAAGTTTGTTGAGTATTCCAGGGAAATTATATGGGAGGGTATTGATTGAGAGGCTGAAGGCATGTACAGAGCATCAGACTGGGGAAGAGCAGTGTGGTTTCAGAAGTGGTAGAGAATGTGTGGATCAGGTGTTTGCTTTGAAGAATGTGTGTGGGAAATACTTAGAAAAACAGATGGATTTGTATGTAGCTTTTATGGGTCTGGAGGCATATGATAGGGTTGATAAAGATGCTTTGTGGAAGGTCTTAAGAGCTTATGGTGTGGGAGGTAAGTTGCTAGAAGCAGTGAGAAGTTTTTACCAATGATGTAAGGCATGTGTATGAGTAGGAAGAGAGGAGAGTGATTGGTTCCCATGAAATGTTGGTGTGTGGCAGGGGTGTGTGATGTCCCCATGGTTGTTTTATTTGTTTATGGATGAGGTGGTTAGGGAGGTAAATGCAAGAGTTTTGAAGAGAGGGGTGAGTATGCAGTCTGTTAGGGATGAAAGGGCCTTCGAAGCGAGTCAGTTGCTGTTCGCCGATGATACAGCTCTAGTTACTGATTCAAGTGAGAAACTGCAGAAGTTGGTGACTGAGTTTGGAAAAGTGTGTGAAAGAAGAAAGTTGAGAGTAAATGTCAATAAGAGCAAGGTTATTAGGTTCAGTAGGGTTGAGGGAATAGTTAATTGGGATGTAAGTTTCAATGTAGAAAAATTGGAGGAAGTGAAGTGTTTTAGGTATTTGGGAGTGGACTTAGCAGCGAATGGAACCATGGAAATGAAAGTTAGTCACATGTTGGGGAAGGGGGCGAAGGTTCTGGGAGCGATGAAGAATGTGTGGAAGGATAGAACTTTATCTTGCAGAGCGAAAATGGGTGTGTCTGAAGGAGTACTTTCAACAGTGTTATACGTTTGCGAGGCATGGGCTATAGATCGGGTTGTACAGAGGAGGGTGGATGTGTTGGAAATGAAATGTTTGAGGATAATATGTAGTGAGAGGTGGTTTGATTGAGTAAATAATGAAAGGGTAAGAGAGATGTGTGGTAATAAAAAGAGTGTGGTTGAGAGAGCAGAAGAGGGTGTGCTAAAATGGTTTGGACGTATGGAGAGAATGAGTGAGGAAAGATTGACAAATAGGAAATATGTGCAAGAAGTGGAGGGAACGAGAAGAAATGGGAGACCAAATTGGAGGTGGAAGGATGGAGTGAAAAAGATTTTGAGCAATCAGGGTCTGAACATACAGGAGGGCGAAAGGCATGCAAGGAATAGAGTGAATTGGAACAACGTGGTATACCGGGGTCGACGTGCTGTCAGTGGATTGAACCAGAGCATGTGAAGCATCTGGGGTAAAACATGGAAAGTTTTGTGAGGCCTAGATGTGGAAAGGGAGTTGTGGTTTCAGTGCATTACACATGACAGCTAGAGACTGAGTGTGGATGAATGTGGCCTTTGTTGTCTTTTCCTCGTGCTACCTCGCACGCACATGGGGGGAGGGTGATGCCATTTCATGTGTGGCAGGGTGGCAATGTCTTTGTATGTATATGTATGTATATGTTAAAATGTATAGGTATGTATATGTCGTGTGTGGGCATGTATGTATATACATGTGTATGTGGGTGGGTTGGGCCATTCTTTCTTCTGTTTCCTTGTGCTACCTCACTAACGCGGGTGACAGCAACAAAGTATAATAATATGTATATATATATATATATATATATCCCTAGGGATATGAGGAGAAAGAATACTTCCCACATATTACCTGTGTGTTGGGGGTGGGCTGGAAATCCTTCCTTCCAGTTTTTTCTTTTCCAAAAGAAGGAAGAGAAGAGGGCTGTGAGGATTTTCCCTCCTAGGCTCTGTCCTCTGTACTTAACGCTACTTTGCTGATGCAGGAAATGTTGAATATGTATGAAAAAATATATACATATGAAATCATTTAACCACCCTGGTGTCTGCTCTTTTCAGGAATTTTGGAGTGTACGTTTAAGAGAACTGGAAGTTCAAGAGTGGAATGAGAAGAAACGTTCCACTCTGAAGTTTTCCTCAGAGTGTGCAAAATTTCAGAGATCACACAAGTCGAGCTTATCTTGGTGCAGAAAAAAAGCATCCATTTCTCCAGAAAGGTCAAGTATTTCCAGATCAAGGTCAAAAAGATGTAAGAAATCAGAAAGGCATAAATACAAAAGATCAAATTCAAGAGAATTCAAGGAATTTCACAGAAAAGAGTTACTTAAAACAATTAAGAAGGAAAAAAGTTTTTCTCATTCAAAGACTTGCAAAACATTTGTTTCAAAAAAATCAAGAAAGTCTGGTTTAAAAAAGTCTGGTAGATCCAGGTCAAGTAGGTCTAGTAGCTCAACAAGTTTGAGGTTTAGATCTAGATCAAGGAGTTCTAGTAGGTCCTCTTCATGCACCAGAAGGGATAGATATAAAAATCATGGAAAAGGTAGATCAAGGGGTTCTAGGAGGTCTAGATCTTTGAGTTCTTCTTATGATAGATCTAGCTTTAGCAGTTCCAATACATACATATCTCTGAGTTCGAGTAAATGTAGACAAAGGAGTTCTGAAACATCTACATCTGGGTGTTTTGCTACATTCAGATCAGACGGAAGCAATTCAGAGTCTAAGAATTCTGATAGATGTATGATGCAGAATTCTTCAGGATTTCAGTCTGAGAGTCCAAGACTTAGTCCCAGTCATCATTTTCAGTTAAGATTAAGCAATTGTTACTCATCAAACACCTTAAGCTGCACTCTGAAAGGAGCTGTAAAATGCGCTTCAGAGAATCAACATGGAGATAGATTAAGTTATTGTATTTCCAAGAATTCTTCAGAATCAACACAGAAAGAACATGATAAATCTAGTAAAAGTTCTCATTCAAAAATATCAGAGGAATCTAAAATCCACTCCAGGAAGCACACAAAACATAAATCAAAGGAGCACATTCCTAGCAGTAGTAAAGATGTAATTGTATCCCATAAAAAAAAGGCAGAAGGCTGTGGAGTAAAGTGGCTCAATTCAAAGTCACCAAGCCCAGAAGCCAGTCTTAATCTGATAATACCCAGAATTAAAGATGAAAAGGAAAAGCCCAGAAATGAAGTAATTAATGGTAAGGAGGGATCTAGTGTGTATAATGAAAGACCTGCATTTGAAAGCCTTAAACACCCAAAGACTGTAAGTTTAGAATCTAAGGTTGGTATCACAGGCCATAGGAAGGATAGTCCTGATACCGAGAAAAAGAGTCATAAGTCAAGGAGAGAGAATCATGATTACATGGGCAGTAGTACCAGCATGAAAGCAGAAAGTCCAGTATCCAAATGCACAAATTCAGTATACAATGCAAGTTCTTCCTTTTTAAAGAAAGCACAGACCTGGTTATCAGCTTTAGAGAGCCCAGAGAACTGTACACCAAGAGTGTTGCCTTCCTCAAAACTGAAATCTTCAGATGCAAGAGACTGTGTAGATCATTCAGAATTGAAAAAACTTGGCAAAGATAAAGAATTTACCATCAAAACAGATGTCATTTTTGGGAAAGAATCAGAAAGAATTGATGAATTGTCTGGACTAAAGACTAACAATTCAGAATCTGAAATTTGTCTTCCATTAAATGGAATTAAAGAGGTCCTACCTAATCATGACTTATTTTATGGGGCCTCCAAGTGGAAGGGAATATCTCCAACACAGTCACCATCATCAAGCACGAACACACCAGTGTTAACAAAGATGTCGCCCAAGTGTATAAAATTAGCATCACGTAAAGAAACTCATGAAGATACCCCAAAACCTAGTAAGGGAGGATTTTATAGTACTTCATACTTGGAATTAATTGAGCAGGGAACTTTAGATAGCAAATCATGTTTAGACAACAAACCTGTTGATCCTTTCATATTTGTTTCTCCGCAATCAACCTGCCATTCCAGTTCACCAAAAACAAACTGTTTCACACAGTTTCATAATTCACATGATGAAAAAGAAATACTTGAACATCATGTTGGGTCTGCAGGTCTTTCAGAAAATAGTGATGGGATTAAAATTTCTTCAAAAAGCACTGATGAAGAACTGCAGCATGTAAGATTCAGTGCCCAACATTATGATGCAGATGTCGAATATCATACTTGTGTAGGGCACCCTTTACTGAAGCCTAGGACTAGGAGTAACAAGAGTGACAGTTGTATTAGTAACTTGCAAGGATTATTTACTGAGAATATTAAAGGGATAATGGATCCACATGATGAATTAAGATACAAAAGAAATACTGATCCACATTACTTAAATTCTAAGAAATTTCAAAGCATAAATGGCTTGGAAGATGAGTACAGGGAGGTATTACCAACCACTAAACATAATCTGGCAAAATCAAGTTTGCAGTTTGATGTTAGTAGAGAAGCAGAAAATTCTCAAGTAGACAATCTCAAGTTACCAGCTGATAGGAGACTTGAGGCACATGGTACTTTAGATATGTCAGAAAAGTGTAGTTTCCTCCCAAAAGTGAGAAGTGGGAAAACAGTCAAAACTTTGAAGCTTCTTTGTGATCTCGGTGATACCCTTGGTAACTTAGCCCCGCAAGTTATGTCTATTTACTTAATGGCACTAGAGAAGGAAAAGATTGGCCAAGACCCCAAAGATAGCATAAACCAGGCAGATGTAAGGAGAATCATCAAATTGATATATAGTAAGCTTAAAGCTAGTGTTGACTCTGGAACTATTGGATTTATGAAAAAAATTATTAGAATGGAGCTAATGGAACAGATTGAGGATATGTTGGATATAGGTCAGAATTTAAACGACAAAACTTATGGGCTTAATATACCAAACCTTGCACGCTGCTTTTTGTACTTGTCAAGGAAGGAAATTGTTGCCTCTATTAGAGATGAATTAATCTCCAAAGGAAAGTATGCACCAACTGTTGATATTGTTACTGAATTATACTCTCTTATTCTTGATGAGCAACTGAAGCTTATTTAGAAAAAGTGATCTACATTCATGTCATTGAACAATACAAATATGATGTACTGTAAGCTAAAAGTGAAAAAAATACATATCTTTATGTGAATGGAGAAAGTGAAGAGTAATTGTGAACAAAATTAAGGTAATTAGGTACAATAAGAGAAGATATTTTGAGTGTCACTTTAGATGGGGAGGACCTGGAGGATGAGTGCTGTAGGTAGCTGGGAGTGAACTTGGCAACAGAGAAAATCTTGGGTAATAAAGTGAGCCATAACGTGGAAAAGGACATTTGAGGTTTGGATGCATTAAGGTGTATGTGTGTGTTTGTGTTGAAGGAGGAGGCAATGTCTAAGAGCAGAGATAGGTATGTTTGAAGAAAATCTAGTCCTGACAGTTTTGCCTTTAGGAAATGTTTTCATACCTCAAAATCTACATATTGTACTTGAATATAGGCTGTACAGTAGTACATGAGTGCACTAAAAAGTGTCTCCCAGTTTCCATGTTAGTTTTTGATGTACGACAATTTTTTACTGCATTTGTTTTATTATGTGAATTTCAGAGGCCAAATCATTTTATTTTTCTGTAATACATTAGTTGAACTGAACTGTGGCTTATTGATTAGTGTAAACCATCCTTTTGGTCGTGTGCAAACGCGGGAAATGGCAGTAAAGAGGGAACAGAGAAGGGGGCCAAGCGAGGATTTCCCTCAGAGGCTCAATCTTCTGTTCTTAACGCTACCTCGCTAATACGGGAAATGGTGAAGTGAAAAAAAAAAGAAAAAAACGTGTATATATATTCTTTCTTTTCTTGCTTTTTTGCTTTGTCGCTGTCTCCCGCGTTTGCGAGGTAGCGCAAGGAAACAGACGAAAGAAATGGCCCAACCCACCCCCATACACATGTATATACATACGTCCACACACGCAAATATACATACCTACACAGCTTTCCATGGTTTACCCCAGACGCTTCACATGCCCTGATTCAATCCACTGACAGCACGTCAACCCCGGTATACCACATCGATCCAATTCACTCTATTCCTTGCCCTCCTTTCACCCTCCTGCGTGTTCAGGCCCCGATCACACAAAATCTTTTTCACTCCATCTTTCCACCTCCAATTTGGTCTCCCACTTCTCCTCGTTCCCTCCACCTCCGACACATATATCCTCTTGGTCAATCTTTCCTCACTCATTCTCTCCATGTGCCCAAACCATTTCAAAACACCCTCTTCTGCTCTCTCAACCACGCTCTTTTTATTTCCACACATCTCTCTTACCCTTACGTTGCTCACTCAATCAAACCACCTCACACCACACATTGTCCTCAAACATCTCATTTCCAGCACATCCATCCTCCTGCGCACAACTCTATCCATAGCCCACGCCTCGCAACCATACAACATTGTTGGAACCACTATTCCTTCAAACATACCCATTTTTGCTTTCCGAGATAATGTTCTCGACTTCCACACATTCTTCAAGGCTCCCAGGATTTTCGCCCCCTCCCCCACCCTATGATCCACTTCCGCTTCCATGGTTCCATCCGCTGCCAGATCCACTCCCAGATATTTAAAACACTTTACTTCCTCCAGTTTTTCTCCATTCAAACTTACCTCCCAATTGACTTGACCCTCAACCCTACTGTACCTAATAACCTTGCTCTTATTCACATTTACTCTTAACTTTCTTCTTTCACATACTTTACCAAACTCAGTCACCAGCTTCTGCAGTTTCTCACATGAATCAGCCACCAGCGCTGTATCATCAGCGAACAACAACTGACTCACTTCCCAAGCTCTCTCATCCCCAACAGACTTCATACTTGCCCCTCTTTCCAAAACTCTTGCATTCACCTCCCTAACAACCCCATCCATAAACAAATTAAACAACCATGGAGACATCACACACCCCTACCGCAAACCTACATTCACTGAGAACCAATCACTTTCCTCTCTTCCTACACGTACACATGCCTTACATCCTCAATAAAAACTTTTCACTGCTTCTAACAACTTGCCTCCCACACCATATATTCTTAATACCTTCCACAGAGCATCTCTATCAACTCTATCATATGCCTTCTCCAGATCCATAAATGCTTCATACAAATCCATTTGCTTTTCTAAGTATTTCTCAGATACATTCTTCAAAGCAAACACCTGATCCACACATCCTCTACCATATATGTGTGTGTGTGTGTGGTACATGGTATTTATGAACTGTTAAGCCTTATTAAACATTGTCCTTTCAGTGCAGAGAAACAATAGTTAAGTTTAAAAGACTGAAAATCCAATGTGGGGAAAAATCGCGGTATGTGGATTGTTCAGGGAAAGTCAGGGCGGGAAAGGAGAGCATTTCATCCAGGTTGTGCACGGACACCTAAAGCTCTTCCGCCATTTTGTCACAGTCACGCACACTCCGTCACACTTTTCCCCCCAGCAAGTGTAACACCACAATAACACACTGGGATGACTAGGAAAGACACATCGATATTTGTAACATAACAAATTTGTCGCTAGTTTTAAAGTGAGGTTTAGCGTATTTAATTCTTAGGAGTGAAAGGATTTGGTAACCATTGTGGGACTACTTTCACACATTCCCTTAAGATGGAACTTTCACTCGTTTCTCCGCACATCTTTAGGTGGAACGAGGTGGTTGCTGGGGCGAAGGATGTGACTAGGCTTGCTGGTTAGGTAAGACATGGCTCACACAGCTTCAGTATGTGGCAGACACGGCATCAGAGCCTAACAAACACCTTCTACACTGATATTGGAAGCCAACGTTTGCTTCAAGACGGAAAGTTTAGAAGCTACAGTAAACCACTTGAGGTAACGTTTGTGTCCTGGATGGATTGAAGAAGCCACAGATGCTGAAAAAGGTCACTGTGCACCGCTGCATGAATTAGTAAAAGTATACTCAAGTGTATAAGAAATGGAAGACGTATTCTCGGTGAGACTGCAAGAAGCTGTGAACTACTTAAAAGAGGCTCATTGGAGCGAGATCCCGCTGTGTTGAGAGTTATACAAGCTGTGTAAAACCTGGAAGCTGTGTGTACCATTGTCTCAGAATTTGGAGGCTATGTACTGCTGTGTTAGACTTCTGGAAGCTGTGTACCACTATGTGAGACTAACTAGAATCTGTTTACCACTGTATAAGACTCGTAGAAGCTGTGCATCATCACTGTGTTAAGCCCCTTGAAACTAGATATCTCGAAATATTATTTTTAGGACTTTCACACTGGCTGGAACTGTGGAGTATCGGTGTTTTCAGTTTCCAAGAATACGTGTGAGGTGAAGGACAGGATTCTTAGCGTGATATCTGATACATATACGTGAATATATCTGCACTTTAGCAGACTGTATTCACCCAAGCGTCTCATGTCAAAGGTTGTTAAAGATTTTATCCCTATTCATCTATAAGTAAATCTCACGCTTTAAGATGCTTTCCAGTAATGTTGCTTGTTGTAAATGAAGTATGTTATTTACAATGATGCTATACGCATGTGAAAACATTTTGTTTAACTGAAGTCAGTGTTCGGGTTCTGCAAGTTTGGCGCTAAGAAAACGAGATTTGAGGGGAGACTAGTGATTTGATATTTACAGCTGGATGTAGGCAGCCATTTAAGAATTACTTGTCAATTATAATACATTTTGATGAAGAAAATCTTGTAAGGACATGCTCATATAACTTTTCAGTGACCAGTGTATGTAGCCACCATTCCTGTTTTCATCTCTGTTAGGGTTAACTTATGTCTGAAGTGTATAACTTGGATGGCTCTGTTGTTACTATTGGAACAATCGTTTGCATAGTAGTTTCTTGGTTATATGTGGGAAGGTTTACTTTTTCCGTGTGACCTGTTAGTAGCTAGATGAACTCAACTGTTTGGTGAATTACAGAGAAACTTTCATTCCTGTCCCATCAACCATAGCGTATTATATTGGTGTGGGCAGTGTTCTTTGCGACACCTTGCTTGGCCTTTGGACATGGAAAATGGCTCAAAAATTCGCATTATATTGGTTACATATCCTCCTGTTTCGCTGCTGCCTCTGCAACGGAAGTGACGGAGTAGAAGGGGCTCATGCAGCTGACGGATCTACAGTGCAACCGCACCGTAGTAACAATCGTGGAAGAAATATGGAAAAGGAAGACTTCGTACCTTACACATACGTAATCGAATACACCCACACTTATAACGAAGAACTTCTCTCCCCCTCGGCTTCAGATGAGAGCCATCGTATCGCCAAACATTCCTCTACTGTAACGTCAAAGGACGGAAACGAAGAGCCACGACTGATGTCTGAGGACATACACAAGAAAGTGGAGGTGTACGTCCAGGAAGGATACGACAGGGGTGCTTACGATCACAGAGGCTACGACAGATTTATGAAAAAGTGGAAGGATTTCTCACAGGACGACCACAGGATTGAGGTCGGTGTGGAAGGAGAGAAAGACAGCGACGTGAGGAAGGAAAACGACAAGTATTATGACCTAGACGGAAGGGACGTTGAAGAAAGCAGAGTACGACACTCAACACCAGTTATAACTGACGTAGGGCAACGTTATCAGAGACGTAATCGCTCCCGTCACCTCGGGAGAGACCATTCAAGGCCTCATGGTCCTAGAAACGGACCACAATATACTCGGTGGTATGAAACAGCATCATCACAACGAACTATAAACCATCCAACCCCGGGACTTCAGTGGCCACGTCTTCCTACCACCCCGCGTCTGCGACCTCCACCACTCCACCACCACCCCCAGCAGGAAGTGCCCAAGCTGCCCACAACTCCATGTAAGATTCTTCGTGAAGATCATGGAAGAACAGATCATGGAGGTTTTAGCAGAGGAGTTCCCATGACTCGGAGCGAGTTACACCATGGGATAACCTTCCCGGGGAAAAATGACCATCGTACACAGTCAACTTCCAGAGAATTGAAAGATTTGAAACATTTTTGGTCACCATTCCAGTTCGTTCCTCCCGAGGAAATCAGGGGGAAAAAACTAGAATTTTCCCATCCAGAAACATATACCCTCCCAAACATACAACGTGAAATTACTCCACATCTTTATATATGAGAAGGTTGAGCAATGTATATAAATATCCACAAGCTAACCAAGATACGTTAACACATGGATTACATAATACTAAGTCATGATAAATTAGGAGTCGACGAATCGATATTAAGAACGGTTTCGGTCCATGGAAACCGGTGAATCCAGATGCAGACGACGGATACGCCAACACCAACGGTCCACGGAAACCGGTGAATCCGGACGCAGACGACGGATACGCCATCACGAACGGTGGCGGGAACGAGAAGGGCTCTTTACCCCGGACACCCGGAGTTTATCGCAATCTCCTGCTGGGGTTCACATCGATCACCACACATTTCCGTCCAGATGAGGACGGAGGAGGGGTGCGGCGCCACCACCTGTTTGGTTTAGCAGCGTCGTGCCCTCCCTCCGTGTCATCAGAGGTCAGGTGGAGATTCACGGAGAGGTGTTTGGCCCTTCCCTTCGTCAGGCGGTGTGCGAGTCATGATACCGGCCAAGGGAGGTCATGCTCCGCCAGGTGTGTGTGTACGTCATGCATTGTGTTATTCAAAATGTATATAGATATTGCTGGTTCAATGTATATAGATGATATTGCTGGTTCCCATGTACTAATTGACATTGTTCTTGATGATGGTCTTACAGGTTTTTTTTGTTCCTTAGTTCTTCAGTATTTTCTATATATATACGAGGATAAATCTACAGGATTTTATTTGTAAATATAAAGATAAATGTCTATAAAGATAATTTTGCACGACTAAGGAACACTTGCATATCATGATTGAGTGACCTCGGCTTGAGTGAACTGAAGAAGAATATTCTTTTTCAATAAAGTAATATGAACAGACGTTTTATTCTTTCATTTCTTTTTTTGATAATAGACATTAAAAGAAGACGTGTCCCTAACACTGGAGGAGGAACGAAATTACTACCTTCATATGAGTCCCATATCATAAACTGCCAGGATTTCTTTCAACTTGAAATTATTTGGAAAACGTTGAATTTTTCCATCTATTGAGAAATATTATCTCCCACAGATGGATAATAATATGTACTGAATAATCTTTTCAGGGAATGTAGTAATGAAATGTTCATGTAAAAAAATATGAATATCTAAGCTGAAATATATGTTAAAAGCTAAAACATACGTTTTTATAATGTATATATGTACCGAATATATGCCATTTCTTCGAGATATAACATTTTGATAAGTCTATTTTCTAACTATAGCATATGCTATATAACTGTCAAGCTGAAACTTTGTTTCTTTTTGAACACTGTAATTAGTTTCTAGATTTGATACATGATATAAATTTCATAGTTTCGGTACATGTTTTATATGAATTCTTAAATTCTGTTGCTTCTACCACATACCATAAACCTTCCTAGACTTGAGAAATGCATTTATTCTATATCTAAACTACTTACAAGAATACTTATCGAAATGCTAATTGATGTTAGAATTACATTTATTCTACAAATCATGAATGAAGATTGCAAGGCCTTTATTGCATTATTTAGTCCGGAAACTGCAGTATTTAATGTTACAAACGTACTCGAACTTGAAGCAGTTCAAACACTGACGCTCATTACAGAATATTTGATAAACTTTTCCGTTTGTTTTTCTTAATTCAAAGATCAAAGTCCACTTAGCCTCATTATGTTTAATCATGCTTTGCTATGATTTTATTTCTGGTAGTGGAAAAGAAATGCCTTTACCCTCAGTTTTCAGAGTTTATCTATTTATTAGATAGAATTTTATTCAATAAGTGGAAATACGGGGATATTTCAATGTAAGCTACAATGATAATGCACTTTTACTGCACATTGCAAGATACATCGTGTAGAATAACATAGAGAATGCTGAAATATTTTGTTCTGTCTGTACCGTTTTCTTTGATTTTAAAATCCTGCAAGGAGTTGCCTTGTAGTTATATGAAATATTATTCTCAGACACCAAATCAACTATCTGCAACGTAGAACCCCCAAAAAATAAGATAAAGGAAAATATATCGAAAATTAATTATAATAATATTAGATTTTCGTTCAGTTTAAAAATATAATAAATAGAAATCATGAAATTGGTAATATCTAGCAACTCCTTCGTGGCGGGCCGACCCGGCGCCATGAGTCTGCCGCTAGCGTGACGTCAAACGTAAACAGAGAGCTGAGGGAAGAACACTTGTGACCAACTTGTGCTGCAATGGCGGCATCACGCCCCTTGGGCCGCGCTGCATTCAATTTGTCCAACATGATCTGGAATTGCAGCTCAACTACATCAGCGAACGGATCCGTAAATGGTGAGTAAACTCAAATTTGTTACCATGTCTCCTATGATAGGGGTGGTAGCACACGTGGTCGTAGGTTAAGAATTTCCATTAAATATTCTGATGCTCCTTAAACAAGCTTATTAGGTGTAATGGCGATAATGCCAACAATTTCATCTTGTTTTAAGACTTGTCAATGGTAAATTTATGTAATTTGTGTAGTGGGGATTGTGGACGGAAGCGCTGTGTGGCAGGGTGATGCAATAATTTGTTTATGGATTATCATGTTATGGTCCTCCTGTGAATGACAGTTCATGTTGCATGGTTCACCTCGTTAAGGAAACATCTCGTATGGTTATGTAACGGAGGGGCTTTTGTGTACACAGTGGTGACTTTCTGTCTTTGTAATGTCTTCGATATCTTTTAAGATTGTCGAGGGGAAAGGTGGGATGTGAGAGGGGTTGGGGGAAGAGTGTGGAAGAAACACATTTTAAACCTTGTTACCGGCACATGTGCCCCTGTGTCACTCACCGACGGACGCCATTGCCAGTAAGGAGTCATGGATACTACAAATTTTAAGTCTTGTTTTACTCTTTTACCAGTGCGTAAGAGTCCTATTTAAATTGAATTGTGGAACCCTTGGATCTCTCTTTAATGGAACGCCTCCAGTATTAATGTTGCGCTCCACGGGGCAGGAGGGTAAGGTATCTCCATGGATGCGGAAGTCTTATGGCCGTTCGCATACGGTAGTACAGCCACGAAAGTCGAAATACAAGGAAATGCAGGTGTACTGCAGAAGTGTAGGGTAAATACACCTACAGAAGCGTGGTATACGTCGCCTATTACCTATAACGACATTGTTTAATTTAGCATTTCTGTGTGGAATTTGAGATTTTGTTTTGGACATGTTTGGCGAATGCACATCACGACGCCATCTTGTTCGGATAGCGAACGCCAGGTGTCGCAGCCAAGACTGTACTGTACCATAATGACTCGCCGAATGGTCCTACCAATCAGAAAAGCTGTTATATGGCACTACTCCGGTAGTTAAATGAAGCGTGATGTTGGCTTTGAATATATATTTATATGCGACTGCTGGTGAATTTTATTGGAATGTAGAAATACGATGTCGCATCATCGGAATTGGTTATAAATAAGGTTATTAACTGATGATTTATATATATACATGTATTACCAAGTCGAATGGGTCTCGAACGGGTTTCCCACGGAAATCCTTTCGTATGTATTTCTGCGTTTGCTACCGTATATCCTGGTCGACCATGACAGTGCTTGCTATGTTACCACCTGCAGGCGAAGCCGAAAAGACACGACAAGGGAATCAGAATACATCATTTGCCTCTTGCATAGAGCGAAAAAAAACCCTCTAGAGTTGCAGAAGCCTTTTTACGAAGTGTCGAGCGCTTTCGTATATTACTGTATCATGAGTTAGCACACAATAAGAGAGCCAGAAAATAGTATACCATCCTCCGATGGATGGGGGGGAGGCAAATGAATTGAAAGAGGATTAAGGCACAGATCACTCGACCGCATCCTTTTACAGGATCGAGTAACTGTGTTCTGGGAATCATATATTTATTTTTTTCACTTAAGTTATCTAATTTATATATTTATTTTTTCACCTATTAGGTTATCTAATTTATATAAACCGTTTTGATATATAGTGATATCTCTACTGTGTTTGGTGAGAGACAATTAAACTATAGGTCTATCAATTGAGTGATTATATATATATATATATATATGACAGCCTTGGAATTTTCCCCTTGTCAATTTGATGATGCAAATTATCTAAGGTGAACAAATATCGCATTAGATCCTTGATCATGCCTCCCAAATCTGTGATGTGTGTATCCCTAACACCAAGGACCTTACCAGCTTGACCAGTGTAAAATTGATCCCACTATCTACAGGGATGTAATAGACACAACCCTATTGAGTAGTTATAGAATTTCTGGTAAGACTTTCCCTGACAAGCATGATTATTGCTGAAAACATTTAAGATAACGAAAGAGGGGCGCCCATGAATTACTTTTTCACAATAGAATAATACTAACAGTCTTGCTAGAAATTATATTTACAGTATTCACCATAAGAGCCATAGGTGAACAAAAACCAGATAAGATTGTTTTCCATTGGCCTCAGGTTAGATGGTTAGACCATCAGTAAATGCAGTTTTTCTGAATTGCCTAATTTTCAGGCATTACTAGGACGAAAACGAGCGAAATTTAAGTGACAACATATCCAGCTTTAAACGACCCTTTTGGAGTTTATAGACTGGCGTTTTTATCTGCCGTGTAGTTATTGTTGTTGGAGGAGAAGGCTTCGCTGGCGTGTTGAAGCCAGAGCAATGCTCTCCGCCATTTTGTAGGCGTTGACTGTTCCGTGACAGATGAGTAGTTAGACAAGGAGCTTCGGGAAGACCGCTGAAAGCAAGAACGTATGTGCTTGAGACGAAAACCCATTGAATCTAGAACCGACAATTGGGTAGAATCAACCCATTGTTTTGTAATAACACACAATAAGCCAAAGCCTAATTTTCTAGGGGAACAAACCGTTGATCATGCATTGGTGTGAATTTTCGAGAATGGGTTATGCTGTTCCTTGAGTTGTGCTGGTCTTCCAGAAGGATATAGATGCTGGCGGAATGGATAGCGTAGCTGGAGAACTTGCCTAGGTGTATTTCCCGACTGTATACCGTTAAGTAGAAGCCTTGAGGTTGCTGTGTGTGTGTGTGTGTTGTCACGCGGGTGCGGGTTCAAGATGCCTGCAGTATGGACGGCTTATGCCAGCTGGTCTTTGTGCATCCCTCGGGAAATTTTTAAAGCAGACGTCTCACACCGCACCACGTTTCCCCCCCCACACACACACGTGACCCCACCACCACCTTCCCAGATCGAGATGGCTGTAGCGATGGCTCATCTTATGTAAAGTGGTTTTTATAAAGATTTCCCAAGTTTTCTTGCATCACAGTAGCATGCTACAGGATCACGTACCTGGATTACATTTTTCCCGGTGATTCCATGATATTGTTTCCCTGAAATAAAACCGTGAATAACTTTTTTTTTCCTGTGGGTCAGTTTTTTGATGACTTTTACTTTACTACAACTTCCAATGCTAATGAGAATGTTAAACATTTCACATAATACCTGGTGTTTAATTCCCATTGAAAGAAAATGACCAGACACCTTGCATAACACATCCACCTCATGGTAAGTGATCAGAATTGCAGTAACTAACAGGCAATATATATATATATATATATATATATATATATATATATATATATATATATATATATCACCAGAATGCTGCTCATCACCTTTTAAACTAATGGCGTACGTATGTTCCTAACTATTCTCTGTAGACCTAAGATGATGGACGAATGCTGTACAGTAGTAGTAATGAGGTGTAATGAGGTCGGCTGGTAATATAAGTGACACGATTTAGTGCATCTTTTACGTTGTTAGATTACTCAGATGATATTCTAGGAGCTGGCCTCTTGTCCATCGATATAAGAATCCTCTTTCACACTTTATTCATTTTTTTTTTTAACTCGGACTTATTTTTGACGAGGCATTTAAGATCACTTGTACATTGCATTAGATTTTTATCACGAACTGTTTATCAGTGACAAGGCCTTTGTAGTCACAAATTGCATGGCCTCTGTGGTATCTCGTGGAGAATTTTATTGTTGTTCTATGATGGTGAAGGGAAGTATTTATTACAATATAAATCGTGTAGGGTCGCAAAATTATGTACCCGTAACATTAACGTGAGGATACTCGGGGTGTATTGTGCAAGTGTCTGAGTTGTTGCAATATAAGTTGTGGAGTTGCAATACTGGAAGTAGTACGCTGCCAACTCTCACAACTTCATATTTCTAACCTTTTTATTTTTGTTCCTCTTTAAAGTGTCTAGTGTTGACATAGTATATATACTCACTTGTGTATGTATATATATATATATATATATATATATATATATATATATATATATATATATATATATATATATATGACTTTGAAATAACTTATTAAACATGTTTTACCATGAGATTAATATCTTGCAGTTGTTGCTTGTGGATGTAAGTGATTTACAATGTGAATTTTGGACAAGTACATCTTTTCATGTCGCCTGTTGATGAGATTGGTATTATTGTCATATTATAGGACCCAGTGGCTGTACTTATACTAATACCCATTAACACATACGTACATATATATAGAGAGAAATGATAGTTATACCAATGCCCATTAACACATACGTGTATATAGAAATGAATGGCCTATTTGGGTGGTTTTAATATCTTGTGCTGCAGTTGGCATGTCATATCGTATGGTGGTTGTTTTACTAATAATGTAATGCTGTGTTGACTTTCCCCTCCTCACACCACATGCAGCTCATCTGGCCAGGAGGTGCGGGTATGTGCTGAAGACGCCTTCACTCCTCCAGCATCATCGCCGCCTGCTGCAGTTTGCTGCTGGAGGTATTATTATTACAGTCTGCCTCTCGGGAAAGCACGCTCAAATTTGATTTAATTTAATTTTTGCAAGTCTTTTGTTTCTTACAAGACGCATCGCTGTCTTTCTTTGCTCATGTCGTACTCTTAGTTTCCCTACGTTGTTGTTTTAATTTCGTAAAGTTTGAGCTTTTCATTTTTTTTTTGGTAAAGACGATGTATTACTTTGTATAGAGAGCTTCGTGCCTTTGCTTTTCATGTAGTTTTCGTTTAACGAGAAAGAGTCGAAGTTTCAGTGTAATGATTTACCGCACACCTGTTTAACATTTACTTATATTTGCATTTTATGTCTTTAGTTTTGTACGACATTTTAGTGTGTAATGGCTCGTTTTGTGTGTCAGTATGGCACATTTATTCCCATGTGTATATTTTATGCCTTGGAACATTTCACAATTGATAGTTTCCATTGATGTATTGCAGATAAATGTTCGTTGTTTTCAAAAGCACCCATTTTCTTGTACTCCACATACTTCTATCTATCTTTTCATGCATGTCTCTCAAGACGAAGTATTTATAAATTGGTGTTCCGTATTTTGACTGTGTATTGTTAAGCACGCCTCCTGTGGAACTGGTTGGGTCAATAATGCAGGTGGCAGCTTTCCAAGTCCCTGTTACCGCCATGGTCATACTGTTTATTACACCTATGATGGCGAGCTTAAACCATCTTTGTTATCAACAGCTGTCAAAAGACGTTTTCACGTTATGAAATGTGAATCCACGAAAGAAGCTGGGTGCTAGATATTTGGTATTGAATTTTGTGAGGACAGAGCAGTGAGTAAGTTTGCTTGTCAGATGGTTTGATTTTAATCGAACCTTTACAGTTTCTTAGAACTATCAACTAAGAGAACCAGTTATTATTAGACGTTTATACATTGATGAATAACCGAATGCTTTAGTGATACTAGAACCAAATCTTTAATTTCGAATTCTGATACTAAAGGTCACGGAAGAGTGTAGGTGAACACGTGAGCCGGAAATTTTCACAGGTGGTTGTAATTAGACCTCGGCTCATTCATGTTGTTGGAATGTAGTATCTAAGCGACTTCAGAGTAATTTCAGATCTTGGGCCACTCGCAGACTTCATATTAATTTCAGATCTTTGGCCACTCGCATAGTGAATATAAATGGTCTTTGCATTATCTCTAAACGGCTGAAGGGGTTCAAAAGACTTGTCAGTTGACGCCAACGGCTTATGTGATGAGCTCCAAAGCCAAAGACAACTTCGGGTCGTTAGTTTGTTCACAGTGAGAGAAATGTAGACCAGTTATAACACAGGGGTTATGCAGACTTCCTCGTATCCCTGGAGTTATTTGAGTCTAGGGGATAGAACCTCAGCCTCCCTCTCACTCCTTTGACGACGTGTAGCCAGCCAGCAGCCAGTGGGGGTCACTGCACTTGTACGACTTTGGTCGAAAAGCTGTTGTAAGTAAGACTTCACACCTCCACCATGGTCGCCTGTTGCCAGCCTTGTGGGAGAATACATATGAGGCTTCCTGGCATGGCACTTTGTTCCGTACAGCGCCTGGCGTGGTGCGTCCACAGGTGCTTTGTGAGATTCGACTCTTGAATTTCAACAAGATTTTTTTGAAGCGTCGAACCAAGGCCGTCAGGGAGAGCTCTTATGGCAGTAACATGTTTTATTTTGTGCTTTTGAACGAACTGGTAAGAGATGAATTTTTTTTGCTCTACGTAAATCGGATTATTATTATTTTCTGGTTTGTGCCTCGTAGGTCATATTGAAATAATTTACTAGAACATTTCCTGTTGAGTGTGTGTGTAATGTTTGCGGTGAGAAATTTGCAATGGGTTAGTAGGCTTCAATGAGGAAATAGCTGGCCTAACTTGATTGGGTCGCATATTTGCTTATGAAATGGTGTTAGTGTACACCTTACTTAGTGCAAGGCTGATTCCATTTTAGGTTTCAGTTTACTTTTGTATTTATCGTGTTACTGTGAAGTAATGACTGCAGTCGGTGTATATTTATAGAAAAATGTTAGTGGGAATAGCGCGTTTGATGTTATTTACCTATAAGTGTACTTGTTTTTCCATTGTAACTGCTGCAGTATTGCTCCCAGAAATGGAAGTAGTGAGTTATAGGGATAGTCGGTGAAGCAAAGAACAAGTAAACATTATGCGATATTGTAACTGCGCAGACTCAAGAGTGGGATACATTGCAGTTATTGTGTCTGCAGGCCTTTTTTATATATATATATATATATATATATATATATATATATATATATATATATATATATATACATTTATATGCAGTCCACATGTACTAAATACTGTATTTGTGACTTACGAAATCTATTTAAGCTTGACACGTAGTTAATAGTCATGTAGAGAAAATACTTGTTTGCAGTGTAGTGGTCGATACTAATGTAAGGCATTGTTGATATTAGGCAATGACACGTACGGGAGCTGCTGTTAGTGGAACTGCTTATAGGTAATGACATACGATAGTGCTGTTGTCATTAGCTTGGTTGTTAGATGCAAGACTTGCATAGTCGTTAGCAATGCGATGATTAAGAGAGCTTACCCGAACTCTGTGTGGTGTGCGCCAATTTTGTCATATAAGAAGGCTTTTAGTACTGTCATTGCTGTGGGATGTGTTACTGTGGAAGTAGTATACCACGATACTTTTTTTTTCTCTTAAATCGTCTATGTATAATAAGCCACGATTTGGTGAACCTTTAATTATATTTGAGCCAGAATTAATGCGAAGGCGTGGAGGACGCCCTGCCCCAGCTGTCAGCTTTTCATCGAAACAATTCTCTTTTAATATCACTATTATAGCCACCAATCGTATGGGGGGGGAGGGCTTATCCGGTCTCTTAAAACAAGTGCCGGTCGCCTCTGATCATCTTTTGAACGACGTAGGTTATCATATAAATCTAGTCTGTCGTTTATTGAAGAACAAGGATACATTACCAAGCCCTTGAACGGTAGATTTTCTTCCATGTTTGGTTAGCTAATGAAGAAGGGTACACGGAAGAACAGATAAGAGTCTTCCGTGTATGTTAGGAGTGTCCATTGCTTCGGTGAGACGACCTTGGCAATTGGAGAAGGGAAGACATGCCTGGCCTACCCCAGCGCGGTAAGGTCGGCTGGCGAGGGTTGAATTACAACCAGGCTTGTTACGGTCACCACACCGCCTGCTTGTGTTACTGGGTAGTTTGGCGGGCTGGAATTGGCTGGGTCAGTGTTCTTGTCGTTTTGTTGGTGGTTAACTGTGTAACTGCTGTAGTAAATTCCTTTCTGAGTCGATTATAGAGTACTGTGGCATATCGAGGTTTGAAGATTGCCTGACTACTTTACCGCTTTATTATTATCATTATTATTATTATTATTATTATTATTATTATTATTATTATTTAGAGAATACTAACGGACAAATGGTAATATATACATGAATAATGGTTTATTAGATGTAGGTAGCGATTTGGCTGAAAGCACATAGTGTAGGTATTACAGAACTGGGAGGACATAGTAGTTAATAGTGAACTAATTATACAAGAGCGTAAGATTAGGGTGAGCTGGATAAACATATGGTTGAGGTACATTTAGATAACCAGAGTGGCAGATACACAGGGATGTTTACAAAGTCAATGTTTTGATTAGTTACAGTAATACAGTACCTGCCATACTATATAGCCTCACTAACAGGAAACTAAGCTGTTATCACTTCATACCTTTGCACTTGTTCTTGGACAGTTTGTGAAGTTTAGATTGGTTGATATTGGACTGTTCTTATATGTCTCCACGAACTCCGATGGGAACGAGTCGCTGGTGGTGACGAACAGTGGTGTGTGGCGGAGAGGCGTGGGTTGGTGTGTGGCTGAGAGGCGTGGGGTGGTGTGTGGCTGAGAGGCGTGGGGTGGTGGGTGCGTCATTACTGTGTTGCCCAGCTGCCCAATGAGCTGTGTTAGAAATGTCTCATTATCAGTGATAAGCCAAATTATCATGCATTCTAATCCAGTGCATATTATTTATATTGGAATGTCTAGAGTGATTAACTTTAGCGCCATACAGATGCGCATTGTTGGTTAGTGTACATTTTCATATAGGCTTAAATGACGGGTTATATGTTTTGACCTCCATTCTACTGTACTGCATGTTGTAACACAGTAAGTGAAGGAACCCGATACTCTGAGAAACTTGCCCATATTGCTTTACACCTGATTTACCTCACGGTAATGCCAGTAGAATTTATTACCGGATTAGAAAGGAGAGAATGTGTAGGGTGTATCTTATTAAGATATTCAAATGCTTTCAGTAATCACATAAGACAGGAGACGGGGCGAGGTGGAAATGGCTTGCGTTTAAGTCTGTTGCCATTGAAAAAAGTCTAAAATATTTTGACGGTTAAAAGAAATCGGTTGTTTTGACTGGAGAGATTAGAAGTCTTGGCAAAAATATACATTTCATAAAGCTCGTGTGTTTCAGTGAATGGTGTTCGTCGTAAGAGCACGAGATGTTACACAGCTTGTTGCTCCCATCACATCTGAAACGTATATCCCCGTAGTCTCTATTCATCTTCCGTCCACACCATTTCAGTACACCTTGATCGCTTCTGTCGCTCATACCCATCTTAACTACCGCACCCCTCACACTATAGTTCTTGCTCTCAAACCACCTAGCATTTCCAACGCTCCCACCATCTGTGGTTCTTTTGCCTATATGGCCAATCAGTCACGTCTCATTCATACATCGCCTTTGGGATCATTTGTAGCTTCAAACACATCCATCTTTTGCCCTAACAGACATTGACCTCTCTTCCATACATGCTCTTCAATGCGCCTATTACGGGGAGACAGGTTTGGCCCCTTTTAGTAATCGTTATATATATATATATATATATATATATATATATATATATATATATATATATATATATATATATATATAGTATCTTTTACTCGCGTGTGCACCCTTATGTGTGTGTGTGTGGGTGTGGTGAACTGAAGCCCTCATGGACGGACCTTGAATGAAACATTAAAAAGCTTAAAGATTTGGAGAAAAAGAAGGAGGATAATGATCCAAGTTTTTGGAAAGATTTGTATTGTAATTGTTAAGACATACAAGAGAAATTAGATCTTTAAAATTCAGTGGCGTAATAAAAAAAGAAAAAGAAAATCACAACGTTCAGCATTTCTTTTGCCAAGAATCTCACTGTGCTAAGCAGGAGATTGCCAAGTACTTTGTGCCCTAGGTATATATATATATATATATATATATATATATATATATATATATATATATATATATATATATATATATATACACGGTATTTTTCTCGACGTGTAATGTTACATGTGTATATTATGTCATGTCTTTCGTTGTGCATGTAAATGATGAGTACAAGGAAGATTCGAGTGTTGATCACTGTTACAGCTACGCAGTGCGAGTGTCGTTAACTGGTGAGTGAAGTGGGCTCACGTGGCTTACTGAGTTGCTTTGATATGACCTTATCATTGCAGGTCAAGGTCGGAGGCGCTGTGATGTGCCTTGGCAAGCGCGTGTTACCCCGCACAGTAGTAGGTGTCAACTGGTGTATATTTAGTGATGGTACATGGAGGCGCGGTGGCGAACGGCACATATACATGCATACATACACACACGAGAGTGTAAAACTCACCTCCTCGTACAGTACAGATATGTAATTATTATATACACTCTTGGATTTCAAACCATTTTCATGACATGCTCCTCGAATACTGTCATTAATGAACACCTAGTGGCCATGACGAGATCTTAAGACAGAAATCTTGTAAAAAAAAGAAAAAGATATATTGGGAAGTGATTTTGTAATAACAGAGTTGTGAACGAATGGGATGAATTGTCATGAAGTTGAGAATGCTGATAGCATTCATCAGCTGTAAGAGAGAGAGAGAGAGAGAGAGAGAGAGAGAGAGAGAGAGAGACGATTCAAAGGTTGGTTGGGCCCCAAAAGCCTAAATCCAGCTCTGTACCGTCTGAATTTTTCATTACACACAACCGTTGTGATTTCTGTCCGCTGCTCCATCCCTGTCTCGTCTCCCCTCACTGCTCCTGCACTCCGTCCAATCTGTCTTGGAGTGCTCGCCCACCCCCCGTCATTTCTGTCAGGTGATCGTAAGAGCCCAGTATCCGTTCTCCATTTTTTTCCCACGTCCTTCATTGCTTCTCCCCCTGTTCGTGATTATCTTTCGTCAGTTTTCCTTTTATATCACTTCCTCGTTTTCTCTCTCCATTTTCGATTACTCATTATTCTTTTTCTTCTTCTATTACTTCTCCTGGCTTCTGTCTGCCATTACTGTTTTCCCTCGTACTGATAGACTACTCCCTTTCTCTTTTAACATCCATTCCAAACCACCACGCCTCACCAGCATACCGTACCTACGCCAACTTCACAACGTACATTGAATGTTGAGGAACAAAGTGTCAAGGTCAGGGTGTCTTAGTTATTTTATCGATTCCTCTTTACCACATGTTTGCAGTCAGCCCATCTTAGTGTCAGGCCATTGTAAAAATTCAGCTGTCTTCGTTACTTGACGGTCGGAAGTTCTCGTACGAGCGTGTACTTGAAGATGGGTGTGACTATCGTGTATTGTACTAATTTATTGATTTGAGAACTCGTTTCACTGCATGGCTACCAAGTTGGGACAATCGGATGGAGGCGGCCTTTGTGTGAGTGTGGTGCATTGGTGGCTGTGAGAGCGTCAGTATAGAACCTAAGTGTGATTTGGTTTATGTATTGAAGTACATGACTGGGGTTATGGAGATCGAGTGTGTGGATGGTGTGTTTGTGCCAATCGTTGCAGCACCAGTAGCCTGCCACTGGTGTCTTAACTTGTTGACCACAGCTTTACGACACTTGAGCACGACTCGACGACCATTGTACACGACGTGACGACTCATGGATACGATGGGCTGGCTGGTCCTTTGACCTGACCCCCTTGACCTTGATAGTCACGTTGAGGGACACGCCAGCGTGCGTACCCACCATTGGTCGAGCCATTGTTCACGAAGGGTTCATCAAGTAACTAATTATCCGTATGTCGACTGAAAATTTCTATACTGACTTCCATTCTTCCTACACACTCGCTTTCCCTCTTAACTTTTCGTCTTTTTCTCCTTATCACGTAAAGTTTATTTCAAACTGGACATCAAACACTCCACGGATTCCCATCCATGTCATGACTAAAGGTAACATGAGTTGCAGTAACTCACAGGAGGGAGTTTGATCGTAAAAAATCGGCTGAAAGACGAAACTGAAATGACTTTGTTTCGCCACAGACGCCGGCCGCCATGTTGTTGTGGCAGTTGCTCACGTTATATAAGCATCGCCGACGTGGCTTGCTACCCCCCGCTGCTGTACTCCACGCCGCTACAGGATCTAGAATTTAGATATCACCTTTTGACAGTTTTTATGAGGTGCTTGTGATATATTTCAAGACATATTATTGGTTAGATAAAGCCTGGGGGATCGTCTCGACTCGCTTTCTCCCTCTGTTATCACGTATATGTATAATTCATGCCTAGTTTCAGTTACTCGGTAAGATTTATTAACCTTTCCATCGGTATATACGTCGAGGTACTTAGACATCTGTAGCGGTGTGATCTCTCCCCCCCCTCACCGCCACCTCGCACCTGTTTTAGCTTGCATTAAAGAGCAAGCAACGGCTTCGGCCGGGCCATTGCGGTAGGCGGTCGAGCCTGCGCTCCTGCACGCTATCGATTACCGGCGGCGGTGGCGGGGGGGTTCGTGAGGGCGAGAGGCGGCGAGGCCGGCCTCCGGGAGCGTTTTCTTTGATTCGACGGACGTTGTAAGAGAAAATGGGAGAGATTGTTGTAAGAGAAAATGGGAGAGATTGTTGTGCTGTAAGAGAAAATGGGGGAGATGTTGACAGGGTGTTGAACTATACTATTACTGAGGTGTGATGTTTTAAGGGATTAGTTTGTCATAAGGTATCATGAACTAATACCAGTTAAAGGAGGGATGTACGGTTTAATTCGTCGGTGTGTTATCGGAGATGACGTCAAAGTTGTTTACTTAGTAGCTTTATCAAAAGGATAGATAGGTTTCGGAGGACAACAGTATGTAAAAGTTGTTCAAGATCATTGCTAGAAGATGTGGGCCATCTGGTTTATCTTTGACACCTGAAAAGTGTTATTTTTGGTGTGGTAGTTTGAGCTTGGGCCACGACGGACTTAATGACCGTGGTAGGTGGTGGGCCAATAGAGCCACACTCAACTACCCAACCACCTATCGCCAGACGTTTCATTATTGATGATTACATTAGATACAGTTGTGTGAGTCATTAGGGTTTAACGGTAAGTTACGAGGGTTTTATATCACGTATAAAGCGATGACGTCCCCCCCCCCAGCTCTTACGTCCATAGCTCCTCCTCCCTCGTCACCTCACGTTGTGTGAGCGTGACTTGTTTGCCGCCTCGTAGTGCTGTCCACCTGACAACTGATATGTGTGTCATAGTTTATCGCTCTACCGTGGTATATCATTCAGGCGCAGGTCAAGGAGAGATCTCTTTTTTTTTTTATCAGTATTTCTCCTTATCTTATCCTTGGGTTTTGGTTGTAGTTATGGGGGAAAAACAAGAGAAAAATAAATGAGTAGCATTTCTAGCCTTATTTTCCATATCTGCAGGAATTGGTTTGGTCTCATACAAGAGTGATAAACTGACTGCTTGTTGAATGGATTAGGGAACAACAATGGGGTATTGCTCCTTGTTACCAAGTGTATGGACCATTTACCAGAGCTGGGGTCGGATCTCAATCCATGGAGGGTATAATTGCTAGGACCAAGTCGCTCAGCTGTGAGAGGGAAGACTTGCTAACTTCTGCGCCAGTTATCGAGTTGAAAATATAAGAAACGCGAATTATATGGTTCAAGAGCGACACGAATTTTCCAAATTTTGAAACAACTAGAAATGAGTGATTATTTGGGTAGGCTTTTTTGAAGAGATGGATTGTATGTGAATATTTAATAACGCCTTGACCACGACCTAGAGCCTTTTGGGCATGATGGCCTGGCTTCTAAGTTGATTTAAAAAGGGCCAGGCCACAATGCCTCTTGGGTCGGAACGTCTTGTTCATGTTTTCTTTTTTTTCTGAACAAACTCCTTCAGTCAGGAGATTACTACTGCTATCTTGCGCATTATTGAAGAGCGATTGTGTGAAGACGATAGAGCCCAACATCTGATGTCTTTAAGGGATGATGGATTGGTATTACCCGCTGGCTTGTATCTGGGAAGGGGGATGAGTATTATTTAGGGTCGGGATTAACGCAAGGAAGGAGGTGACTTGAATGGTTCTGTTGTAGGGCGCCGCCCTTTAGTAACTAACTTCGGGTTGGATTACGGTGTAAGTTCCCGCGGTGGGCAGAAACCTAGACTTTCACTGAGTTGATAATTTTTCTGTATTGCTTAGAATGCTGAGTGGTTATTATTGTTTATTATTATTATTACTTATTATTATTATTATTATTATTATTATTATTATTATTATTATTATTAGTATTATTATTATCCCCGTGAAGCGCAATAGGGACTTTCTTCCATAAGCGTTCTAAAATTAGGGAAGGCTAGGATAGGATGATGAAGTTTATTAAGCTAGGATAGTACTAGGATAAAACAGCGGGTGGGGATATGGAGGAAAATTTAAGGGGGGAAATCAATATATGATTTGCTGAGGAAAAGGATGGCCTTTAGAATTCTATTTAAGACTATATGATGTCTAGGTTTAGATTAAAAATATGATCAACAATGCTATCTTTTTTTTTTTTACTTTTGTAGATATTAATGAGGTTGTTTAAGTCTGGACGTAATAATAGCTGGTGGAACATCGTTAATTAATGCCTTCAATTGAATTGCGGGTTACAAATAGGTAATATTGTATTGTGGATGGCGTTCCCTTTTCATATGCGATGAATAAACTTTTGAAATCTGATTGGGAGTGTGACTGAGTGTTCATTTCACCCTCTTTACTGACAGATGCCGTTGAAAACGCATGGAGCTATTTTTTTTTTCTTTTTAGGTTTTATGAATTTCATTGGGTTGATGTAATTTAGATGATGTTATTATTAGGTAGTCTTAATTTTTTTTAATTTATCCTTTAATTCCAGTGTAGTTTTTTATTATACGATGGCCCTTTTTTTTCTTTTTAGGTTTTATGAATTTCATGTGGTTGATGTAATTTAGATATTGTTTTTAGGTAGTCTTAATTCTTTTTTTTAATTTATCCTTTAATTCCAGTGTAGTTCTTTGTACGATGGCCCTTTTATTTAAAGAAGTCATAAACTTATTCTTTTAATTGATCTTTATTTCAAGTGTACTTTGTTAATTGTTATACGATGGTTCATAAGAAACAGATATGTAGCATATAATTCCTCTACTTGAATATTTATATGAATATTTATGATGTGACTCGTGGAAACTAAATGTTATTGGAGAAGTCCAGTCTCTTGAAGATCCAGTGTAACTCCTTTAATGTGATGGCTTGACCTTTCAACTGGCATTACTCAAGGGTCAGGTCAAAAGGTTAGGTCACATATTGTATTTGCCACATAACAGTTGTAAAGGGCTAGATTTAATAGAAGGACGATTACAGGAGGACTAAATGTGAGATTAAGTTTAAACTTGAAGAGAAAAATTGCAATTTGGCAATTTCCACTGAAGTACGACGGTACAACCCTGAGTTATGGTGGCCAGGCCTTTAAATGCCATGGCATCGTATCCAAAGGGTCGTACTTTCATAATCGAAGGTCGTTCCTTTATACTCAAAAGGTTGTATATTCATACTCAAGGGTCGTACCTTCTTACTCAATGATCGTAACTTCATTTTCAAAGGTCGTAACTTCATACTCAGTGGTCGTAACTTCATTTTCAAAGGTCGTACCTTCATACTCAGTTGCCTTAACTTCATTTTCAAAGGTCGCACCTTCATACTCAATGGCCTTAACTTCATTTTCAAAGGTCGTACCTTCATACTCAGTGGTCGTAACTTCATTTTCAAGGGTCGTACCTTCATATTCAAAGCTAGGACCATCATATCCCGAACGGTCGTGCTTTCGTGCTGAGGAGGAGAATCGTAAACCACCTCGGTGTTATGAAATACGGGATTAAAAGCTGCTGTGCGTTTGGGCAAGTTGGTGACTCAGAAGTGGGAACCGAACAAGGTAATACTCGACTCCCTCCCTCGGCTTTCGCTACCGGTTTATTAAGTCGTACTCTCGTCGTCTGGTTACCTAAGGCACACATACACACACACACACCCCAACCCTCCTCTTCCGACTAAGGTGTGACAGCACGTCACGTGACGCTTTTGGTACCACTCAATTAAGTCGCGTATACTTTTGGTCTGCTTACCTAAGGCACATAAGCATTCGGAATCCTTATACGCCGAGTCTTGACAGACAATTGACTTCGCTGACAACTTGATTAATCTCTCTCTCTCTCTCTCTCTCTCTCTCTCTCTCTCTCTCTCTCTCTCTCTCTCTCTCTCTCTCTCTCTCTCTTCTTATGTCACAATTTGGACCTGGGAGTTTGCATCGTTAGGTAATGTGCACCTTTGAATTCAAGAAAATATTGATATGCAGTTGCTAAATGCATCGCAAAAACTGTATATAGGGTGTCATTTGAAGCAGAATTTTAGTTTTTACACAAGTAGTTATAAAAAAGAAAGTGACCCCATTGGAGAATTATCTTCACGTTGAATATCATTTTATATATATATATATATATATATATATATATATATATATATATATATATATATATATTCATATGAGTCCACTGGGAAAATGAAACACGATAAGTTCCCAAATGCACTTTCATTACACGAAAGTGCCCTTGGGGACTTATCGTGTTTCATTTTCCCCGTGGACTCATTGGAATATCTTGATCACGCGCGAAATTGTGATCCTTTCCAATATATATATATATATATATATATATATATATATATATATATATATATATATATATATATATATATATATATAATTATGTGATATAAGTGAATTTTATTTGTTCTTGCCTGGAAGGAAAGTAATTATTCGTTTACATCGAAGTATTTATTAACTCATTATATCATTATTTTGAAACGTTGTGATGATAAACGTGTACAAGTGTTTCCAACCTTTTGAGCACAGTGTACGATTCCGCTTCTTACATAACGTTCACTCTAGTAGTCGTCCATGACACACCTTAGTGTTCGTGGTTCTCTCTGGTGAGGGGAAAGTTCTTGGGTTCGTTCACCCCTTAAGACATTTATCTTAATTGTCTCATATTAATGGCGTTGGTGGTTGGTTGGTTTGGGTGAAATAATGTTAAGGAATTCATGAGCGTGAGACTGTATGGGTTAGTCCATAGCGAGGTGGTTAGTTCGTCATGCTCTGCAGTGTAAGGCATTGGCGTTACTCTCTTGATTGCTCATTTAACATTAATTGAAGGATCTGTCAAGGATAATTGGTTCCCATGAGCTGCAGTTTACTGAGGGATGGATGATTTAGGTGAGTTTGGTGTGGGGAGGGAGAATGGTTTGTGTTGGCAAAGGATAACTTGGTTGTCGTGCTACGGATGGTCGATTTGGGGCTGGGTAATTGGTACCTTATGGTACAATAACATCGTAAAGATAGTGATTAGTGATCCAAGGATACGTAGTTTGGTACTTAGTGGTCACATTACAGTTAGAGCGGTAATGGTCAACTGTTTTCAAATGGTTCGCTGGATGATGTTGACAGATGCGGGCGCGAGGTATTACTACGATGCCGTAGCCTACAAAACTGTGCTCATAAAAACCTCTGCAAATTCCAGCAGTTGTTTTTTTTATTTTTTGTTAAGGCATTGCGTCCGCCTGTTTGGTTAGGCTTCACCAGGGCTAGAGAGAGGGTGTGCTGTGTTGGCTGGGGATGGCGGGGGGTGGGTGTAGGCTTACCACACGATCCGGTTCTTACCAGATTTGCGAGCCCCGTTCGGGCCGATTCGATTCTCACTACATATAGAAGGCATTGTCATGTATGGAGAGGAAGTTTGGTGGGTTGACTGCCCTTACTTATGGTAGTGGACACATTCACGTGATGAGAACGAGACGAAAATGTTAATAGAAACGGACCCATACTTAGGTCGAGGATGGCGAAGGGGGGGGGGGGGAGCGTCCGCTTTTAAGGAGACATGTTTAAGGAATGGGGTTTGCTCTTAAAAAGGGAATAGCGAATGGTACGCTCGTGAGCCAAGGGTACAGAGATATGAAGGCTGGCAGTAAGGGGATGGGGATAATTGTTACATGTAAAGGGCGTTCACCCGAATAAAGGCGATTTGCACTCTATGTTGAAGATCGGGGGGAGGGCGTTCGATGTAGGGAAATAACGCGGTGGTCTTAAGGAATTCCGGTGCTGTGAGCGTAGCCAAATGTACAGTGGAGGTAATGGTGTGGATTCCCACGTGCGTGGAGGAGTGGCGGCGCTCACGGGCATGGGGTGCCAAGGGAAAGAGACACTTAGCGCAGGGCGTCCATGTGAAGGTTGAATACTAGGGTTGGAAGCCAAGTTGTGCTCACGTGTAGGGGTTGGTGGTTGGGAGGTGTCAGACGCGAGCACAGTAACGTACGGGGAGCGAACACCCTTAACTAAAGGGTGTGGTTCATCCGGGGAAACCTTCAGGAGGAAAACACGAAATATTTTGGTGCAAGGAACGCCATATTCGTCGAAGGTAGAGGTGGATTGTTGTGAGCGAGCGGCTACGAATCGTGTTATATAAACTGTCAGAGAATTGCTTACGTCTTTGGAATCTTTCTCCCCATGTAGGCTAAACTCTGGTGAAGACATTTGCTGGGGTATTTCATAAGAATAGGATTTTACGTAGTTTTTAACGCTTGATACTTAAGTAATGTTTGGTTGTACCGCGCGTTGTTTAGGTCAGGGTTGGGTGGCCTGGGTACATATATTTTTAAGTTAACCATCGCTTGATACGTATCATTCATAATTTCAGATACCCGAACTGTTTCCGAAGGAATGATAATACGAGACTGTAAGTAGCTTGGCAGCCAAAATAAGAATGAAGTAATTGTATGCATACAGTTAGTGGAATACGCGCTGAAAAAAAGCAATGCTAATGTGTAGTGTGGGCATAAATTGGAACAGGATAAATGGAAACTGTGACGTCTCGATTCGTTTTAATTAGGAACAGATTTTTTTTAATCAGGAAGAAAAGAAGAGATGGCATTCGCCTTACATAACCGTCGCTGAACTGTACGACAGTTTGAACAGGAAGACTGGCGGGGCTGGCGGACGTATGAAAAACTCTTAATATATCTGACTTTGCGGCTGTTTATGCAATCAAACAAGGTACTTCTATGATTGGCTTCTATGATCACATGTAATTTTGAAAAAAAAAATATATTGAGTCCCCTTACAGATTATGGTATTAGAGGGGTTCCATCTCCCCGCCCGGTGAGTGTAGCTGCTTGGTAACTGTAGATGGTAACGGCGGGAGTGTGTGGCCCTGGTCCCAAGGCCGCGGCCTACGTATGGGGCGTGTGAAGGATAAAGCCTTCGTTGAGATAAGCTTGGCCATACACTTGGCAAGCCCCACTTGGTTGACTACGTATTAATAGTAGTAGCCCCGTTGTCGGTATTTACAAAGTCCCTACCAAATCACGAGTTAAAATGACGTAATTGGGGATTCTAGTTAAACATTTTTCCCGTTTTGATTTCCCGTCATATATTTAATTACTGAACTACACTAGATATGAAGATTCGGCCGGACAAGTGAACACGCAGATTAACATTTTCAAAACACTCTAATGCCTTTTCTCTGGTCTTTGTGAACACACACACACACACACACACACACACACACACACATATATTCATGAGTAAGGTAATATTCTACCAGAAGTAGAATATTTCTCATCTTTGGTCACCACACCTGAAGAAACACATGAGCTAACAGAGAAGGGCCAAAGGAGAGCAAGAGAAACATAGAGGCCTTGAATTTGTCTGTCTTAGGAAAGTAATGGGTGAACTGATCACATCCTTTGTTTTGAAAACAGATTGATGGCATAGACAGTGAATACTGACCTTCTAGATATGTGAGATATGTAGGGTTAGAACAACCAAAGAACATAACATGAAAGAAATAAACTTGAGATGTGAAAAGGTACTTTTTTATGGTATGCGTGGTAGATAAATGGAATTGAATGACTTGAAGATATGGTTAATGCTGAAAGTACATACATATTGAAGAAGTGTGTGCTCGTAGAGAATGTTCATGAAGCTCTACGAGTTTAAAACTCCTTCCCCGTAAATTTAAACAGGTAATCATACAGACGTAAACACGAAGAGGTATTTACACCATTATCACGCATTATCTGTTCATCACAACAGAGAAAGACACATTAACTACTTGAAGAGACGTTACATAACGTTAACCTGCGTCAGTGGATAAGACCTAGGCTTTGACCCTCTTTGTGAGACAACACGTTAACCTTGAACCACTGTCAAACAAGATGTGCCATCACAAATTTGTATTTCAGACGAGACGAGACGCATGTATGTTAAGCGCTCTCGTGACGCGACGCCCCTCTCTATATTAGTGTCTTAGAATAGACGTGGCGCCCATGGCCCCACAGTTACCATTAATCTGTTCTCCCTCGCATGATTTTTGTGGAAGGTAAACCCGAGCTGCATTTTTGTCGGGCCCACACGTTGGAAGAAGACCTACGCACTCTTGGAATGTTGATTCACGGCATAGACTACCCGCGTGAGTTCATTTCGTTGGCTAAGTAGTAACAGACGCTCCTCCGGTATTTGACTATGGTGCGTCCGGGAGGAGAGCGAACTGACTGGTTTAGATTAATTACCTACTTACTCCGACGACTCTGTGGCGGAAGGTTTCATCCTCTCGCGACTTTCGTATCTTTATTCGTTGAGATTTAGCGGCAAGACATTATTGGTCCTTTTTGTAATTTATTGCCATAATATGAAGGCCTTGTAGAATTTTTGGTGTAATGTATTCATGGCTTAGTTTATCTGAATCATTGTTTAACATCCAGTTCTTCGCCCTTCATTTGCATAATGTTATGTTCATTTATTCAGATATGAACGTTTTTCATTATTTACAATTTCACAAGTGTTAGTACATCTCTGTTATGTTAGCTCGTTGGTTATTGCGTCCGCCTCGTATTTTAATGACTTTTGGCATAACATTCTAGGTTAGGGAGGAGGGGGTCATGGCGTCAAAACAACCTACGGTTCCGACCCCCACCGTGAGAGTTCGTGACCTTGTCCAGACTGCAGCAGTGTTGCGCCAGAACCTCTTCCTCCTTACATAACAGTGAAAACTGGCGTTAGCTTATGCCCCAGCACTGACCTAGATTGACCACCTAGCCATCTTTGATATCACTATGGCCTGACATGTTCTTGTATTTAACCAAACCCAGACATCTAATGTAAAAATAATCTAAATGTAATTACCGGACCTAACTTCACGATGTCTCAAAGCCTCCCGTTGAGATTACCTTTCGTTTACCCGACCAATATTCCCTTTGTAGCTTTACCGAATGTGTATTCCATTACTGTCGCTGAGCTTTCGAGTATAGAAACTACTCACGGTCACTCGTCTTCCTTTTCCTGCTTTGTTTCGCGCCCAACTGACGTACTTCGGTTATATTTGAAGACGTGATTATTTTTTCCATTCACTTAGTCTGTTCTTTCCTTGTGTGCTTCGAAGACCTGCGCCTCCCCTTTGAAGTCGCTAGTCCTTCCATCATTCGTATATTCTCCCAACGTCTCGTCATTGTCTTTGTGTCTTACTGGCGTTACCGTATCTCTGCTTTTTCTTCTCTCCTCCCAACCTTGATCAGGTATACTGTCTGACACCCCCCTTCTTTTCCCATGTCTTTGTTTATTCTCCAGCACACCTCTGCCATGGCAGCTCATTGCAGCCGTGGCAAGTCGGTCGGGTCGGTCAGACGTTTGCGAATTTGCAGCGTTTACGTTAGGAGACCAAATAGTTCAGAACTTTTCACGTTGAAGCCCAAGTACTTACTCCAACATGATTTTAGGGAGAGACTGTATGTTATTTTGTACCCACCACTTGGGGGTAGGGGGGAGGGATGTACATTGTAATTGGCAGTTAATTTTGGATTTATTTAAGATACCACAAACAATAGTCATATGACTGACGTATTGGTATAGACGTACTGGATCGTTTTCGAATTTTTGATAAAATATAGTAATTACCAACGCTTTTTTTTTTTTCGTTGTAGTCAACTTACCCCCGTGCCGTTATTTGTATCATGTGATTTTAGAGTTCGGTTTCGTGTTTTTGGAGTATAGAAGCTCGCTTGATTCATGCAAAGAATATTTGATGTATTTATTCGTCATTCTCATAAAACCTTTGGTTTGCGTTTTTCCAATGGTCGATCGTTTTGATATTTTAGGCTAAAGTGGTTCATGCACCAAGATTTAGGCTATTGTATTTTCTTTTTTTTCGGTGAATATTCCTTCATAGAACAGAAAGGGCCAAAAAGGGCGTTTTTCGGAAGGCCGTTAAACGTTAGGTTAAAATGTGACTCATATTAAAAAAGCAGAAGTGATTAGTGATGATTCAGATATTTTAGCCCCAATTCCTAAGGTAAGGGAATCCAAAAGGGGTTAAGTTTTCAAACATGCATTCACGTAAAGGTTGATTGCTTTGGCTGTATCATGTTCCAGTTGGAGGAACTGTTCATCATTCTATTACATTTAGTTGAGTCTCGTTTTGGTTCTTGTTTATTGAACAGATGTATTCGTTACTATCATCACATATGCTTTCTTTCCGTCTTCCTTTTATCATTACCCCTGTCCATTCTCCCTCCTTGTATCATACCTATTATGTTCAAGTCGAGGAAAGCCTAGGCCTTTGTCGCGATCTAAGGGGGCGAGGTATTGTGATATGGCGATTCTGCTTGTGGCTAAGATAAGGGAGCAGTTACAACCAGATCTCTGCGTACTGCGTCATGCTGGTGTTTCCCTCCTCTTGCCACGTCGGGACTACTGCGCGGAGTACAAACTCTCCTCCCTCCCTCTCTCTCTCTCTCTCTCTCACCCTCGTCCTACTCCCTTGAATCGATAATAGATGTTACGTAACGCCCCTGTAAGGTACTTCAGGGTCCTGCAAGTTGAGGATTCCTGCAAGTGTATAAGCACTTGTCAGGGTGTGTCTCAGTGTTTCTGATGTCTAGAACACTCTTGTAGTGTTGTTAGTGTAGTCTGTGCTGATATTACCACGTAAATGTCGGCATTAGGTTGGGAGGAGGTACAGTGGGTCTAGCCGAGCCATAGGTGCGCCTGCGCGGTGAGGCTGGCGCTGACACGTGTTCCCTATCCGGACAAAACAAGGCTTTTATCTGAGTTCCCTTACTTCTCCAGCTGTAATAAGGGTGATTCCAGCGTTAGAATGAGAAGAGAAGACTTGCTGTATCTTTGAAAGGTACTTTCCATATCATAGGGGAGTAAAATGGTGATGAAATATACCCAGCCAACTGCGAGGGTGATAACGCCACCGGGGCCGAGGGGGTATATAAAGCTTGGCCCGGGGTAGGAGGTCGAGTTATAACAAACACACGCTTCGCGAAGAGAGGTTGGTTAGGGAAGACCGGGGCTTCGGCCCACTCGCACCATCAAAGAACAACATCCATACGGAAGTGCAGCTATCATCTACGCTTGCCACCCGCCGAACGAACTACAACTAGGACCCCTTCAGAATATTAAAAAAAAACAGGTGTTGAAGGACCTGGTGAAAACAACAACTGAAGCATTCCTGACTACAACTATCAAGGTCGTACTAGGACACCACTACCGATCCAGAAGGTTTTTGACTGGTCTTGCTTCCGCCCGCCGGTCCGGTCCACAACAGAGAGATGGAGGTGTTAGCCAAGTCGCTGTCGGCCTTACCCCGCATCTTAAGCCTATGTAAGATATGTTCTGCTCGCATTTCCTCACACGCGGATGTGGTACACCACACCCAACACCATGGGCGGCCCATGTCCACTCGGCACCTCCCCCCACCCGCCCCTGTTCATGGGTCGACACAGCAACTTAGTAATGGCCAAGCCACCTATACTACTACTACCACTAATACCACTAACTGTATATCTAAGACAGGTAAAAAAAAATCTTTTTGATTAGACACAGCTTCACGTGATGTGCCCTCCAGTTATTAGTCATATGCATCAATTAGTCGCACCCTTACAGTGATCACACACGTACCTCCAATGTGTAGTAGTTACACACATCTCTAGTGTACTTTTTAGTGATTACACTAAGATACTTGCATCCCCCTGGTGGTTACCAGGGATCTCATTGTTCGACGTCACCATCATGCATCCCTGCTGCTCATTGGTGAGCGTCGCACTTGCAGTTCCTGTGACTTGATGTTCTTTGTTAACCGCACCGCACCCATACGTACTCATATGCTAATACCCCACAATGATTGGCTTCCCTGATGCAAGGCTTGTATGTCAAGGAACCACTGCTGTCATCCCTGAGTGCATCCGTAATTAGTACCAAGGTTTTGCTTACAGTATCCTAGCACCAAATGGTCACGAGTTTTGGTGCATTTCTTCTTGTATTTGTTTTATGATTTCTGCCTTACAGAGCTCCTCGCACAGTTTACTCTCAAGGTGTTCTTCATGTACAGACGTATGAGTATATTTAGTCTTGTTGAATCTCTTATATCAAGTGTGGGCTTTATATATTTTGTAGAATGCGTTCGTGCATCTCCGCATGTGAAGATTCATTTATATTTAAATCATTTAGTGAATATCTTTATTTAGAAGAACTTCATGACTGTAAGATTACGTGAAAGATTATTTTCAAATAATACCTTCAGAATACCTTCAAATCAGGGTAGTCGATTTTGACAAGAAAATGTTGAAGGGAATAGAAGAACTTTGTGTATTTTACAGTTTCTGTCTTGAAACTGAGGCATGATTGATTATATATATATATATATATATATAGTTTGGCATGTTGGTCTTGCAGTAGACTTTACAAATATTCCATCAGTTTTAAACAGCTCTGGCAAGATCCTCTCGCACGAATAATGCTTCAATAACTAACTATTATCAGGTAACTATCCGCTTTTTATGACATTTTACTACGACCCAGCGAAATATTCTGAAGCGTGGCTTTGGTCTGAGAGGAAAAAAAAAGTCAGTTTCCTGGTTAGAACTTGCACAGAAGAGGATGAATTGCTGCACTTCTTGAGCACGAGGTTACGGCTCTTAAGGATACATTAGCATGGTTTTTGATTGTCCCCCTTGAGGGTCCGGTCGAAGATCACGCCAGCCATACTCAAGGATTGTACGTATCTTCGAAGCTGATAATCTCTACCACCCGCACAGCTCAGTAACCCGGGCCTCAAACCTTTTTCTACCCCACGCCCCTGTTATCTATCATGTGTCCCACACCCTTGTTTTCATTTCCTTGTTAATACAGCCTCTACTACTAGTTCCCAGCTAGGTATTGTTGGAGCATTGGCACATTGCTTTGAAATAGTTTTTTGGAACACTTTCAGGCCCCGGTACCTTCAGGGAACGAAAGTGCTAGCCATCAGTGTTTCTTGGTATGATATTAGGTAAACTGTTTCTTTTTACTTATAGAAAGACTTTAGATTATGCTCTTTGGAGCATATTTAGAGAAGAAAATAGTACAGGGTGGCACAAAAGTATTTATGATTGGACGATTCATTTTGCTTGGTGACGCTTTGGGATATCCTTATGACGATGACTGTAAACCCCTCGGATATTATGTTTTGACCTCATTTAACCCTTAAGTGCCGGGGGTCAACATTTAACCCTTAAGTGCTGAGGGTCAAAGGCTAGCCCATTATACCCCCGGGTCGTACTATTGTGCTCAAGGGGATGATGATTCCAACCCCATCACTACCCAGGTGATTGGAGACCTGGTTTGTATGATTAATTGATGGACTGCTTATCATGATATTTGATGTTTTGAACTCCCGAAAAGTGTTTTCCACTTCAACACTTGGCCTCCCCCAGCCTTGTGCCGGCAGTCGGTGTAGTGGCCGATAAGATGACGATAAGGGACTTGTGTTCGTGCTTAGAGGGAAGGCAGAGTGAGTGACTGTTGGTTGGTTGAGGTCGTATGTGGTGGTATAAGGAGAGAGAGAAGAGAGGTTAAGACTAGGATGCTACTGAACCCTCCCCATAATCCCCTAAGTGTCTGCAATGTTATTGAATCCCATGAATGACAGTGGATTCTACAGATTGTCGCATGCCTTTTTATCATTTTATGAACTGTCGATCTGAGTCATAGTTCTCTTATCACATGTTTTCGTGTGGCCTTGCCTGCTGGTGTAGTCACTTGCGTTTTCACTGTACTGTAGAAATCGGTATAACATCAGTATCATCAATGTACAAGTGACTAGTCCTGACTTTTGATAGATTTAAGTAACTGTGTGAAGTATTGATCAAAGTAATATCCACATTATCCGAAAAAAAAACTGTTCTCTCAATGCAGAATTCTCCGGTTAGACATTTTTGACAAGGTTCATAACTTGATATACCATTGAAAACGGTATGTTTCATCTGATATACTACTTAAACTTAGGTCTCTTTCATCTATACTGTTCTAAAGTACAAATAGAACAATTCCTGATATTATTGATGTGTTAGGAAGACTTGTGGTATATGAATCGATATATGGTTATGCAGAGAGTGTGTATTGCCTTAAGAGTAATCATGAGCACCTGAAGAAGGTAGTGAGCGTGGCAGTCTATAGTCCTGTAGCCTAAATAACCAACCAAAGTCCGGTGTAATTTATCCTTCTAATACAGACGTAACTGCTGACATAGTTGCAGATAAATAAAACGGTATTTTCAAGTCATGAGTGTCGTGTGTGAAGTATACTAATCATAATGGAAATATAACCAAATTTTCAACTTTTGACGCGAAGTAGAAAACTCCTCGTATTTTTTTTTTCTTCTTTTCATTTGTTGGAAGGTGACCCTTGGACCACCAGAACTTTGTTCGTCGTTGACATCAGTTGGGAGTCCCAGACCGGACCGTTATATCTCCTCTCCCCAGGGGGGCATTGTTTGCCCCTTTGGACCCAGGTTATCGCAAGCACTGCTTTCCTTTCCCACCCTCTCTCTCTGAGTCTTGGTGCTGTGTCTTTATCACCATTGAGTTTCGGACTGGGCAGGAGGCTCACTGCCAGCCCGGTTGTTCATCCACACCTACGGGGGTTTGGTGTGGACTTGTGTGTTTAGAAACTGGGGTCTTGGATCAGCCAGCAGCAGCAGCTGCCGTACTCACTTGGCATTTGTGACTCTGCCTTGCCCGTAGACCTTCCTCCTCTTCTTACATCTGTTTGTTTCTAGTTTAAATGGAAGGGGGTTTTGTATGTCTTAGTGTACACAGTTTGTGTAAAGGGCACGTTAAGCTTTTGCTTTTCAATTTCCAGTTTTTATGTGTTAAACCCGAGTGAGAATGATTCTCTTTATCAGAACAAGCGGATGATAAACAACCGGAAAATGATTGTGTGGCTGAAGTTTTAGTATTTTCTCTCTTGAAATATATCTTCTTATGACTTTGGAACCGGTTTGGCTTTATAAAAGATCTTGTTTCTACGTGATGGTAAGTGCGTCTGGAGAATTCTACAGATTGCAGTTGAACGATTACAAATAGTGTTGGGTCAGCTTCTGAAAAAGAGAGGTGTGTGTGTGTGTGTATATGTGTGTGTTTGTGTGTGTAAGAGTGCAAAGAATAATCCGGGAAGTCATGTAATCGTTACATTTTCTCTGCTGCCAGCGTAAGTACTTCTTTATATTTCATTTTTTTTGTATGTATTACTCTTGCAGTTAGAAATTAAGTGAGGTTCTGAGACTTTCGCGCATCTTATTTACTTTTATTTCCTGTTTGTGTTGCAGCTTGTGGGTACTGCAGTCAGCATGTAGCACAGTCCTCATCTACGTCTCACACCCCGACCCATACGCCAAACCACACGCCAAGCCACACACCAAGCCACACGCCCACGCACACGCCCATGCAGTCCCCCACGCACTCGGCCGCCCCGCGAAGGATCAACCGCCGGACGGAACTGGACTTCGAGGAGCTGCGCGCCCTTCAGGTCGCGGGGGCCATCGCCCTCATTGACGTGCGTCACCCACAGGAACTGGAGAACTATGGCGAGATCCCCGGGTCGCTCAATATCCCACGTGAGTACTCCTCCCATGCCTCTCTCTCCCCCTACGGCGTACACCACATTCCCTAAAGGTAGTCAGGGCGTCCACTTTCTCCACGAGTAAGTCAGGGCGTCCACGTTCCCCCCACACGTAGCAAGGGCCTTCACCTCGGGGCTGAAAACTTGATTCTCGTAGCCACATCTTCACCTGTTCTTCAAAAAAAAAACATTCCTTTAAAACCATTTTCATTGTCATGGCCGTCTTATACTCCTTCCGTATCTGTGGCTACTTCTGAATATAATTACGTCTCGCCATTTTTTTTTTTTTTTTTTATAGAATTGGTGATCATTTCTACCCCTTATAACCTTTTATTGGGTGGGATTATTATTATTATAAGTTTACTCCACATAGACAGACGTGTTATGATCGCAGCAGCCTGCGTCTTGGCTTCCATTGTTTGTGCTTGGCATAAACGTAGACATTACAGCTTTGGCGACATTTCCTCAGGGAGATGCCCGCGTGAATCTTGGGGTCTTTATATGTTGTTGTTGATGATCTTTGTGGAATTTCCTGACTGCCGACCTCTGAATCCTACTGTACTACTGTACAGTAGGATTCAATAATGTTACGGAGTGAGGGAGAAAATATCTTTGCACCAGCATTCCCACCATCTCCAACAATATCCCCGACAACTCCAACAGCACCAAGAACAACAACACGGCCAACACCACACGAAGTAGTGTGTAGATACCTCGAGTGTCAAGAGGCTCCCTCGGAATCATTTGATAAATATGTTGTATGGTGGTTCTTGAGCATTCCCCATCTGGTTGCCGATGGCATTCTCTCTCTCTCTCTCTCTCTCTCTCTCTCTCTCGCATTTGCAACTATTGGTGCTATATATACCCACCTACCCACACCACCCTGTAGAGTGCCCAGCTTGGTATGATGGTATGAGGGTGTGTGGGGGGCAAGAGGAGTTCGTGAGCTTTGATTCGTAAACCTCTTCTTTCTCCACGCCATTCCTCCCATATATATATATATATATATATATATATATATATATATATATATATATATATATATATATATATATATAGTTTTTTGCGAACCTATATAGATTGACGTCGTCTTAACTCTCGTACTATCACCTCTAGTTTTATCATCCCTTTCTCTTTGGTTTCGCAAATCTTCCATCCTTTGAGTCATGTCTGAAACACGTGTGTGCTTTCTGCAGCCTCTTTTTCCTTCGGTACTGTAGTGTCTTGTATTTATCCTATGTAGATAAGGATATACTGTCCCTGCCCTCCTGGGGTTGACCTTGTCACACTGTTATCTGGGTTTCACTTCTGGTTGGGGGAGGAGGGGAGTGGCCTTGCAGGGAGGCACACTGTGAGGGCACGGGTTTGTTGGGGTGGGATTGGGGGGAGGGAAGGCGGTCTTGCAAGCACACGGTGCAGGCATGAGTTTGTTATGGGTGGGGTGGGTGGGGGGTAGTAAGGTGGGAGGGTTGCGGCCCTATCGATTTTTCCGGGGAGTTACGTAAGCCTGACCCACTGTGGTGGCGGGCGGGCGGGGTAAGGTGAGGGAGGACGAGAGGCAGACAGACCACAGGATGGTGGTGGCTGCTGGTGTTGGCTCTCTGATAAGCTGATAAGACTTGACGTGACGTGTCTTGTAGGCTGACTGTCTGAATGACTGACTGACTGACTGGTAGATAGGTACAATACTTGAGAATTGAATGAATGGGAAATTGGTGACTGACTGGTAGATAGGTAGAATACTTGAGAATGGAATGAATGGGAAGTTGGTGACTGACTGGTAGATAGGTAGAATATTTGAAAATGGAATGAATAGGGGAATTGGTAGATGTGGAGGCAGGGAAACAGGAACGCATACAGTTCTGAAGTGGGGTGTTTGGCTGGGGGGTCTGGGGCGCGAGTCGAACTGGAAGTCGTTAGGTCCGTTGGCCTGGTGGAGGAGGAGGAGCTGGTGGTTCCCGAAGGGAGAGAGAGAGAGAGAGGCAGCCTATCATCAAATTTTTTGAAGGTGTAATTATCAGGTTGGTGTAGGTGTCAAGTGGCAAGAACTATTTGATAGATTCGTGGAGGGTTCATTTTAGGAGAGTGCTTGCCGTTGCCAGATAAGGTCTCAGGCAGGAATAATTGTACGAGAAATCGGCTGAATGAATGATCCAAAGGCAAAGAGATTTAAGTGTGCGTAGGATCAGAAACTAAATGATTTCTCTTTATCCGTTTAAGATACCGTAAGTCTTAATTTGAGTGTTGTGTGCACGAAGAATATCTTCCCAGCAATTATGCACTTGCACGGTTACCTTGTGTGTGTATGTATATATATATATATATATATATATATATATATATATATATATATATATATATATATATATATATGTATAATATTTATCTAAACTGTAGAAGTGTTAGTATGTTGTGTGGCGGTGCGTATATCGTGAGGAGGTGGTGAGTGGTGGCATGTGGTGGTGTGGTGTGGGGAGTGAGGGAGGGTAGTGTTGGGTGCGCGTGCCATGCAGCGGCAACAGCGGTGGTGGCAGCAGCCTCGCCGGTGGCTGGGGTTATGGGGTACGTCGTCATGCTCGGGGACAGGACCGGGAGGCGAGCTTGGTGCGAGGGGCGACGACGATGACTGACTGATCACGAACCATTACTGTTCTACGTTTGACGTGGGTTCGCCTTAGCTTTCCCCTTCGTCTGCATTACCTCTGTCTTGTACTGGTCTCGTAGGGAAGCAGTTATGATGTGATCAGTAATCGTAGCTACACACTATATTGTGGTGTTATGTAGAGCAGTTTAAGGATTTTCCTTCTCTTGGTTTATATATTTGGGATTCTTATATATATATTTCGCTTTGTAAATCTTGTGAACACATATCGTTCTCATGAAAATATTTATCTCATAAGTGTTATCTTGGATACGTTGCTGGGAATGCTTCCTCACCTTTACCCCAACCCTTTCAAAGATTATGTCATTCAACATTGTACCATCATGTTCCCGTAACTAAATATATATTAATGAAATGAATGCCATTTCCATTTTTCTAAGTTCGAATTCAGATAAGTTGAAAATCTTGTGTTAAATTAGATTGGCCATGGAATGGTTTCTTCATAGCCAGATGTGGCAGGGGGAGTGTAAATAACATTATAACAAAGATCTAACCACTACCCCCAGGGCTTTGTGACGCGCTTGCTTTGTGGTCTGTGAACAACTGTTGCCTGTCTTCCTTCGTTTAGTTCCCCCCCTAACCGTCGACGTACGCCCATGGCTCTTAACTTTGGCGTGTTATTTTCGACGCAAAGGCATGCTCGTGTGTCGTGTGATTGATGCAATAATGAGCGGGTAGTGTGGACCTGCATTATGATAAACTTACGATAACACCACTCGAATAAAATGGAGAATTTGGCAAGTTTATTTTTTTGAAGATGGGGCTGCAAGGGTCAGATTGACCCGTGTTGGAAGTGCAGTCGGCATTTTATGTGGATTACCCGAGTGATTGATTTGCTTTTTGTCTCAAAATAGCGGCGAGTGTATTCCTCATTTCTACACGCCCGGGGAGCGGTGCGCCAAAGAGGATACGGTTTGCACGTAAAGGTTCATGAACTGGACCAGAATGTTGGAATTTCATAAATTTCATCACGAGTGCGTGTTCGGAGGACCTGCATTATTTGAGTGGAGAGTAGAAAATGCATATTGCGCCGTTGTGCTACTAAACTGCGTTCACTGGAGTCTTTTGCATAGGAGATTACTCGGATGTCTCGGATTTTAGCCTTACTTTGGTAAGGCAGTGGTCTGTAAGCAGTGTCCATGCCCAGCTGTAGTTCCCATTGAACGATTGTTTTGAAACTTTATCGTGGCAAGCCCCATTATTGTTGTGTTCTGCGCTTAGACTATGGCTTCTCCCGGATGAGTGGGAGGTGGTAACGAGGCTACAGCGTCTCTCTGTTGCGGTAGTAATAGTTACAGTTGTTTGTGAGTCACAGTCACTAGGAATTTTAGGTGTTGCCTGCCGGCTTTTCAGCATCTGTCATGTGACCTTCTTACTCCATGTCTTTAATTCCTTTCCATTCCTCTTCCGTTCTCAGCATCTCCACCAGCCCCTCCTGTTGCGCCTTTCATTTGTTCATCTTCCTTGGCGCCACTCCGCTTCCGTGCTACTACCTCGACACCTACAGCCGCCTTGCATTTTCCTCTAGCAACTCGTGTGACATTTTAATGTTACGCCACGTAACTGCCTCCCCGCATCTCGTAGATGTAGCGCGCAGTGTTTCTCCACATTTTCGTCGTCCTTTGTGGTGTGTCTACATGGCAATATGTCACCCCCTCAATACCATACCTCAGTTATCTTAAATCATGTCTCTCGCTCGCCAACCTCCCTCACGGCTACTTTGCTGGCCTCTTGCCGGAACTTCTATTGGCCTCCCGTACCCCTGAAAACCCACTACCGAATCGTGACGTAGCCTTGTATGAGACCCATGTTATTTTTACACTTAGGGGCCTTGCCGCCAACTGGGTACGATAAGGATGTGAATTGTAATAGGTTTATCTTATTCCTTTGTCGAGAAGGATTATTTTTTGGTTATGTGAAAATTACCATTTTTTTTTTTATGTTCTATTAGGCAAAAGAATGAAACATTGACAAAGATTACCTATCTCACGATAGATGAATTTTGTGAATTGTCGGTCTGATCATTGCTGACGAACAGTTTTGTCCAAGGTTGTCAAAATTATATATACCAGCATTACGGGGTATATAACAAAGCACATCAAGGTCTTGACGTAAGTGAACTTGGCTCTGATTGAGTAGACGACGAGCGGAGAATTGGCCTTAGACTAAGTCAGGTAGACAAGTGAAGGCGTGTGTGGCCGGCTGGGTTAGCCGTATGCTATATTAAGGTTCTGGTCTCAAGACATAAGTACACACCCCTTCTTCGGTTTCCCCACTGGTTGATGGGACTATTCCCAAGACGTCCGTCCCACTTCATAATCCATCGAAAGTCGGATCAAAGTGGTCGAAAGTTTCTGTAAATGGACGAAGACTTGAATGTCTGTCAACAGATCTGTTTGGAGTAACGTGTCACGTTTTCGTTCCGGTGTGGAAGCAGTCAGTTGGGCTGTTTTTAACCGGCGCTGCTCCTCACCCTCACATTGTATTGTTACTCTTATATTAAGGAAATTCTCTATAGATGATTTCTAGCTTTTGTAAAGTCTTGGATGCTGTGTAGTTTAGAGTTAGAACCGTCCCATCTGTTCTAGGCGCTACCGATCACCAGAAGGTGAACGATTAGTCATAGACGCAAATACATGGGTAACCGAAGTATGGCAACATGCCTTTCCATCCTCTTACGGGCCTTGTGGCAGTAGAGCTTAGGGTGATGGGAAGGCTCTTGGACCCCCCTGGTCTCTGAGGATTGTGACGTAAATAGATTTTTATTTTTCAAAGTCACTTAGAGTGAACCCTTACCTTAGAAGTTTCAGTTCTAAAATTGCGATTAGAATAGGATATTAATGCGATGTCGTACCGTAGGTTTAAGGTACCGTTCAAAGGCTGCCCTTGAGGAAATTGATGAGTGTGAAGTTTTAACTTTGATGCAAGAGAATTTTTTTTTTTCAAATAAAAAGTTGAAGTATTGCCATTTTTTGCTATTAGGTATGTTGAAGATGGATTTGAACTTTCTCAGATACTGGATGGTTGGTTTCTTATTTGAGATTTAGGCTTATCTGTTAGGGGTCATGTTGGCCCTTAGTGTCAAGTTTTCTTGTTTTTTCTTCGTAGCTGAGACTGCATCTCTCTCTCTCTCTCTCTCTCTCTCTCTCTCTCTCTCTCTCTCTCTCTCTCTCTCTCTCTCTCTCTCTCTCTCTACCCCAGCCTTCGACAGGTACCCGTTTTATCGACCAGCCTCTAGGGGTGGATGATTAGCTGGGTTAACTGTGGACCGACTGCCGTAACCAGGAGTCGAACCTATGCGTCAACCTTGAGCGGGCCGTAAATGCGTGACGGTCAGGAACGGTAACCGCTACACTCCATAAGCCCAACAATTTCCAAAATCTTTAACTCCTTCAGATGTTTAGGAAAAGACACTACATGGCCGTGGCGTCCATGTCTTCCACCTTGCTTACCTACTTGTATCGATGCGTGCCATCGCAGGGGTCCGGTGACTGTGCTGTGGTATGTCCTCGCCAGCCATCACCGCCAACGTAGAGAGGAGCGGTCGAGTCTTCTGTGGGGCATCACGTGTAGCCGCCCCTCACGTGTAGCCGCCCTTCACACGTGACGTCAGTCTTGTCGCCAAGAGGCTTACGGGACGGTGGGGAAGGGGGGGGGCTATCCCTCTTCAGGTTGGGATAGTGGTGGTGGTAGGCCTTATGTTGCCATGCGGCAAGGGTGGTGTATGGGACGAGAAGAGGGCTTTCTTATGCTTGTGGCAGGAGATGAATGACGAGAGAGAGAGAGAGAGAGGTTTAGTAGTGTGCTGAGGAGTTTGGCGTGCCCTTTCTTCGTGCATCATAATCTTTAGTATTTGATTTCTAGTGATTTGTGTTCCTGGTTTAAATGGTTTAGTCCATCCCGATTATTCTTGATGTTTCCTAGTTATATAGGTTTATGTTTATTCAGAAGGTTAAGCTTAACTTGGTAATGTGTGTCGTATTCAACAGTTACCGAGTGGAAATGAAACAAGGAACCGCACCATAAGTTACTGAATATTTATTTCCAATCGCGTACTTTAATAGACTTACTTTTCTTTTCGATGAAGTAGGTAAGATCATTTTCAGCGATTCTGAAGCTGTAATTTGTAACTGAATCCTGTATCCTGACCTGAAATCGTTCTGGTTTCGATGTGGCGCAATGGTTAAGTATTGTCCATCTGCGTAGTCAGGTTAAGAAAATAGAATCTGACACGTTCATGTTTGTTTGTACACCATTGTTGCCGCGGTATGGGATCATCGTAACCACTAACGTAGGTTCCTTATCCAATCTGAACCCAAACGGATTCGGCGGTGGAGTCGAACCACGAGAAGAGGTGACAAAAAGCGCACCAGACAGCAGCGTACATTTTAATGGCTTCCAGACGATAAGTGGGCTGCGTAGGTGATTACACTGTATCACTTGTGTTTCGAAGCGCCGTGCCAGCGGGGGTCGCCGAGTCCTAAATGCGATGTTGCTGCTGACGCGGGCAAGAGGCCAGAGCGCCTCCTGCGGGCGTAGTCAAACATCCTTTCACAGAGAAGAATGTCCCAAGACACTCCAGAGTATTTGAGGGTAATTTCAGCGTATTACGTCTGAAGCCTTAAATTTGGTCATTGGGCCTTGCTGAAATGATTTTTGGACTTATCAGATGATGTATGTATTTCGTGAGCTTAATAGCTTTAGTTATTGAAGTAATTCTTCTATGGAAACTGTGTATGTCTTATATAGGAATTTAGGTTTTGCAAAAACTGAAACGTGAGCTTCAGCCATGTATGCCTGGCCATAGTCTGTCAAAAGAAAAAGAGAAAAAAGTATGTACAATTGTAATTGCTGTGCTATACTATTGGCATTCACAGGGGCTTAAGAGAAATTTCATGCTCCATCTCAAAATATAAATGGTAGATTTTCGAAACACGTAGATGGTTGTAGGTGATGGGTGAGGCCCCGTCCAGGAATATTTCCGATCGAAAGTTTGGTATGGTACGGCAGGCAATGTTGTGATGAGGTTTGGGCCACAGCCAGCGAGCGGTCTGGTTTCTCGGGATGGGTTGATTTGTTCCCCCCCTCCCTCAGGTTGCACGGATCTGGTAAGATCGATTGGCAAAAGTTGGCTTTACATTGAACCTTGTATAGTAGAAGTTCAGACCACACTACTATAGGCAGCAGCACAGTACATAATGCATTCTATAAGGGTGGGGATTCCTCACATCCCACCTTCTCTCCTCTCCCTTGTCATCACACCCGCCAGCCATCTTTGTTCGCCACCTTCCTCAGCCCATGTACCCCTCGCCACTGGGGGGCACGCATATTCCCGACGTGGCGGCGCCGGCTGGTCCTGAAGTTGAACCACTTAATGGGGGTGAGAGCGCCCCCTCCGGGTATGGGTGTGACGGTTGGTCAAAGTCAGCGGAGCAGACCGATCCGTTACGGTGCGCCCGCCCCGTCCTTACTGTGGTTGACTTGAGTTTCTGCGGGATGTGAACAAGCTAAATTACCAGTTCGCCTCGAAATCCCAAACTTCAGAATATGCCATCATCCTCTGACATGCAGTAAATTAGAGATCATGGCCATATACGATTCTCGAATGCCACCAACGCTTAGAATTTGGAAATTTTCCAGATTTGAGTTCCTAACTCCGGGTGCTCCTCGATTACAGCATCGTACGAGTATTTCCTGCACTCTGTCTCCAAAACCTGTCGTTAATTTTTAAAACAATCACTTCATTGTTGTGAATCGTGGAATTATAGTATTGGTTACAACCCCTGACATTTTGTAGCGTTCATTGATCATTCGCTATATATTTATAGAGGACAGTATGTGTGTGTACTCGTGTATTCATGTTTATATTACAACTCATCTGTTTCGGAAATTTCTTGGAACATACACCCCCAGCCCATCAATTGCTCATTTTTTTCCTCTTGGGCGAGGCTATTATAAACATGAAATGGTAGGAGATGGCCTCTTAGTAAGTTGAGAGAGACTTTGTTGTGGACTGGAGGTGACTCTGTGGCCCTAAGAGTATGGTGACAAGGGCGTTGTGGCCATATAAGTGAGGGGGGAACTGTGAGGTGAGCATGGTTTGTCCCTTGTTCAGGCTGCTCGCCTCCTACGTAGCCCCAGACAGGAAAGGGAAGTATTTATTATTCATATACTCAGGGTTTTATGCTTGTAGTATTGCTATATTCATTATCTGGTTTTTCGCCCTTGAAATAACGGAGTGTAAATTTTGAGTACCATGAGATATTGATGTCATTAACTTTTCTGTGTAGATTTACGTAATCAAGTTGCTAGCTATTCGTGGTTGCCTTGAAAACAGTTGAAATTAGGAGGGCAGTTCACACGTGTGTGTATAGACTTATGTGTGTTGTGATTATGATAGAAATATACGTATGCCAGTATACAGAAGCAAAGCTAGGATCCGTGTTGGACATCCCAATCACGTTTTTTGTTGCTGTTTTCAAGTTGTAGACTGAAATAGGCAAAGTACCCTTGAGAAATCTATCCCCCAGCCTCCTTCAGATGATAACTCTGATCATTCTTAAACGAAGGAAATGTTACCGTGAGGTGAAGGTGCCAAGAATGCTGTTTCATTGACCCTGATGGTCAAGGAGAGGTGGCTGTAGGATCCCTGTCGCGTCGTATCTTTTTGCTGCCAGAGAGCAGCAGCCATGTAGCTGGTCTTCGTCTGTCTCAAACACCATATGGCGGGTCTGTGACAGCTAGCATCACTTTTTTGTGGTGGCATTCGCCTAGCTTCGTACATTAGGAGTCATAATAATCCTAGTATTTCTTCACGGTAAGAATTTTCTTAGTATTTTTTTTTTTTTTTGTATATATAGTTTTGTTTTACTCTGTCTTTCCAAAAGCAAGCGAAATGACTTTCATCTCGTAAGACTGGGGGAAAATGCTGAAGAACACATTGGTGTTATGTATTTTTCGTTCTAATGTTCCTTAAAGGTTTTTTACGGTTTTCTGTGGCATTCTCTCCAAGTGTACAGAACAGCATCCGAGAGTGGCATATAGAAGGGTTGGTATATGGTAAGCCATTCACATGAATAATGTGTTCGTGTGTGAATATTTGATTGTGTTTTCAAAGTTATTAAATTGAAAGGTTTGTGCGTTTCGGCACAGTGCATGGCCAAAAAAAAAAAAGTCTGCTTTATATACCATTTTGAAAACTCCTTTTGAGATTTTCCAACCGTTGCTTTCAGCAGTTAAGCAGTTGCTTTCTGTTGACCCTCTTTGTACTAATGTTCAAGGACAGGAAGAGTTCACGGGGTTCACGGGTGTTTATTCCAACGTGGTCGATCGTTATGACTGCAGCAGCACCAGCACCAGCACCACCATCCAGGCCAGGGTACGTTTTGGGTACGTAGAGTACGTCTGCGCCTGCGCTTTCTGTACACATCAGCCCACAACACTAGGGGGGTGGTTGTAGGCCCTTGCCAAAGTCACTGATCTGAGGACGAATGCTTTTTCACAGATTGGCGACAGACCCTACGTTTTGAGTTTGAAACAATGGCAGATTTAATGTGGGTGCTGTTTTTTGTTCACCAACCGATCGCAGTCAAATTTTGAGCCGAACTCTGAACTCCTCAGTCCTGTAACTTGTTTATAATTTTCAGAATTTACAGGGTTTTGGGGATTTATCAATTTTCAGGGTTTGGGGAGTGGGGGCTCGTCCGTGAGTGCTTTCTCGCCAAATCAAATTAATCGTTCGGTCTTAAACGTTTGTCAGTGGAGTAAGGGAGGTTCTGTTCCAGTGGAAAATGTAGCGTATGGTTATTCATTTATCTTTATTTCGCAAGGGGGGGTGGGGTGTCTGAGTGTCATGGGTACGTTGGCCTCCATGTTTACAAGTATAGATAAATGAGAGGACGAATCATAAACTGAAAACACGAGTGACGTCAGACAAGTGACGCTTGCTAACCGTCCTTAATTTGAAACCTTTTTAAGAAGCTGTGTTTTAAGGTGTTAATTTAAAGTTTAGGGAACTGATGCCTCACAAAAACAACAAAAGGTATGATCACCAAGGTGATAGGGTACACCTACCCTCCCCCAAAGCTGATATTAATGCTGCGGACACACCCTAAAGAAGAAATGACTTCGATGGGGTTGCATCCTAGAACTAAACAGAGGAGACGCATTCCTTTAGAATATATCGACATGGTTATCACAAAGTGGGCTGAACCCTTGCTCTAGTATGATAATAGCTTCTTAGGATCAGAGTAGGGAGTTCGAACTCCCTCCTCATCCTGTCATTCTGTCTTTGTTGAAGAGGAACGCTTTCCTCTTTTATTCAGAAGGTGTTGAACCCTTGCCGATGTGCGAGTGTTTTATTGCAACACATAGCTCAGAAGTTGATGTGTATGAGGACGCTGGGCTTCAAGCTATGCTTCTCTGGGCGCATTTAGCCTCCCGCTCAACCCTAGGGTACATGACTCCACACACGCGCACACACACACAAGCAACGTGTCTGACTATGATTCACGCACGGGCCCACCGGGGTTCTAAACTTGGGCGCGGCAGTCGGACCCCATCCAAACCAGCTGGTTTGGCGCTGTTGTTTGAGAAATGCGTATTTGGCGTACGCATATACAGTGAGCAAAGACAACACGGGGCTACGCAAGTGTAAAACTTTATCCATGGTACACGCATACAAAGCGTGGGCACACCTTTCACCTTAAGACATGATAGGTTTTATTTGCTCTAATGTCCTTACCCAGTGGTGAGAACAAATGCATTCTAATCTTTTTTCTGTTTTCTTTTTTATCCCAAACCTTCAGGTGTATATTCATATGACTACTGTGATGTAGAATCTCTCTCTCCCTCTCTCTCTCTCTCTCTCTCTCTCTCTCTCTCTCTCTCTCTCTCTCTCTCTCTCTCTCTCAGTATTTAGTCTGATGTCGACAAAGCTTAGCAGTCTTTGCTCTGTTCATAATATGCTTGGAGAAGTTTTGGAAATTCAGATTTGAGTTGGTAGTTTCTAGTAAGTGGTGTAAGCTTATAACTTAGTTTCTAGTAAGTGGTGGAAGCTTAGAACTGTTAGTTTCTAGTAAGTGGCATAAACTTAAAACTGTTATATGTTTTCTGTATATGTTAAGTGTTTAACACGCTGATTGAGTCTGTTAATGTGTCCTTTGAGACGAGGCGCTCATATAGTAGAATGGATCTGGTTGGTTAGGTGTTGGTAGATTGTGGTTGACTGGATCTGGTTTGTGTGGTGGTGAGAGATTGTGGGTTTCGTGGTAGAATGGATTTGGTTGTTTGGTGTTGGTAGATTGTTGTAGAATAGAACTGGTTGGTGTGGTGTTGGGAGATTGTGGTAGAATGGATATGGTTGCTTTGGTGGTGAGATTGTGGTAGAATGGATGTGGTTGGTGTGGTGGTTAGAGATTGTGGGTTACGTGGTAGAATGGATCTGGTTGTTTGGTGTTGGGAGATTGTGGTAGAATGGATGTGGTTGGTTTGGTGTTGGGAGATTGTGGTAGAATGGATGTGGTTGGTGTGGTGGTGAGAGATTGTGGTAGAATGGATGTGGTTGGTGTGGTGTTGGGAGATTGTGGGCTACGTCCAAGGCCTCTCCCGTGCTTCGTCATGGCCAGGGGAGGGTAGTGGGTGTTAGGGAAGAGCATGTTTTCTGTCACTAGGCAACTACATTTCCCCCTGTGTTGTTTTCTTGTTTACCACTTTCAGTATTGGCGCTTGTGATTTATATTATAGTTTTTCTGTCGTCACTACTTGGGTGAGGCAGGTTTTGCTGATACTCCATTGTTAAACGTTATGATCAGGTGAAAATGCAATGGGAAGAATTGTAATTTGAAGTTTAATTACTGCTTTCCTGCAAATATCATTTTCATGGTTATTTTCTTAAAATTTTTGCGTTATTTACAATGCTTTAACTGCTTCACAACCTTGCATGGGGACGTAATTTATAATGTGCTTTAAATGCTTTCACAACATCCCAATGGGACGTAATTTACAACGTGCTTTAAATGTCTCACAAGCTCCCAAGGTCCATAGAATCACCAGCTGGCCAGATGACGCCCCTTCAGCCCCAGCTGTTAAGACTGGGTGCAGCTGCGTTTCACTTGTAACCATCTGGTGTAGCGCATCGCCCCGTGGGTGTCTGTTGGTATGTTGTACATACGTACATAGAGTGTCGCCAACGGTGTGTAAGTGTAATTACTCCCCCCCAGATACCAGGTATCGGAAATAGTTGAAAAGCTAGAGGGAGGGAGGGAGGGAGGGGGGCCAGCAGCAACTAGCAGGTCACGTTGACGAGAGTGTGGGAGAGTACAACGGTGTGGCGCCAGTGTGTCGCTCAACTCCCGCCACCGCTCCCCATCTCCGCTCACTTCCCACCCTACAACCAACCCGCTTTTAAACACCCATACGCCGGCTAGTGCCGTCATGTCATTATATGTAGGGAGGGAGCTCGGGGTGTTGACCAGGCCTTAAATGCGTGAAGACAGCAGTTGAATCACGTGGAAATGCAGACCGACATGGCATTCGGTAATTAGACATGTATACGAGATTACACTGATAAAGTACATTGTGTGGTGTAGGGAGGCAGATGGACGTGGGATTATGTAATCATATATTTATCAGTACACGGTTAGACTCTATGTATATCCAGTTCAAACCAGTCGATTCATAACTTTTAACTATTAGTTTTACGTTCTTTCACGGAGTAACTTAGAAAACGTTGTTTACAGTAGAACATTGTGAATGAGAAAAGAGGCTTACATGGAAGAAAGCTGTTGAGCTTCGCAGCCATATCTGAAGGTTTATATAAAATGATATGGCCAGACATTATGCAAGTGTAGAAAAGTCTACGGAGATCAAGTTCGGCTGGGGTGTATTCAGTTCAAAAGTCGTCTAGGGATTATAAGGCAGGTTTCGGCCTAATGCGAAGTTCCTTTTCACTAAGAGCCCGGTGAAAGTAGGTGTATAGATTCACTGGGGCATCATGAGTGAGTGGAAGGTGAGGTAGCAGGGTACGCTGTAGTCTCCTCCTCTGTCACCTTAACTCCCTATCTTACAACCTGTAGGCAACGGCATCTGCCTCGCAGACAATGTCTTGAAATCCTCATTCCCAATCCTCAGTTTTTCTTCAATTCTCAGTTTACACTAGATGTAAAAATAAGTGGCCGCTTCTGATTGCTTTTTCTAACGTTGCGCTATTTTTAAAGCGAGCTTACTGACATTTCGTGTTTTATGTCTTCTGCTGTTTTGATGAAATAACCTATTCCGATGCTGATGATATGAGAGAGCGAGGAATATAAGCTTATTGTCTTTCCAATGGTCTCTCACCCGCTCAGGAAATTGGTTTAAGTAAAGAAAGGAATAAAATAAACACTTTCGTCACCCCAGCCCGCCGCCCGCTAACCCAGTGACTTGGCATCAAGTTGGGTTGGCGGCCGGCCTGCACGCTGGTAATCCACCACATCTGCTGCCTTATGTAACCATCTGTGTATTTCTTTTCTTTTATATCTGGGTTTATACTTGTCTTTCATCTCCTTGATGTTTGAAAGTTTCAGTTTTTTTCTTGCAGGATGGTCATTCAGCAGTCGATTTTCCATGAAATTCAGCACTCTATACGTTAATATCATTGTTGTAGATTGTTGGCTATAGGAGACCTTGAATTCAAAAGAATTTTGATTGCATAGAACCATTATGTCCTTTTTTCTATATGGAGGTTTATTGATGTTAAGATCACTTTTGTTTTTGTGGCTTTTTTTGTGGCTAATGTTTTCAGGGTTTATCAAACGAAGGATCACATTTCCACTTGTGTCTTAGACATTTTATAAATCTGCACACACCACATAACTCTCACTGACCAACGTTGCTTTATTGCTCAGTTATCTGTGGGGAAACTCAAAATTGAGCTGACCTCATTTCAGTATTGTAGAAAGTAGCTTGTCCAGTTGCACCCAAAGAAAAAAAAAGTAGGTGGCAGACTGTACACCATTTGTGTTTCAAGTTATACAGTTTATTTTGTTGAATATATTGACCCCAGCATTTCAAGCCGGCGAGCATTGGAAATATTGATCTATTGCATCCTGATGAGCGAACTGAAATGGAGGTGGTGGAGTAACCATTTAAAGCTGTTTCTAATAAGATAGACTGTCATTGCTAGGATCTTTTTTATCAAAATAGAAAGCGGCCTACATTAGTCTTTGAAAGGGAGAGGTGAAGGATATAGGGGAAGAAAGTATGACCCGTTTTTAAACATGATTACTAAACTACAGTGTTTGTTTTGGCCTGGTCGTTTCAGCTAGATGAAAAGTTCGCCATTTCACCTGAAAATATGTCTGGGAGGGCAGTAGAACCTAAGCATTTTTTTTTTTAAAGGCTAACAAATTACCGTAATAGTTATATTCATTTTTATGAATGATAAAACTACTCCATTTTGGTGACCAGACGTTACAACAATAGTAATTGCGTTTTTACTTAAGCTTGTACAGACTAGTGATAGTATTGTGATTATTGTATTAAATGACGCTTTAAGAAGTGCCTAGTGTGGCCATGTTACTTGTGTTAGGCTGGCAAGAGATGGGGGGGGGGGGGGGGGGAGCGTTTGTGACCGTCTTGTGTGAGTCAGTAAACCGCTGCTGAGCTGTTGAATTAAAGTAGGCGAATCACCCTTGTATGCCCATGTCCTCGGACTTCGGCATCCGTCGATGACTCATTAGGCCTGTCAGCGAAGGTCATGTCCCTGGACATGATTAGACACTCCCCTGGGCAATCGCTACGTGAGTTTAAAGCTGTGCGCCTGTTAGAAATGGCACATCTGTGTTGCTTTACCAAAGTCTTTCAGTGAAAGGAGGAACAGCTAGGTGATATGTGCTCCTCTGTTCTCGCTGGGGATTGAACCCAGACGAATCGATTGGAAGTAGATAGCGCAAACCAATGTGCCGCTTATTTTGATATTTGTGACTTAACAATTAAGCATTCTGTGAAGGTATAGAATCGTGTATAGCCTGTGTATTGACTTGCAACTTAATGTTATGGTCTTAGATTATACCTGATGAAAAACGTCGTGTGTGAACTTGAACTGCAGAGGACCTGCTCAGATATGAATCAGTAGTTGTCCAGATTTGTGTTTGCTATTAGAATGGGGGTTAAGGAGTGCGTCGTATTGTGATGTCATAACCTCCCTCGCTCACCCTCTTGGTTACATAACCAGCCGGCCTGCGCTGGTAAAGCGTTGCTGGCTGGTGAATTTGTGTCGTTCTTCACTCCTAGCTTCTGTTTACCACTTGATTTGTTTTTTTTGGGGGGAGTTCTCTATGTTTAGGGTAAACATGGTGATGTGTCTGTCAATTGAGACTCAATTTTCAGTGTTGAGGGTGACCGGGATTCTTGAAAAGGTCGATTGGGATATTACAGAAAGCATCGTACCTCGTACTACAGGGGGGGGGGTAATGGCGAACGCAGCTCCTCCCTTCCAGGCCGTTTCCCCTTTAAACTTAAACATGCATGCAGTATACGCTAGGGGAGGAAGAGCAGCGTGGTTTATCCTGCAATCTTAATGATCAAGAGCCTCCATTTTCATGTTGATCAAAGGCTAGGAAGTTGAGTTTTTGTGTAGCTTCCTCAGACAGACGCGCGCGTGTGTGTGTGTGTGTGTGTGCGTCGCCTCCCGCTTGGGAACAACGCTTTAAGTTCATCGGCAGAATGGCCGTTGGTAGGACTATGTTTGGGGTTCTAAAGTTACCTTTTTCTTCGTTTCTCTTGTCATTCAATCGAAACTTCGAAAGTTATCTGGTTTCTTCGTTTCTCTTGTCATTCAGTCGACACTTTCTTAGCATTTCAGTGTGATGAGAAAGAAAAAAAGACATGGTTTCGTACAATTTAGGCATTGCAAGCTTCTATGGCATTTTAGTTATATAGAATATTGTGTAATATGTCATCTCTCGGGTGTGAGGGCCGGTTGTTTTACGTGGAGCAGTGTTGGGAAAAAGGAAAGAGTGTTCTGAGACTCATGGCATTAATAGGATCTTCTATAATCACATGAGATTTCACCGAATACTCACAAGTTGGTGACACTCCTCCCCTTCCCTGGCAACAGTGTGGAAAGGGAATGGTTGGAGATGGTGGTCTATGTGGTTGGTGATGGGGGTTGTCACGAAGATTATTGTGTGACTGGTCTTACGCAACAGCTTAGGGCTCTGCTCTGCTCCTCGTGCCGTGGTGGTTGTAGGCGGCAGGCGAAACGGCCTTGAGAGTCCCGGAATTGATTTTCTGTTAGCCCTAAGGAGGGAAGAGATTCACAGGTCGAGGGGAGGGGAAGGTATTCATGGTTTGTGGAGATTTTACCTTGCGTGGAGGGTAGGATGGAAGTGGGTTGGGTGGGGATGACCAAGCGAGGCGTCCTTGTTGCGGGGGGAGATGAAGATGGGATATGTCTGCTCTTTGTTGCCACCAGAGTAACACTGCTGACACCACTTAAACTGTAGTCTCGTACATTTCTTTTAATGGCGTGTATGACTGTTCATGATGATGTTAGATTCAAGTTCGTGTGCACGCAGGGGTATGTGATAGGCGTAGGTTTATTGTTGAATAGCTGTGTGGAGAAACTGAATTTTGGGATGTCTATATGTATTATATATGCCGAATATAGATGAATGTTTTACTTGCTTGGAATGTTTCTTTTTTTCGAATAATTCGTTGTGCTACGAGTTTAGTTTTCAGGTGCAGTTACATTTATCGAGGGTATTTAAAGCAGTAAACATTGGTCAAAGGCCTAAGCCAAGTTTTAACGTAGCTAATGCAAGTAAAAGTGTGGAATGTGTTGATGTGCACTTTATTCGTTTAACTTGTTTTATAATTCGGATATATGACATTAACAATGACTGTGGAATGGTTGTGATATAGGATATGTTCCAATTCTATGGGTGTTACTTAGATCATTTTGAGTCCGCTTAATTTTGTCTATACTTAGTTTTTTGCCTCATTCATAGTAGTGCATGCTATTGTGGTTTGAGAAACAATTATTACCTTTTTTTTTCGTTTATAACCAGCCTATCAACAAAGCCGCGGGTTAATTCAATATGATTTTATACAAGCCTCGAGTTTATTCGCATTTGTAGTGGGTTTCTTGATATCACAGTTGTAATGATATGTTGTGCCAGATTATATTAGTAAATGTAGGACATGATAACTATTTTCAGGATACTTAAAACCGCGAAATTGGTTTAAGCAATCACGTGTGTGAGAGATGGCAGACTGCCTAGCTGTTGGCTGGTCAGGTGGGCTTCTCTTGTGACGTGTCTCAGGCTGTACACAAGTATGTGTTACATTGCTTTTGGTATGTTTACGTTGGTCTCTTGTGTTTTGGCGTTGATACATTGCTTTTTTTTATGTAGATGCCTATTAGTTTTGTAATATTTTTTCTCGAGAGTCACGTCTGTGGTATTTTTGTTTTGTCGCTTTCCAGGGAAAAAATGAATCAGAATCAGGTATTCTTCTATTGAGGAGTTACTCGCCAATGTGTAGAAAAAGCACTTCGCCATGTCAACTTTCGTAGTCTCGGCTTTCAGTTGGAGTCTCTCTCTCTCTCTCTCTCTCTCTCTCTCTCTCTCTCTCTCTCTCTCTCTCTCTCTCTCTCTCTCTTAACATTAACTAGCGTCTGCTCTATGGAGATTGCTGTCTCTGCACCTCGTGAACTTAAAGGTTCGAATATTGTGATGACAGAAGTACACTTTCTTTTCCCCACACAAAAAGAGAGTAGGTTCACTAGTTCCCTTTCTCGTGAGTCTTTTTTCCCCAGATGTTTTAAGTCTTGTGTTGCTGATGTATGGTGGTATTTTGTGCATAATCATGCTATTACTATGAGGACACTTCCGAGACCTGAAGATCTGGGTAGGGCGTCCTTGCATGTCATCATTGGGCACCCACCCTAGCCTGCTACTTCTGCGTTACGTTGCATCTTCTGTCATATGAGCCTTGCGAAAGTACAGTAGTTTTCACCCTCTGGTTGAGCATATTGGTAGATCTATTCTACGGAGTTTTTGCCGTCAGGACGTGGAAAGGCGTGAATTTGGTCTGCACTCTGAGCCGCTGTCAAAATACATGATTCACGTTTGTATCATGAAGTTTAGCAGTCGTTTTTAGACGTAGTTTAAGTGGCATGTTACCGACAGCGTTGAATCCCTTGGATACTTTACTGTTGCCATCAGGAAAGCAGGTGGCGCCGGTCTGGTTCTGGAGTTGGGTCAAGGTGAATGGACAGCTCATGTTGGTAGTGTCTTACCCTGTCGACAATCCAAGGCTACCCCTCTTGGGGGGGTCGTAAAAACCTTGCTATGGGTGAGGCCGGGTCTGTGGAAGCGAGATCGAGGATACCGGAAGATGGAATACAAAACAGGGCTTATTTGTCAAGTGTTAGTAGGGTTTGTGACAAGGGGTCACTTCCTTCTCATGTTTAAGGACTGGTCTCTGGTCTCAGAGCCTTGAGCAGTAGGAAACAGGAGGGGTCAAGTGAGGAAGTAGTGATAAGGTCTTGCCGTATTTGATTGGTTCAACTTCTTCAGCCAGGCCCTGAGAACCCGTGTGGTTCTTGTGTAGTCTGGACGGGTAACGAGAAGTCTTTATGGAATCCATCGAACAGCACTGAAGTTTGCCGTTAGAGGCGTTACAAACCATTGCTATGGTATCTGTTTTTAATCATGAGTATGAGCACTGCATAGCTATGTAAGATTGATCAAGAACAATGTAATTTTTGTAAGAATTTGAACTTACGAAAGTGTTGAAGGTAGACTGGCCTATACGAAGCAGCTCCTGTTGACGCAGTTGTCACTCAGCATTGTCATGTAACCTCACTTGACAAACAAGATTTATCCTATTTCATGATATAACCTCTTATGGTAACAACACTTTGCTTGCTTCGGTTTCATCCGATTTCGTTGGCAAGGATTAACCTTAAATTTTTATCCTATTTGACTGTTAAGGAGCTCGCTTCCAAGCAGGGCCATTGGTTTTGTGTTTGCCTAAATGGCTCAGAGCAGCAGATTAGGATTTTGTCTTTGCATGTACTGATATTTTCCTGTATTCATGTCTCCATTTATTGCCTCCTGTTCTTAATCATGTTAGGGGATCAGTTATTCTTCGTTTGTATGTGTCGTGGTGACTGGAGATGCGAACGTGAATCTTTTTACACGATTAATTTGAAAGAGCTAGAGGGGATATGTTCAGCCATAAATGTCGAACCGAACAATTGACTCGCGTCCCTGTAGGTCAGGTCACAGAGACGCATGGCCGTCATACCAGAGGGTCGCGCCCACTAGATTTGGGTCATTTCCACCAGTTTCGTTCAGTTAGTCGGCGTAAGCTGGGGGTTCCTCGTTTACATTACTGGTCAAACTTCGTTATTTCAATAATTTTATTCTCAAAAAAGAAGAAAGAAATCTATCCACAGTGTGGTAGTGTTCGTCCATGGGAGAGGTGGATAGTAACCTTATTCTCTCTCAGATTCTTTTAATGGGTTTTAAACTGTTTACATTCACATGTATGGTGTTTACAGTGTATGATAATAGTGTAAACTAAATGTCCCTGTGTGTGTGTGTGTGTGTGTGTGTGTGTGTGTGTGTGCGTTGTTTGACGTGGTAAGTGTTGAGAGAGCCTTGTTAGGGGACAGCAGTACACATGACAAGAACTAGGTCGCCACACCACCGCTGCTGATAATGTTGCTCACATTTATCAGGATTCACAGTCCCTTTTTGGGCTTGTTTTTTGATCGAGAATTGCGCGTAGTCTGTCTGGGTGGTATTAATGACATCAGTTTGCAAATGTATACGAGAGTTGTATTTATACTTTACTAGATAACATTCCTCCTTCATTCACCTACATAATTTGTAGGTTTCATTAAATATATTTACAGTGCAGCAGACTCAAACGATGCTGATGACCCAGATAGCATTGCGAATGAAGGCCATCCAAAGGGTATAAATAGGTATACTCGGTGGAGTATGCCAAGCATAGCCGAGGTAAACAAAAAAGTCACATGGGGTACCTGTGCATTATCCTGGTATGGCCTTCTTTTGTTTCTAGGTATATATTGGGTGTTTAATACTTCTTTTTTTTCATTTGACTCCTTACATATTACTGATGTATGTGTACAGACGCGTAGATATATTGTTAAAATCACTTGGTCAAGCTTGCGCTTGTTCCCAGCTGCGTGTCACTTGACGTGGACAGGCGTCCATCACTTGTTGGCTGGGAGGAACGAGAGAAGAATTGTAAGACCCCGAGTGTGTGTTTGTGTGTGTTGGTGTGGTGGGTATTGGCCTGGGGGCTTCTTGCCAGCCAGCTCGACTGGCCGGCAGCAACGACACCTATGGGAGGCGAGGAGCACCCCACCACCTCCAGGGGAGTCGGGAATATCGCTTACCAACTTATTCCGTCGGAATTATAGTCTTGTCTTTTTGTCTCGTATTTTGGTAACACTACGTCTTGCAGAAGCTTGCTTGCTTTGGGTACTGGGCAAAATTCTTACTGTAAATAGAGAAATGGACGTATTTAGGTTGGGAGGATGACGTTTTAAAAGCCATTGTAGTGTGGCAGCTGTCATTTCGGTTGGTTTTGTAAGTCGAGGCCACAATACCTGACTCCTCTTGAATTACTTTTTATTAACGTAATATAATTACATTGTCCGGCTTTATTGTACACAGTGATTCAATCGAAAATAAGGCGGCATTTCTTCATTGATACGAAATTATAGAGAAGTATGTTGTTCATAACATGAAGCTCTTTTTTAAAAGTACGTATTTCACTATAGAATGTCTAAATGAATAGATATTAATCTATACATTTGATCCTGTGTTGGTACAAAGCGAATAATTGGTGAAAGATGACGTTTGAGGAAACTACTGTACCCCTTTCTTTTTTTTTTTAAGAGCTTATATACCTTTTTTTTATATATATTTTTTCATGGATGACTATTTTTTCAGACTGTGACTATCAATTATGTTGTCTGGCATATCGAAGCATCATTTATCTTTTTTGTTTTTGTTGATATTGCCTACTTCGGGGAAGTCTGATTTTCCAATTCATATAATCTGATGCACGTTCCTCCCGGGAACTCCCTGTCCTTACATGCATTACACATCCCCCACATTCTTCCACCATTGCCCTCCCTCCTCCACTCTCTTGTTTTTCCCATGCCACTCTAATCGTACCATCATACATTATCCTTTGAATTTTACTTTTGAATTTTACTCTAGGGAGTAAATCAATAAAACCACTTTTCTGTGTGTGTAAATTGACATTGATCAATGTTTTCAATATTTTATTTAAAAATGCAGTATAAAGATCTGTACAGTAGTGCAGTATAAAGATCTGTCATGTGGTGGTAGTAGTAATGCTGAAAAAAAAATATTTTCTTTCCCAGTTTAATTAGATTCGTCTTGTTTTCTAATAAAATATGTTCTCTGCTTCCAGTGTGCAAGATAAAAGTTGCCCTACAACTATCTGAGGATGAATGGGAAAGAGAATTCCAAATAGAGAAGCCCAGCAAAGGAGATCGTAATCTTGTCTTCTACGCCCGTGGCCCCAATGCCTCCAGTGCTGCAGTGGAGATCGCCCACCGTCTCGGCTTTAAAATGTAATGTGCAAGACTGTTTTGTGGGTAGTTAGTATAATAGGAAAGATGTTTAGGCCTGTTAGATAACTTTAACCCAGCTGTGAATATACCAATGACAGTAGTTTTGTGGGTCGTTAGTATGGTAGGAAAGATGTCTAGGCCTATTAAATAACTTTAACCCAGCTGTGAATATACCAATGACAATAGTTTGAGAGCTTTAAACAACCCATAAAGGATAGTACATGATGACAGAAGTAACTCCTAGAAGTCTGTATCTTTCCAATTATTCACATAATCTGGTGCCAAGTTACTGTGTCACAAAGTCATAGGTAGATGGGGAAAGTTTAGTAAAATCCTTAGAAAAAACTTGATATCTTCAGTTTCTAACAAAAGTTTATTTCATGTTCTAGGTCACGACATTATATTGGAGGTTGGGAGGACTACTGCAAGCAGACAGGTCAACCCCTTAAAAAGCCACAGGATGACGCTTTTGGAGGCTGTAATAACTATTACAGTAAGTTCGATCAGTACTTCCTGTAGAAAAAGGGTTCAGAGGAAAGGAACTCCTAGAACCTTGATGTTGTTCTTGAGAAGTGAATGGAAAAAAAAAATGGTATAAATGAAAAAAAAAGAAAAGCATATTTATAATTTTCCGTACTTCATCATGGGTAATTTCATGATATTTTAAGACAGAGATCAATTCAAGGAAAAGTAGGCTCATAACGTTTGAATCTTTGGTTTGTAAAAGCCATTTTTTTTTGAGATCTGGAAATAACTTTGTGAACACATGATGACAGAAGCAAAAACATTTTGAAGTGATGAACTCTCTGATCTGCTGTCTTCATCTCTAACTCACTACATTATTGTCAGTTTAACTTTTCAAGGAGTAAGAAAGAATATCGTTAATTTGATTATAAGCATCACAAGAAAAGGTGAGTGACATTGAAAGGTTTCACATGAAGGAATATTGACTTTCTTAACAGTAGTTAGTTGTCCATGTTTTGGCATAGACAAATTTTCCATCTGTTAACAGATAGATAGTTGTCGTTTTTGTTAAACACACAAATTTTCTGCTGTGGAAAGTCTGAAAATATAAGTTATTTTGAATAGTCAAAGGAGGTATGTAGTACATATCGTGTTATACGGCAGTTTCACTGATAAAGTGTTTAGAAATTCTCTTAATGCTCAGTGCATATGTCAAAATGTTTTGGCCACCTTACAGTAACAGTAAATTTTCCTTACTATACTGATTGTTTACGTAGACTGACATATAGTAATGACTGAAATAAGCTGATCTTTTTCACTTTGCACTGAGCTGGCCGAAACGATTGGCCAAAGTGTAGCTAATTTCAGGCAGATGTTAATGACATGCAGGTTAGCATTCACAGATTGCAGAACTTAAAATCTGTTGTCAAATGGAATTTTTCTTCTAAATTATTTTTCCACCCAATAAAATCTTTTTAGTCTTGTGTTAAGGTTTAGTTGTTAGACCCTCTTTAGCAGGGCCTGAGCAGTGCACAATTATTGAGATAGATACATAAAGCACTTCAACTACAGAATAGTATGCATAGATAAGATGTAAGGGTGCTGAGAGGTCAGTCTTACAATTGAATGTGACCCGAGGAATGTACTGGGATAGACTAATTTTTTTTACTATATGTTCATTATTTCATTATACAGGAAGAGTTAGTTTGAAAAAATGAGACATCTGATGATGTCTACAGATATAGTAGATTCTTGATGCAGCTATTCTGTTGTTGTTGTGCAATAGGACATTATACAGACAAGGGAATCTCATAACATTTTTACGTCATGTATGTGGATTCTCGTGTATATCCTTGTCTGTCAGCAGATTAGAAAATATATCAGAATTACATTTCCTGTGGCCAGTTTTAAAAATATTAAATGAATGGAAGCTCATTTCTGAGATGATAAGGACTTGCTCTATTATTATTTCATCTGGGGATTTGAGCCCTAAGAGAGCCTTAATACCCACATTGCACTTGGTATTTGTTTTGAGAGTTTTGTGGGGCTTGATGCTTTTCTAGAGATCAGCTGGTAGAAGAGTTTGGTTTGACTGACAGATTGTAAACCATACTCTTGTACCAGAGAACCATGGCAGGAAGATTTTACAGCTAGTTTATCCTTTATGCTCGGACAGGGTTGTGCCTGTGGAATTAATACATTCATAGTGTACGTCAGAGCATCAAGGATGCTGGCTGTTGTCTATTGAGTTGGATGCTGGCTACCAAATAAACTGTGAATGGAATATTTTTGTGTCTTCAGTTCCTCAGTTTTAATTTTAAGTAATTTTAAATAAAAAATGGGAACAATATAAGACTGACTACATTTGATTGGGAACAATTAAACAATTATGAGTAATGAAACTTTTAATAATACAAAATATGGGGAAATGGGGACTGAATTTTGCATTTTCAATTCTCTTCCAATGATACGTACATTAATGTGTACACTCACAAATAAGTTATGAAGTTGAATGCATTTCATTCATTCAGTTAACAGGAAAAGAATTAATAGAGTAAACCTATGTAGTAAATTATGAACATAATCTACAGTAAAAATTAAAACTACAAAGATTGTACACTGGAGGGAGAGAGCCTCGTTTATAAAGTAACTATTAGTTTGTGTATATCACAGAAGAAAAATACAACTTCATACAATAATGACTGTGGTGACAATGTAATCTGCCAAAGACATAATGTTGGATTTAAGTCAGATAGTAAAATGTTAAATTTGCTTGAGAAAAGACATGGACTTTTACCACATGGAAAAAGATGAGGGTCCTAGGATGAAAACTTTATGCTAATGCTACGGCGTGTACGTTAAACTAAGAGGAGGTAATCGTGTAGAACCTGAACGATCTCCTCCTAAGGGAACTCTAGGTCGAATTCTACTTACCAGGACACTACCACAATCTTCTTGCTGTAAGGCAAACCAGACAGTTTATTAAAATTTTACTTCTTAATCAAGTGGGAGAATAGGGCTGACCAAGCTCCTCCACAAGGGATATAGAGGCTGACCATGTTCCTCTATTTTTATAAGGAATAATAATGATAAAGGATTATTCAGATGAAATAACAGTAATGAAAGGAATTTTGGAAACTATCATGGGGCATGTTAATATTTATGCTGTGGCCAGCAAGACACTATAATGCTTAATGTGAGTGTGTGTAAGGACTGACCAACTGTAAGCCTGGCAAAGGCTAATACTGATGACACTCCTTTCCTGGAGTTCCATTGTTAGCACTGGGTGGCCCATGTGTATGGGGTCTTTTAGGTGGATGTGTATGGGGTCTTTCAGGTGGATGTATGCATTGTGTTTAATATCTTTGAGGAGGCATGGGAAAGCTCAAGTAAAAAGGTTTAACATAAAAAAATATAGAAACTTCAAAATAAAATACTTTTGAGGCATGGATTTCATGATCAATTTTTTATACTTGATCGCCGTTTCCCACGTCAGCGAGGTAGGGCCAGGAAACAGACGAAGAACAACCCATCCTCTTGTATACATTTCCCTTTTCCTGAATGTGTACTTAAATTATCTGTATCAATTTATAGCTATTTCTGACTGTCATGCACATGACCTTATCTTCAATAAGTATACAGAAATGAGCTATGCAACACTTACTGTGTTTTGTTCTGTGTGCTGTCTTCTGTTGGCAATCTCCCTCAACATGGTTTTGCCACTTTCTCGAGTCTGGAAAAATGATCTCAATTGAAGAAAATTTTATTGCATATCACATTTGCTCTCTATCTAATGCTTTGTACTTTATGAATGAAACCTTGTGGCCTTGACTTTTGAAATTGTAAATTTCAAAGAACTTTCCACTACAGTGCCCTGGTACCTGGATACTGAATTCCATATCCTAGTTTTTGTTACTAAGGAAATTCATTGTATCTTCTTTTTTGTCTGGTCTCGTCTCTGCTCTTTTAATAGAAAACCTAACAAAAGTATTTTACAATTTTTCCCCATTTGGTATATTGTATGTGGGTTTGTATTAGCTCCTTCAGATAATTACACAAAGCTCAAAAGAAATGAAAATTAGACAGAGAATCTTCTCCAATATATGTAAGTATTATTAGCTCTAATAATTACTCCCTTAAGAAAATGGTCTTTCATTTATGATGACAACAGGTCACTTACTTCCATAAACAGTGTACATTTTTGAGCATAATCATATGCCAAATCAAGCATGTTCTTCTGAAGGCAGTGACTTGCTAGGAACTGATATGCTTGTCCTCGGTCTTCGCTAAGGCCAGCATCTTCAGTCTCCTGCAGGTAACGCTCATAAAGAACTGCTGCTCGTTCTCCCTCTCCCAAGCGGCTGTACAACCTGTAAAACAAGAAGGTCCACCTATACATCCTTAATACTATTTCCTACTACAGAGCACATACATTCCTTGCAAAAACTGTCTTCAAACACCATGTCACTATGATTCTTCATGAAATGCACTAATATGCAAAGAATGATTAGTTCTTTGGATTCTTTGGATAGAGAACCAGGTCACAACTGTAGATAGAAAAATAAAATGTGGGGATGTTATAATCTCGAAAGGTGAGTGAGCACAAATTTGCAGGCACTGCGATAAAAACTAGAGCAGTGAAAGAAACTAATTCTGAATATTCAGCAAGAACAAAAAGTGAGAGCAAGGCCTGTGTATTATAGATGAATAACATTCGTCGGGAGAGAAATGTATGTTTACGTTACCAATAGCTGTCTCCATAAGCCCTAAATCTCCTCCACATCTCATTCTTTACCCAGTCAACCTTCCTAACCCTACATTCCTTACTTAAGAAAAACCTTAGCTAGGTATCTTGCTGTTCTACAGCAACCATATATAAGGGGTTTGCTGCATTGTTCCTTTTGATATCCTTTACAATACGTGTGCTCACTTTCTTCGCCTGTACATCGTATGTCCTGTGGTTCCCATTGATGTGCATGGAACATAAACACACATACATATTAAAATTAACCAGCAGGAAATTCTGAAATAAACTAAAACACTGTATTACCTTCATTGTAATTCTATATACTCCAATATATAGAAGTGAAAAACCTGAAATTGTTTGAGATAAAAAGCTTTGTGTGATTATAATTAGAATTTCAAGTAAGTGGGGGAAACAGATGATAAGACCTATCTATCAACTGAGTATATAAACCTTTTCCCTATTCTGCAGGCACTGTTGCTCATGAATCACTTCTACATATCACAAAAATGAAAGAATTTTTAAAATAATGCTGCGTATGAAGAAGTGTCCTAGTCCATATTTCTTGCTTATGTGACTCCTTAGGAATGAACAAAAACAGTATGCCTTGTGCCCAGCGATGAACATATTCCAGCCCACATGATTTCAGAACAAATATCACAGACTTAATCATCTGCATCATCACTGCCTCATTCCTCATAATGCAATGAATAAATAAATTGAAATATATTTCAATTAGGTGTGTGATAGACTGGAAAGGTGCTGAAATGGAATCTGACAAAAACCATTCGAATTTTCATTCGAATAAAAGAATGGAAGTAAAAATACCAGTAAGATAACTACATGAGAAAAAGTGATGGAGTGTCATTGCAGAGCAAATATCTACACAAGTATGGCAAAAACTGTATTAAAAGAAGGGTATAAATTAATCCAATAAGAAGGATAGATAGGCTTGTTGAAGATCCCTATGGTTAGGTGAGTGCTAACAATGAAGCTACTTCATTTTTGTGTATGTAGGTATCTGACTAGTTAAAAGGAAGCACAATTGAAATATATGAAGATATTTGTACTAGGAGGCAAAGAAAAGTGTGGTACATATCCAAGTATAATATTGGATAATGGAAAGAATGAACTGAGATGTATTAAAACTAGTTTTAATACATGTGTAAGAAAAGCCAAATGTCAGACAAATGAAGAGTGTTTAAGAACATTCCAATGACACGGTGGGGATGAGCTCAAATGTTAAGTAGTACTGTGAAGGTCAAGTACAGGAGTTACTAAGCTGTAATTCATATACAAAGAAAAGACATAATATGACATTAATTTATCAAGGATGAGTGAGTGGAAACTGATAAAGATCTAGGGGTTGGGAAGCAGAGAGAATAAGGTGGAGGAGGAAACCTAGCAGGAAATGGAGGGATAGAGTAAAAGAATTTGGAGTAGGACAGCCTGATTATTCATGAAAATGAGACATCACTGGAAGGGCAGAACTGAAGTGATGTGGGATATGAAAGAGGTATTGTTAATGGGTGACCCCAAGACATGCAAAAGTAAACCATGCAGTTATCTGTGGGGCTTGGCTGCAGAGGTTAGACTTTGGTTTTGGTACAATATACATGACAGCTCCAGGCTGGATGTGTACATATGGGACTTATTCATCAGTTCCTGATGTACCTTCCAAAGACAGGAAAAGCAGGTACACATTTGGCTATGGTCTTACTTTCCCTCCCAACCCTCCTTCCCCTCGTAATATTCTAAAATACTTCCTGCTATAATTCTGGTTTTGCAGGAATAAACTGATCTGTTCATTCTTCCACATCTGGATCTAAACCTGTGACAACAGCAATCCTCCTTTAGAAAAGATTGTGGCGAGCTCTGGTTCTGTGCAGAGTGATTCTGTCCTTTAGGACAGACAGTAGGTTTAACCAAAGAATGAAATGGGATGGTACTGTATAGTTCCACTAACAGAAAGTGAGGTGTTTACATCTCCCTTGCTCATTGGCTAACTTTGTAGGAAAATATAGCTTTGCAAAAGCTTAGAACTTTTCTTATTTATATCCATAAAAAGTAAAAATTTTCCATCAGAGGTAACAAAATTCACTGCTCTTTCCCTTCATAAAAAAAACCATTTTGTTCTGGTAGCTGTCTGCATGCACAACACAATGCTATAAGTTCACTCACAATTACCAAACACAACAGGTAAAGAAGTGCTTATACCTAAACCAGTATTAAGAAAGAACAATAAAAATGGAAAAAAATACAAGATATTCAAAAACAGCTACACAATGCTGTTATTTCTGACAAACAAATAACCTGGGGCTTCTTACTTGGCTAGTCTCAGCAATGCAATGCCTTCAATATCACCAACACTATGAGCTTTAAGAAAGCACTTTTTGGCTTCCTCCCACTTCTCCAACTTTTCATAGCTCTCACCAAGTGCAACCAACATCCGGGAATCATTTGGACGTAGCTTTTGTGCCTGAGAAAGTAAACAGTTTTCTATGTAAAAGAATTTCCTAAACTAGATTTCATTGAAACATGAATGTTTAAAATGTCTCAAAATTATGGATCCTTCATTTGAATTGGAATACAACAGAGAGATAACATTACTTGTCCTTCAAATGCAAAGGAAATAAACATTTCCTCACCTGTTTAAAGTAGTAGAGACAATAGGCTGGAAGTTTTAATATCTCGTATGTCTGCCCCAAGCCATACCATGCTCGGTAATCTCGTCTGTTCACCTCTGATGTACAATTAAAAGTGATCAATGCAAGATAAAAGACACGAGTAATACCACACTAAAGAAAGGGAACAATATTCCTTTAAGTGCTTGGTATCCATAATCAGAGAACTTACATGTATTTAACAATGTGGCCAGGCAGTTTTAGTTTCTAATTATCTGATGTAATTTTAATGAACATTTTAAGTAGATAGTTATATCACTATTTTCCATGTTTGATAAAGAAATGACATAAGCCTTTACTCTATGATTAAACAACATCCCAAATAGACAACATGTTCACATTCTTGACTGATACAAACATTAAGGGCATTGAGATGGAGTGTGACACTGACGTATAGTGGCTTATGGCAATCCTGGTTGCAGATGATACAGTATTGTTTACTGAGGATGAAGAGGAGTTACAAAAGGTTATGTGTGTTTTATGTGTATAAAAGGGGAATGATGGTAAATATGAGTAAAAGTATAATAATGGTGTTTGCAAAGAAACAATGAAAGCATAATTGTGCAAAGCCCTATAGAGTGAAAGAAGAAAGTGCTATATAGTTTGTGCTATAGATATGGAGTAGAAAGACTGAAAGAAGTGAGGGAATTTAAGTGTTGAGGAGCTATCTTGGCTAAGTCTAGTGATATGGAAGAGAGCAACATAAGGTGAAAGAGTTCACCAAGTCACTTAACAGAATAATATAGAGTAGAAGTGTAAGTATGAAAGTGAAGAATGGATTGAGGGACACCATAATTCTCCCAACCTCAACAAATGCAGCCAAAACATGGATGTGGAAGGAGTCAAAGAGGTCAAGAATCCAGGCTGTGGAAATGACCTATTTTAGAGGAGCATGTGGTATAACTCGATGGAATGAAGAAAGAAACAAGGGTGTGTATGACTGATGTGGTATTGCAGGGATGAAATAAATTGTGGAGTGGCATAGTGGGTGAAATGTAATACATACTTTGAGGTAGTTTGGGTATTTGGAAAGAATGCAAGACCGGAAGTTTATAAGGATAGTGTATGATAGCATAATTAAAGGGACTGGTTTGAGAGGAAGAACACGAGTGACATGGGGAAATAGAGTGGAAGAGTACCAGAGGGAGAGGTACAGTGGAAGAATGCATGGAATGGTGTAATGCGAAGGAGGGAATGGGCCTTAGAGATATAGATAGGCAGATAGAGAAGTAGAATTATCTTGCAGATTATGTGGATTCTTCATTGCCAAAGTTTTTGAAGATGAACTTATAATAACCCAGCATGTGGAGAAAACTTCATGCATCATCCTAAATTTCATGTGAAAAATGACTTTTCAAACATAACTGTGTAATGTGTTTACTTATAAACAAATGTTCCAAAGTGCTCTCCCACTATACATACCAATTGCCTGGCGATAACACTGGATAGCAGCATTAGTATTCTTCATTTCCATATACTCGTGCCCCATCAGTGTCCAAGCTGCTAAGTAATGTGGATTAAGTTGTAATGCACGCTGGAAGTACTCAACAGCTTTCTCATGTTGAGATCTCAAGCTGTAGTAGTTCCCTGGGAAATGAAACCAGAGCATAGAACAACACAAAAGAGTGAATGCAATTACCTATTGATATTATTTCATGCATTAGGTAAGAACCTACTAGAGAAAATTGTTAATGAAAAAATGTATGAAAAAAATATAATTTACAGTATCATTTTATCAATTATAAGATAATGTTTTGAATCAAACTAAACACAACTGCTAACATTTGGGAACTAAGAGAGACTTCCATCTCATTCACCTAGTTTCTTCTATATTATTCTGAACATATTATATAGTCATTCATTCTTGCTTTCGGTAAATTCCAACTGCAATGAGTACAGAAAATGTATGAAAAAATACCATTTACTGATTTTAAGTTGAATATTTTGAACAGAAGTTGAATGTTCAGAATGTATGTAAGAATTCCATCTCTTTATTTAATTCTATATTTTTCTTAATACGCAGATAATCATTAATTCGTGGATAAGGCAGAACCTAATGAAAATAATAGTTTTGAAAGTATATATGAAATATACAATTTACTATATCATTCACCTATCATAAGATGAATGTTCTGAACCAAAGGTTATAAACTAAGACTCCATGAAGACTGATGCTTGACCCAGCATCAGTCACGGGTCAAGAATCGGTGACCACAGCATTCGATAAACATTGCTTTGTAAATGGGTGACTGCACCATGGGAGTTTAGAATGCTCAGATAATTCATAAAGTAGTTTTTTGGTTGCACACCATCACCCCAACTTGCTCCCATGTCACAGTATGCCCCATCCATAAAAATATTAAGCAACTTTGGTGATATCACAAGACCCTCATACACTCCCACATTCATTTCAGATCTTTCACTCGTGCCACCATATAAATATACACATATACTACTTCCACTGTAAAATATCTTAACAGCATTCGAAAGTCTTGCATGCATACCAACTAGAGTCAAATCATAAAAATAAATAAGTTCTAATACTAAGGTTTTTTGGTATTTTGAATATGGTTACCATTACCATAATCATACAGTACAAGTTTGAAAAAAATATTAAAATGAGTGATTACAGAAGTTCTGAACTGGGTGGCTAACCTCCTCTTTACAAGAAACCAAACCACAAGTGAAAGACCACTTACCTATAACACAACATGTTTCTACACGATATTTATCTACTTGCACTACACGATGCGCAAGATGTGAGAGTTCCACACGCATTTCTTTCACATACAGTAAATTAGAGTAGGTGTCTAAATTATCCAAACGGAATGGGTCAATAGCCTCTAGTTCTTTGAAGATTGTCACTGCTTGATCAACATCTGGTGAAAAACAAAAGCAAATAAAAACATTTCACATCATACCTTTCCCTTTAATAAAAGCCTAGTTGGATGATCCTGGTATTATAATCCCATATTCTTTGACTCAAGTTTAATTCCTCAACTGGAAAACATCAACGTTCCTGTGATTAATTGTGATTCCTCACTTGGAAAGTCCTTGTATTAAATGATCTTAGCTTTAATTTAAAGCACATAGAGAATTAAATGTGCTTTTAACACAAACCTATATAAACCTTTTTTGCACTGCTAACTGAACTCTAGGTAAAAATGAAAGCATTTCATGAAGAACAAAACTCCGATACCTCTCTGATTATGATGTGTAATAGCAACTTGGGCCATGATGTATGTTGAATGCAGGAGACCAGCATCTTGTAAGCTAGTATAGATCTCTAAGGCTTCATCATTCAGCTGTAGCTCTAAGTAAGTGTGTGCATGAAACAACTTGCGCATCCAATGATCTGGTAGTTTTAGTGTGCCAAGCTTTGGAAGAAGTTCAGGATTAAATGCAGGTGTCAAATACTGCACCACTAAATATGATCTTCCCCTTACAGGATATATTTCTTATGCTGGAAAGTATGAAACCCTATGTATGTAACACATATGATATTTGACAAACAAAACATGTTATGAAATATGATTGTAATTCCTTCATCATTCTCTTTATCAAATGCAACTCTTCCATTCACATGGCAATGACCAAGTGCACCACAAAGATAATTTCCCCACAAAAGGAGCATGTGGCCTTAAATGTAAGCAGTGTCCCTGCAACCTTTTCAACAAAAGTGTGGATCTGTGAGCCATATGGAATGGGAGAGGAATAAATAATGAATATAATCCAATGTGTATATACATAATTTATATATTTTCAGTATGTGTGTAATGGTTAAATGACTACTGATGGGTGCTTGTAGTTATAAAAAGGATGTATGGAAGGAACGAGGCAGATTAACATGCTCTTTTCTGCTTAACCAAGGATGAATACTTGAGTGCCATAAGAAAAAAATTTGACCGGGCTTTAACCTAGAAGCCTTGAACATGAATTCAGTGAACAACAAAGTATGCCACAATGACATAAAAACATACTATTAGCCCATTATGCATCAGTACTAAGAAGTGTTCACCACTGTAAAACAATGAAAATCATTGCTAACCATTTCTCTGTCAGTTATAAGGGCTGCCAGTTCTAGCCAGGCCCCCCAGTGTAGAGGCTGTAGATGCAAGGCCTGACAGAGTACCTCAACTGCCTGTCGAGTGAGGTCTAATCGTTTCAGCACAACCCCATACAGCCACAACAACCAAGCATCCATATCAGTGTCCCCTGGATCCCTGTGAGGTAGGACAATAATGCTTACTATACATCAAGGCAGTATTTAACAATTCAATGAATTTCTATACATCAAAGTGACCCATGCAAAATATTTACCCTCTCAGTCTTACAGCAAACTCAGTTGTCTTGCACTCACCACTCAGACATATACACATCACCATGCTTTGTGCAGACTAAGGGCCTCCTGCAGCATGCAAGAATACAGTAAGATGGGCTCCTTTGGGTGAGAAGGTCCTTGCCAACACAGTACTCTTACTATCCAGAGACAATGATACACTCTCTGAAGGTAACTCACTACACACATGCAGTGTTACAACTTGCAGACAGAGGCCTCTCCTTAGGATGCGTGTAAATTAGCAAATAATTCAATGATATCCAGGGACCCCCAGCCCTACTCATTCATGAATGTGCCTTTTATTAAATCTGCACTCCTGATCACCATCCAATTTAGCACACAACTCGACTACCTTGAACCCATTTTCAATTATATCAGAAATTCTATATCCCCAACTACAACTATCACAATACCCACACTTGTATTCATATATCTTAGCTCCAAGGTCAGTAACCTGCATCAAAACTGCCAAAGCATTCATTAAACCTCTCCCATCCCAAGAAGGATGGTTGATTTTTTGAATAAGCAAATACTTTACTAGAGTGGTTAAGCTTACAGTATACTGATCTAACTCCTGAGAAGACAATACTCAGCATACATTCTTTAAAAACTGATAAGTGCCAAAAAAAAAACACTCATAACACTTTTGAAAGTAATTTTACCTAAAAGCACATGAATTATACAAAAATAATACAAATACATTACAAGTTTCTAGACGTGCATTTGAATCAGCAGGTCAGACTAACAAAAAAAAATTCCTAAATAATATAGCCACACAGGTATGACTGAGAAATGCTTAAGTCTCCCAGATTAGTAAAAAATGCAAATTAAAATGATGTCAGCTGACCTGGATGTTGAGGAAGAAGAATGAAGAGTGTACATCTTAGACAGCTCAGTGTGAAGTTCCTTCAGGTAGATGCCCTTGTGCTGATCATTGGCAACTGTTGGCAAATATAAGTCATCAGAAGTTATGCAACATCTGCCATGTAATCACTGCATATTATGAGTATGCAAATCATGTCTAAAACAGAAAAAGAACTAGCCATTCAGACATGCAAATTAATAGTTCTAAATGTCCATGATATTCAAACTCTATGGGAAAAATAACTGGAGCAAAATAATCAAAATTAAAGTATTTGGAAAGCATTTCTGTCCTGTGATCAACAACAAGTATCTATGAAGAGGTCACAGTGGTGAATATATATATTCAGCGTGAAGAACCTACCAAGAGTATCAACAATGTCGTCATTTTTCTTCTTCTCCCCAGAGAGATATCTGGAGTAAAGGTGAAGGAATCGCCCAAGGTCTGTGGTGCAATGTTCAGTGAAGTACGCACATCTGTTACAGAACGAGGAATCTATAACATGAATGATTTTCACCATGAAAAACTAAAACTTAAAGTATAAGAAACTAGGATGGTAAAATGAGAGTAGGTGGCAGAAGTCTTGCCTATGATGAAATGTTGGGGAGGGAGTTGCGTGTAGGTGGGGCTGCAACAGATTTTCTCAAGAAATAGAGTTACAGTGTTGCTGGCTGCTTAGGCAGACTGTTTGATGCATGAACTGTTCAAGATGAGGTGCCTGTGGACAAGCAAAGTGCAATTACTAGTGCCCTCAGGTAAAGGCATTGGGAATGTCCAAAACAAAGCATTATAAGTCTGCTGAATATACCTGCCAAGGTGTATAGGACAGAGGTAATTGATAGGGTGGGTTGGTGATACCATGACTGGCAGACTTCGATTTGTCAAATATGGGCCTGAATGAGTGAGTTGTTGCTTCCACAAGCTAATGGACAATGACAAGGGTGGAAGTTGGTTATACTAAATGGGCTTTTAAAATGTATAAACCCCCTACTTGTTCAAGAGATATTGTGCATGTGACAAACTAACAGGAAAAAATATATAAATATCTAAGATGGTCATCAGATTGAATTCATCAACTCATTAAAGTCACATGAATGAATGGGTACTGCATATGTAAATCACTTTAGTAAGATAATGGCACCTGTCATATTCCTTAAGGTCAAAGTAGGATTTTGCCAAGTGGTAATGGTCAAGTTCATCCCCCAGTTGCTCATGGAGGGATGGGGGCAAAGGCAATGGCTCTTCAAGCTGCAGGTCACGGACACACACTAGAAGTTCACTTAACCTGAGGGGAAACACAGAATATGGTTGCTTTACATTCATTTTCAAAACTACGAAACTATAAAATAAGGTTTTCAGAACCCATCATAACACGACAGTTGTTTAATGCAAGATGATTATATATCTAATAGTTTCAAGTACGATATGAGGGGTATACTCAAGTCTACCACTTCCAACAGGGTTCAAAACCCTATCCTAAGATCTTGACACAATGGAGAATGCCATTACATAACCCAGAAACTTGAGTTTCTGTTTCACTTCATAAGTAATGATGTAGGTGTCAGATTTGTTCCATATCATGTAGGTTGGTTTCAATTTAGATGATAATAATATTACAATGATTCACTTGTAATATTCATATAATAAAAGCAAAAGACTCTTGAAAATCTCACCTAACTTATCCTATAGGAAACATTTTTCTTAGTTTCCGTATAATATATGATATACAGTATACCTAAAACACCTACAACAGAGAATAACATCAACTCCAGATGACTGTCAAAAAATAGACGAGACCCAGTGGCTGTCCGCACCACCACTTAAACTCCAAAGTAGCCATTCCATGTAATTCCCAGTTGAAGATCACACTAATTTCAGCATATTTTCGTTGTAAATCTCAGTTTCAGGAATGGTTAGGTGAGGCATTCATAAGTTCTGTTGATTTTTCAGACAAGTCTGACCTACTCTTACATTCATTAATCCCTAATGTTCTCTGATTTTTCATAACCCACTCTACAATAATGCTCTTGAGTTTTCTTTTATATTTTCGAAATGCTACACTAAAACTACCATACAAAATCAACTGATATATACAGCTAATCTCGATACAAAGCTAAAATGGTAAAAAATTTAAGTTGTAAATTCTAATTCCAACAAGCGAACTGAACAATATATAAACCTGATTACCTCTTTCAAGACTTTTATATTTCTATTACAAAATTCTACGTAAGTTCGACAATACCGAAACTCCTTCAACTGTCAGAGTATCAGGATTTCAACTTCAAATTACGGTTCTTTTAAAAGACCCCCAAGTAAACCCTCTTACTAACCATTTGGTGGTTTGCAGCAGCCCTCGCTGGTAGCACTGTTCCCTGGCCACAACCAGGTCCCTCTTTACCTCCCGTAAAAATTCGAGGTCCTTCAAGGGTGTTGCTGACCTTCTTTCGCTCACTTCACCAAATTTCCCCGACGACTTGTCACTTAGGCCTTCGTAGCCCGCCATGTTCAGTTTGTAAACACCAGTGGCTACGAGCACAATCTTTTATTCCAAAGACCAACCAAATTATTAGCGTGAGATGAGATGTTTAGATAAAGTCAAATTTTACATATCACATAGATATGTTAATTCATATGAGTTTTTCTGACTATACAATGAAACTTATGGTGGATGGATGTGTATAACCCGAGCATGCTATTTAACCATACCGAGCGGGTGTCTTTCGAGTATGGTTTTTAATTCTTTGCAGTTTTAGCGTTAATAACATATCATGGTACACTATTTCATTCAAGTACAATGCTGTGACTTAAAAAGTTTATCTCATAAGTAACCTAGGCCTCTCTGTATAATTCTATTGAATTTCATCTGAAAGCATGTGATTTTGCCGGTTTGAAGAGCATGCGACCAATTTCTTAATGTTTCTTAATGTTTTCTCAATCTCTAAGAGAACCTTCCATACTGTTGAAATATAGTATGTCCCTATCAGTTTTTCTTTTATCCTTCTCTCACTCATGATCTTTAATATCTCCTTATATCTTCTGTTTTGTAGCCAGACGAGTTTGGTGGCTTCATATTGGTCATTCCAAACACAAGTGTTATGTCTTCCATATAGTACAGAGACCATGCTTGGGTATATTACCTGAAGTGTGCACATATTCAGTATTGAAAATTCCTATTGATGTCTGGCTTAAAAAAAAGTTTTCCTTACAGATCTCCCAACGCTGTTTTCCCAAGCAGCAAAAAAAAGTCATACAAATTTGAAAACCAATTATATATTAATACGTTTAAGCAATGGTAACCCATTTATGACTGGGGGAGAGAGTTGCAGTTGCAATGAATTTTTCACAGGAGTATATTTGTATTGAGCGATGACTACCGAAATTAGCACATAAAGATTTAACTTGTACATGAAATTTTACGCGTGTAAATTATTTACCACGACAAAATAAAAAAATTTATATATTTTAAGTCGCGACTTTATAGATATAATTCGCGGTCTCTCACTCCATTCATGACGTCACACCAAAACAAGACCGGACCTTCGGAAAGTGTCACTGGTATTGAAAATGTCAAATAATGCCCACAATAGGCCATTAAGGTATGGTTTAATCTGTTTTATTTGTTTTAATGCGAATATCAAGCGCGGTAGATGTTATTGGTCACACTGAAAGAGATTAGGATATATTGCATAACTTATCTTGCCTAGAAGGTCTTCTTGTGGGGGAGGGGGGGGGCCATGTCATAACAAGGCTTGGAGATAGTTGGAAATTTGAATACTTTTCTGTTAGTCTAAAAGGCTTAGGGTTTAACTGTCTTACACGGTCTTCATATCGTGCGTGGATATTTTTTTTGTGCATTTACGGGTGTCTAGGGATTAAGTTAAGGGGAAGTTATGTGAATGGTATTACCTCGCCAGGCGTATGATGTCTGTAGTAATTGATTAGTTTACGAGCACTACATCTATCGCGTAGAAATATTATTAATTTCATTTAGGAATGATTGTATATTGAGTTTAGGGGAAAATTTAGAGACTAGAGGACCATGCTAGTGAACATTATTATTTTACGTTTAAGTTGATAGTGATGAGGGTTATGGAGATCAGGGGAAAATATGGGATGAATGGAAGTACAAATAGTTAAAGCACTTTTACAAGACAACAAAACCAATTAAAACCTCACCTAGCTTTCATTAACTGGAGGTATTTTAGCTAAAGTGTCACTCATAATCGTAGAACACTAATGTTCACAGCATTTTCTGCATCCTTCTACTTTGTAGTTGATGTTAATGCAACTGGTTGATGCTTGCTTGCTTGTTTTTATGAAGGCAAATTCACAAGGTTCAAAACTAAGGTGTAAACATGAAAAGCGTAATAAGAAGTGCTGTTGTATTTTTAGGAAGAAATTTTGATGAATTGTGAATAATGAAAATTAAGATGCCTAGACATTAAAGGTTTACCGTAGTATAAAAATGGGAGTATTATAGTAATGTAATATATACTTTTCGTTTTAAAGTAATTCTAACTGATGTATATTTTGTGTAATGAAACATTCCAAGATAAAACCATCAAATATGAAAATTTTTGCCCATAGGCCGGGTCACATGCTTAACAGCAATATGGGCCAGGGAACAGCATGGGTACCAGGACTAAGTATGCCTCCTCTGGGGTTTGGTGTGGTGCCCCAGCAGCCAGGTAGCATGATGATGGCACCTGCACAAGTAATAGCTCAACCAGCTCTTCATCAGGGTGCACATTTGACTAACTGGCACCAGCAGCAGTTTGTGGCTGGAAAGGTACTTGAACATGGATTTACATATGAATGTATTGTACTTTAGAAAAGAATTGTATATATATATATATATATATATATATATATATATATATATATATATATATTATATTATATTTATTATACTTTGTCGCTGTCTCCCGCGTTTGCGAGGTAGCGCAAGGAAACAGACGAAAGAAATGGCCCAACCCCCCCCATACACATGTATATACATACGTCCACACACGCAAATATACATACCTACACAGCTTTCCATGCCTTGATTCAATCCACTGACAGCACGTCAACCCCGGTATACCACATCGCTCCAGTTCACTCTATTCCTTGCCCTCCTCTCACCCCCCTGCATGTTCAGGCCCCGATCACACAAAATCTTTTTCACTCCATCTTTCCACCTCCAATTTGGTCTCCCTCTTCTCCTTGTTCCCTCCACCTCCGACACATATATCCTCTTGGTCAATCTTTCCTCACTCATCCTCTCCATGTGCCCAAACCACTTCAAAACACCCTCTTCTGCTCTCTCAACCACGCTCTTTTTATTTCCACACATCTCTCTTACCCTTACGTTACTCACTCGATCAAACCACCTCACACCACACATTGTCCTCAAACATCTCATTTCCAGCACATCCATCCTCCTGCGCACAACTCTATCCATAGCCCACGCCTCGCAACCATACAACATTGTTGGAACCACTATTCCTTCAAACATACCCATTTTTGCTTTCCGAGATAATGTTCTCGACTTCCACACATTCTTCAAGGCTCCCAGAATTTTCGCCCCCTCCCCCACCCTATGATCCACTTCCGCTTCCATGGTTCCATCCGCTGCCAGATCCACTCCCAGATATCTAAAACACTTCACTTCCTCCAGTTTTTCTCCATTCAAACTCACCTCCCAATTGACTTGACCCTCAACCCTACTGTACCTAATAACCTTGCTCTTATTCACATTTACCCTTAACTTTCTTCTTCCTCACACTTTACCAAACTCAGTCACCAGCTTCTGCAGTTTCTCACATGAATCAGCCACCAGCGCTGTATCATCAGCGAACAACAACTGACTCACTTCCCAAGCTCTCTCATCCCCAACAGACTTCATACTTGCCCCTCTTTCCAAAACAATTGCATTCACCTCCCTAACAACCCCATCCATAAACAAATTAAACAACCATGGAGACATCACACACCCCTGCCGCAAACCTACATTCACTGAGAACCAACCACTTTCCTCTCTTCCGACACATACACATGCCTTACCTCCTCGATAAAAACTTTTCACTGCTTCTAACAACTTGCCTCCCACACCATATATTCTTAATACCTTCCACAGAGCATCTCTATCAACTCTATCATATGCCTTCTCCAGATCCATAATTGCTACATACAAATCCATTTGCTTTTCTAAGTATTTCTCACATACATTCTTCAAAGCAAACACCTGATCCACACATCCTCTACCGCTTCTGAAACCACACTGCTCTTCCCCAATCTGATGCTCTGTACATGCCTTCACCCTCTCAATCAATACCCTCCCATATAATTACCAGGAATACTCAACAAACTTATACCTCTGTAATTTGAGCACTCATTCTTATATATATATATAAATGTGAATAAGAGCAAGGTTATTAGGTACAGTAGGGTTGAGGGTCAAGTCAATTGGGAGGTGAGTTTGAATGGAGAAAAACTGGAGGAAGTGAAGTGTTTTAGATATCTGGGAGTGGATCTGGCAGCGGATGGAACCATGGAAGCGGAAGTGGATCATAGGGTGGGGGAGGGGGCGAAAATTCTGGGAGCCTTGAAGAATGTGTGGAAGTCGAGAACATTATCTCGGAAAGCAAAAATGGGTATGTTTGAAGGAATAGTGGTTCCAACAATGTTGTATGGTTGCGAGGCGTGGACTATGGATAGAGTTGTGCGCAGGAGGATGGATGTGCTGGAAATGAGATGTTTGAGGACAATGTGTGGTGTGAGGTGGTTTGATCGAGTAAGTAACGTAAGGGTAAGAGAGATGTGTGGAAATAAAAAGAACGTGGTTGAGAGAGCAGAAGAGGGTGTTTTGAAATGGTTTGGTCACATGGAGAGAATGAGTGAGGAAAGATTGACCAAGAGGATATATGTGTCGGAGGTGGAGGGAACGAGGAGAAGAGGGAGACCAAATTGGAGGTGGAAAGATGGAGTGAAAAAGATTTTGTGTGATCGGGGCCTGAACATGCAGGGGGGTGAAAGGAGGGCAAGGAATAGAGTGAATTGGAGCGATGTGGTATACCGGGGTTGACGTGCTATCAGTGGATTGAATCAAGGCATGTGAAGCGTCTGGGGTAAACCATGGAAAGCTGTGTAGGTATGTATATTTGCGTGTGTGGACGTATGCATATACATGTGTATGGGGGTGGGTTGGGCCATTTCTTTCGTCTGTTTCCTTGCGCTACCTCGCAAACGCGGGAGACAGCGACAAAGCAAAAAAAAGATATATATATATATATATATATATATATATATATATATATATATATATATATATATATATATAGGTACAGTAGGGTTGAGGGTCAAGTCAATTGGGAGGTAAGTTTTAATGGAGAAAAACTGGAGTAAGTAAAGTGTTTTAGATATCTGGGAGTGGGTCTGGCAGCGGATGTGAACCATGGAAGCAGAAGTGAATCATAGGGTGGGGGAGGGGGCGAAATTCCTGGGAGCCTTGAAGAATGCGTGGAAGTCGAGAACATTATCTCCGAAAGCAAAAATGGGTTTGTTCGAAGGAATAGTGGTTCCAACAATGTTGTATGGTTGCGAGGTGTGGGCTATGGATAGAGTAGTGCGGAGGAGGGTGGATGTGCTGGAAATGAGATGTTTGAGGACAATATGTGGTGTGAGGTGGTTTGGTTAAGTAAGTAATGTAAGGGTAAGAGAGATGTGTGGAAATAAAAAGAGCGTGGTTGAGAGAGCAGAAGAGGGTGTTTTGAAATGGTTTGGGCACATGGAGAGAGTGAGTGAAGAAAGATTGACCAAGAGGATATATATACGCTATATATATATATATATATATATATATATATATATATATATATATATATATATATATATATATTTTTTTTTTGCTTTGTTGCTGTCTCCCGCGTTTGCGAGGTAGTGCAAGGAAACAGACGAAAGAAATGGCCCAACCCACCCCCATACACATGTATATACATACGTCCACACACGCAAATATACATACCTACACAGCTTTCCATGGTTTACCCCAGACGCTTCACATGTCTTGATTCAATCCACTGACAGCACGTCAACCCCGGTATATATATATATATATATATATATATATATATATATATATATATATTGGTTCTCAGTGAATGTAGGTTTGCGGCAGGGGTGTGTGATGTCTCCATGGTTGTTTAATTTGTTTATGGATGGAGTTGTTAGGGAGGTGAATGCAAGTTTTGGAAAGAGGGGCAAGTATGAAGTCTGTTGGGGATGAGAGAGCTTGGTAAGTGAGTCAGTTGTTATTCGCTGATGATACAGCGCTGGTGGCTGATTCATGTGAGAAACTGCAGAAGCTGGTGACTGAGTTTGGTAAAGTGTGTGAAAGAAGAAAGTTAAGAGTAAATGTGAATAAGAGCAAGGTAATTAGGTACAGTAGGTTTGAGGGTCAAGTCAATTGGGAGGTAAGTTTGAATGGAGAAAAACTAGAGGAAGTAAAGTGTTTTAGATATCTGGGAGTGGATCTGGCAGCGGATGGAACCATGGAAGCGGAAGTGGATCATAGGGTGGGTGAGGGGGCGAAAATCCTGGGAGCCTTGAAGAATGTGTGGAAGTCGAGAACATTATCTCGGAAAGCAAAAATGGGTATGTTTGAAGGAATAGTGGTTCCAGCAATGTTGTATGGTTGCAAGGCGTGGGCTATGGATAGAGTTGTGCGCAGGAGGATGGATGTGCTGGAAATGAGATGTTTGAGGACAATGTGTGGTGTGAGGTGGTTTGATCGAGTAAGTAACGTAAGGGTAAGAGAGATGTGTGGAAATAAAAAGAGCGTGGTTGAGAGAGCAGAAGAGGGTGTTTTGAAATGGTTTGGGCACATGGAGACAATGAGTGAGGAAAGATTGACCAAGAGTATATATGTGTCGGAGGTGGAGGGAACGAGGAGAAGTGGGAGACCAAATTGGAGGTGGAAAGATGGAGTGAAAAAGATTTTGTGTGATCGGGGCCTGAACATGCAGGAGGGTGAAAGGAGGGCAAGGAATAGAGTGAATTGGATCGATGTGGTATACCGGGGTTGACGTGCTGTCAGTGGATTGAATCAAGGCACGTGAAGCGTCCGGGGTAAACCATGGAAAGCTGTGTAGGTATGTATATTTGCGTGTGTGGACGTGTGTATGTACATGTGTATGGGGGGGTTGGGCCATTTCTTTCGTCTGTTTCCTTGCGCTACCTCGCAAACGCGGGAGACAGCGACAAAGTATAAAAAAAAAAAAAAAATATATATATATATATATATATATATATATATATATATATATATATATATATATATATATATATATATATATATTTTTATTTTTTTCTCTCCCAATACTTAATTGCTGTTTTCCGCATCAGTGAGGTAGCACCAGGAAACACAAAGAATGGCACATCCACTCATATACACATATGCATAAATGCCCATACACGCATATATACATACATATACAGATCAACATACATACATATACATACACATACACAGACATATACATATATACACATACATATGTTCATACTTGCTCGCCTTTGTCCATTCCTTGGCTACCCCGCCCCATAGGAAACAGCATCGCTACCCCTCTGAATATTTATATACTCTGTTTAGTGATGATTAAGTGAATTTCTTATGGTATAATCATGTGTTAGTTGATATTTGCAGTTTATAGTGTATATATATATATATATATATATATATATATATATATATATATATATATATATATATATATATGTGGATGTAACCAAGATGTGAAAAAAGGAGAGATAGGTAGTATGTTTGAGGAAAGGAACCTGGATGTTTTGGCTCTGAGTGAAACGAAGCTCAAGGGTAAAGGGGAAGAGTGGTTTGGGAATGTCTGGGGAGTAAAGTCAGGGGTTAGTGAGAGGACAAGAGCAAGGGAAGGAGTAGCAATACTCCTGAAACAGGAGTTGTGGGAGTATGTGATAGAGTGTAAGAAAGTAAATTCTCGATTAATATGGGTAAAACTGAAAGTTGATGGAGAGAGGTGGGTGATTATTGGTGCATATGCACCTGGGCATGAGAAGAAAGATCAAGAGAGGCAAGTGTTTTGGGAGCAGCTGAATGAGTGTGTTAGTGGTTTTGATGCACGAGACCGGGTTATAGTGATGGGTGATTTGAATGCAAAGGTGAGTAATGTGGCAGTTGAGGGAATAATTGGTATACATGGGGTGTTCAGTGTTGTAAATGGAAATGGTGAAGAGCTTGTAGATTTATGTGCTGAAAAAGGACTGATGATTGGGAATACCTGGTTTAAAAAGCGAGATATACATAAGTATACTTATGTAAGTAGGAGAGATGGCCAGAGAGCGTTATTGGATTACGTGTTAATTGACAGGCGTGCGAAAGAGAGACTTTTGGATGTTAATGTGCTGAGAGGTGCAACTGGAGGGATGTCTGATCATTATCTTGTGGAGGCTAAGGTGAAGATCTGTATGGGTTTTCAGAAAAGAAGAGTGAATGTTGGGGTGAAGAGGGTGGTGAGAGTAAGTGAGCTTGAGAAGGAGACCTGTGTGAGGAAGTACCAGGAGAGACTGAGTACAGAATGGAAAAAGGTGAGAACAATGGAAGCGGGGGGAGTGGGGGAGGAGTGGGATGTATTTAGGGAATCAGTGATGGATTGCGCAAAAGATGCTTGTGGCATGAGAAGAGTGGGAGGTGGGTTGATTAGAAAGGGTAGTGAGTGGTGGGATGAAGAAGTAAGAGTATTAGTGAAAGAGAAGAGAGAGGCATTTGGACGATTTTTGCAGGGAAAAAATGCAATTGAGTGGGAGATGTATAAAAGAAAGAGACAGGAGGTCAAGAGAAAGGTGCAAGAGGTGAAAAAAAGGGCAAATGAGAGTTGGGGTGAGAGAGTATCATTAAATTTTAGGGAGAATAAAAAGGTGTTCTGGAAGGAGGTAAATAAAGTGCGTAAGACAAGGGAGCAAATGGGAACTTCAGTGAAGGGCGCAAATGGGGAGGTGATAACAAGTAGTGGTGATGTGAGAAGGAGATGGAGTGAGTATTTTGAAGGTTTGTTGAATGTGTTTGATGATAGAGTGGCAGATATAGGGTGTTTTGGTCGAGGTGGTGTGCAAAGTGAGAGGGTTGGGGAAAATGATTTGGTAAACAGAGAAGAGGTAGTGAAAGCTTTGCGGAAGATGAAAGCCGGCAAGGCAGCAGGTTTGGATGGTATTGCAGTGGAATTTATTAAAAAAGGGGGTGACTGTATTGTTGACTGGTTGGTAAGGTTATTTAATGTATGTATGACGCATGGTGAGGTGCCTGAGGATTGGCGGAATGCGTGCATAGTGCCATTGTACAAAGGCAAAGGGGATAAGAGTGAATGCTCAAATTACAGAGGTATAAGTTTGTTGTGTATTCCTGGTAAATTATATGGGAGGGTATTGATTGAGAGGGTGAAGGCATGTACAGAGCATCAGATTGGGGAAGAGCAGTGTGGTTTCAGAAGTGGTAGAGGATGTGTGGATCAGGTGTTTGCTTTGAAGAATGTATGTGAGAAATACTTAGAAAAGCAAATGGATTTGTATGTAGCATTTATGGATCTGGAGAAGGCATATGATAGAGTTGATAGAGATGCTCTGTGGAAGGTATTAAGAATATATGGTGTGGGAGGAAAGTTGTTAGAAGCAGTGAAAAGTTTTTATCGAGGATGTAAGGCATGTGTACGTGTAGGAAGAGAGGAAAGTGATTGGTTCTCAGTGAATGTAGGTTTGCGGCAGGGGTGTGTGATGTCTCCATGGTTGTTTAATTTGTTTATGGATGGGGTTGTTAGGGAGGTGAATGCAAGAGTTTTGGAAAGAGGGGCAAGTATGAAGTCTGTTGGGGATGAGAGAGCTTGGGAAGTGAGTCAGTTGTTGTTCGCTGATGATACAGCGCTGGTGGCTGATTCATGTGAGAAACTGCAGAAGCTGGTGACTGAGTTTGGTAAAGTGTGTGAAAGAAGAAAGTTAAGAGTAAATGTGAATAAGAGCAAGGTTATTAGGTACAGTAGGGTTGAGGGGTCAAGTCAATTGGGAGGTGAGTTTGAATGGAGAAAAACTGGAGGAAGTGAAGTGTTTTAGATATCTGGGAGTGGATCTGGCAGCGGATGGAACCATGGAAGCGGAAGTGGATCATAGGGTGGGGGAAGGGGCGAAAATTCTGGGGGCCTTGAAGAATGTGTGGAAGTCGAGAACATTATCTCGGAAAGCAAAAATGGGTATGTTTGAAGGAATAGTGGTTCCAACAATGTTGTATGGTTGCGAGGCGTGGACTATGGATAGAGTTGTGCGCAGGAGGATGGATGTGCTGGAAATGAGATGTTTGAGGACAATGTGTGGTGTGAGGTGGTTAGATCGAGTGAGTAACGTAAGGGTAAGAGAGATGTGTGGAAATAAAAAGAGCGTGGTTGAGAGAGCAGAAGAGGGTGTTTTGAAGTGGTTTGGGCACATGGAGAGAATGAGTGAGGAAAGATTGACCAAGAGGATATATGTGTCGGAGGTGGAGGGAACGAGGAGAAGAGGGAGACCAAATTGGAGGTGGAAAGATGGAGTGAAAAAGATTTTGTGTGATCGGGGCCTGAACATGCAGGAGGGTGAAAGGAGGGCAAGGAATAGAGTGAATTGGAGCGATGTGGTATACCGGGGTTGACGTGCTGTCAGTGGATTGAATCAGGGCATGTGAAGCGTCTGGGGTAAACCATGGAAAGCTGTGTAGGTATGTATATTTGCGTGTGTGGACGTATGTATATACATGTGTATAGGGGGGGTTGGGCCATTTCTTTCGTCTGTTTCCTTGCGCTACCTCGCAAACGCGGGAGACAGCGACAAAGTATAAAAAAAAAAAAAAAAAAATATATATATATATATATATATATATATATATATATATATATATATATATATATATATATATATTTTTTTTTTGCTTTGTCGCTGTCTCCCGCGTTTGCGAGGTAGCGCAAGGAAACAGACGAAAGAAATGGCCCAACCCACCCCCATACACATGCCTTGATTCAATCCACTGACAGCACGTCAACCCCGGTATACCACATCGCTCCAATTCACTCTATTCTTTGCCCTCCTTTCACCCTCCTGCATGTTCAGGCCCCGATCACACAAAATCTTTTTCACTCCATCTTTCCACCTCCAATTTGGTCTCCCTCTTCTCCTCGTTCCCTCCGCCTCCGACACATATATCCTCTTGGTCAATCTTTCCTCACTCATTCTCTCCATGTGACCAAACCATTTCAAAACACCCTCTTCTGCTCTCTCAACCACGCTCTTTTTATTTCCACACATCTCTCTTACCCTTACGTTACTTACTCGATCAAACCACCTCACACCACACATTGTCCTCAAACATCTCATTTCCAGCACATCCATCCTCCTGCGCACAACTCTATCCATAGTCCACGCCTCGCAACCATACAACATTGTTGGAACCACTATTCCTTCAAACATACCCATTTTTGCTTTCCGAGATAATGTTCTCGACTTCCACACATTCTTCAAGGCTCCCAGAATTTTCACCCCCTCCCCCACCCTATGATCCACTTCCGCTTCCATGGTTCCATCTGCTGCCAGATCCACTCCCAGATATCTAAAACACTTCACTTCCTCCAGTTTTTCTCCATTCAAACTCACCTCCCAGTTGAATTGACCCTCAACCCTACTGTACCTAATAACCTTGCTCTTATTCACATTTACTCTTAACTTTCTTCTTTCACACACTTTACCAAACTCAGTCACCAGCTTCTGCAGTTTCTCAAATGAATCAGCCACCAGCGCTGTATCATCAGCGAACAACAACTGACTCACTTCCCAAGCTCTCTCATCCCCAACAGACTTCATACTTGCCCCTCTTTCCAAAACTCTTGCATTCTCCTCCCTAACAACCCCATCCATAAACAAATTAAACAACCATGGAGACATCACACACCCCTGCCGCAAACCTACATTCACTGAGAACCAATCACTTTCCTCTCTTCCTACACGTACACATGCCTTACATCCTCGATAAAAACTTTTCACTGCTTCTAACAACTTGCCTCCCACACCATATATTCTTAATACCTTCCACAGAGCATCTCTATCAACTCTATCATATGCCTTCTCCAGATCCATAAATGCTACATACAAATCCATTTGCTTTTCTAAGTATTTCTCACATACATTCTTCAAAGCAAACACCTGATCCACACATCCTCTACCACTTCTGAAACCACACTGCTCTTCCCCAATCTGATGCTCTGTACATGCCTTCACCCTCTCAATCAATACCCTCCCATATAATTTGCCAGGAATACTCAACAAACTTATACCTCTGTAATTTGAGCACTCACTCTTATCCCCTTTGCCTTTGTACAATGGCACTATGCACGCATTCCGCCAATCCTCAGGCACCTCACCATGAGTCATACATACAATAAATAACCTTACCAACCAGTCAACAATACAGTCATCCCCTTTTTTAATAAATTCCACTGCAATACCATCCAAACCTGCTGCCTTGCCAGCTTTCATCTTCCGCAAAGCTTTTACTACCTCTTCTCTGTTTACCAACTCATTTTCCCTAACCCTCGCACTTTGCACACCACCTCGACCAAAACACCCTATATCTGCCACTCTATCATCAAACACATTCAACAAACCTTCAAAATACTCACTCCATCTCCTTCTCACATCACCACTACTTGTTACCACCTCCCCATTTGCGCCCTTCACTGAAGTTCCCATTTGCTCCCTTGTCTTACGCACTTTATTTACCTCCTTCCAGAACATCTTTTTATTCTCCCTAAAATTTAATGATTCTCACCCCAACTCTCATTTGCCCTTTTTTTCACCTCTTGCACCTTTCTCTTGACCTCCTGTCTCTTTCTTTTATACGTCTCCCACTCAATATCATTTTTTCCCTGCAAAAATCGTCCAAATGCCTCTCTCTTCTCTTTCACTAATACTCTTACTTCTTCATCCCACCACTCACTATATATATATTGAAGAATATTCTAAAAAGATATTTTGCTGTAGATGGCCGTTTCAAGTGCCCCAGTTGGTGTGCAACCCTTGACTCAACAGCAGCAGCAGCAACAGCAATATCAGCAGCACTTGCAACAACAGCAGTTTCAGCAGCATCACTGGCTAGAAGTTCAGAAGAAGGCAGCTGAAGAGCAAAAGAAACTGTATGAGCAAATGATGAAGCAGAGGCAGTTTGATGAGCAGAAGATGAGACTCAGGGCATTCAGCAGTACCAAAAAAGTATGTGGTAAGCTAGCTCACTTGTTGTTTGTTAGCAGGTCTTAACATGTGTTTGATATCTTAGACCACCTATAAGAAATTTTGAAACACTAGATTGTAGGTATCATTGTAAGTTAAGCAGCAAAGTCATTGCGATTTGTTCATACTGATTTTGTTACCTTAATGAAAGTTTTATATATCTTTCATTTACATTATACCAGATTTGATTAAACTCCTTGGACATTTGTCATTATGAATGATATTGTTAATCATATCATGTAATGAGTTATTATTGTCATACATGATGAATTAAAGCTTCACATCAATTGTTTAAAATCATTGGAATAGGTTTTGATACTTTGTATGTCAGAGATTGGCACTATTGCAATTCTGTGCAATTGGATCATGAGTGACCAGAAGCTTTCACCAGTGCATGGCCAGATATACACATGATTCTATACTTTAAAGGGCTTGTAGACCATATGAGAACACATATTAAAGAGAAAATGAATGCAAAAAAATCTCAAAAGTTTAGCAAAAGGATACATGCTTCATTGGACACTGTAATTTCCTATTTGCACTGTATGGGGAGAGAGCTCTATACACTTGGAGTACCATCTCTTGAACTATCTTTGACAAGATGGAGAGAGTGTGCATTTGTGGACTGAATGCCAGTATGTGTATGTAAGGAATATATTTTTTAACTTTTTTTTTTATATTTTAGGCTGGAGTGAGTGCAGACTCAATGATTGAGAATATCTTGGGAAGCAAAGAGACTTCCAAGATGAGATCACCACAAGTGCTGAAGGTAAGAAAATGTATATCACTTACAGGGACTCATGTATTAAACAAAGAATGAATTGCTTGTAATACAACTCAGGAGATGATGTTTCAGAACATTGATGGAATAGTTTGCTGTGGCATGTTTAGTTTCATGCAGAGAGATTTCATGTTAAGGTGACTTATTTTTTATCACTTACGTATCATGGTAAGCACTTAGGGATTGCTTTATTTGTCATCATTGTCCGGCATCAGGAGACACTTTAACCTTTAACATAACCTTGGTCACAACTTAAAACCTGTAAGTTAGATACTCATAAAATTTTATACAATACAGTTGTTTCTTTGCTTTTTAAAGGACTGAATGGTGGAAGACCCATAACTAGTTGGGCATCTTATAAAGAGGCATAACCTATATTGTAATTTATTTCATAGCCTGAAGTAAATTTAGCCTTTTGCTGTGAAACTTTATAAAGTTTTCTACAATTTGATTATTGTGTCGCATATGAGAAGGTTTAACAATGTCACCACTCTTCTAGTCACCACTCATCCTGAAGGCTTACCAGGTATTTTCAACAGACCTCAATATTGAACCTCTTTAATTCAAACCTCCACTTTATTCCCCCTTGCCTAGATATACTGGCACTTTATGTACTCTGGCACCTTATACTTAACCACATGTCCACTGAAAATCGTGATTAACCAATCAGTATACCTTTAACCTTCTTTCTTGAGGAATTCAGTGCATCCTGTACACTTTTTCCCCCTTGCCATGCTTCATCTTACTCAAAGCTTTTAACACTGCACTTGTTTCCACCAAGCTATTTGTCATAATTTTCATTCTGTATACTTCCATATCCCAAATACCCCACATTTGTCATACCATCATATGTTCAGTAATCATTGAGGATATTCATTCCTGCTCCTCTTTACCTCCTCTTTTCCTGTTCTCACTTCTAGCCATATTTTTTATGATGTTTTTTCTCACTATTCTCATCTGGAGTTTTTTTTTCACCAAAATTTGGATTTTTTATTTTCATATTTTTCTTAGTCACGATGGAGGAGGAAGAAAGGGGAAGGTTTACCAGGTGCTCATGGAATGGGTTGAAAGCTGTATTTTTGTCCTGTATTCGGCATAGTACTTTTTCATGAAAGTTATCTTTTACAGTTTCCTGTAGCTGAGGCACTTATGAACCAAGCAGCAGCATTAGGCAAGCAAAGCACAGCTGTTGATTGGTCCAAGATGGAGAATGTTAATACCCTGTTTGCCTCCCACCAGGTAAGTTTTTGTGCCCTTTTGTTATAGGTGTATTAACATTAAGACTGTCATATTCTTACGTACAGAATCTGACTTTTGGAGATGTTGAGTGTGAATTTTTAGGTAATATGTCACCTAATTTACACTACTACGTTAACTTAGGAAACAGCAGTCAAGTACAAAAATATTTTTTAATTCCATTTCCACGAGCATAGGACAGAACAGATAGAAGCCTGAAATGAAAGAAAACATATAAAAGAGATCGGTGACCAAGCAGTCTAGAATTATTGTGGATAGAGTGTGAGCATTGCTGTTGGGCCATTGACTTCTGAAAGTAGGAATTATTTTGGTAATTGAATTGGTCTTGGGAATTATGCATGTAGTATCTGCTTGAATGTAGGAGAAAATTCTTAGGGAGGAAATCTGAGAAAAGTAATGTTAATTTGGGTGTTTGTTGTGGTGGAATGAGTTCATAGTAATGCAGAAAATTTAACATGATTAAAAGGAAAATATAGAGAAGTTTGCAATATGAAATTACCTTGTATAGAAAAAAATATTACATGGGTTTCAAATTTTTAAAAAATATATGAGGGTAATGTATGTTTTATGGTTGGGCGAATGGAGGATGAAATACCAAGACTGAATAAAGGTTAGATGGTTGATAGTACATTTGAAAATGTAATGAAGAACAAGAGACTGAGGTTTATAGGTCTGGCAGGGCTTACATATAAAGAATTTGTGGTTTTAATGCAAGAGAAGAAGCTGAGTAAAATACGAGTAGTTTTGTGTAGTTTTGCATTTGTAGAAAAGTTTTATGTGGGAATACTATAAAGAATAAAGGCTTTTGAGTACTGAAGAATTTATTGGTATGCTGAAGGACTTGATATGGATGTAGTAAAGCAGTGGTATTGCTAGATCTTACAACCAGTTAGACCGGAATCTAAGCCTTTTGCTGGGCCAGATGGGTGGGATATTACTTGCATATACAGCCAGCTGCCAACCTTCCATACATTTTTATGATGATCATTATGATACTGTTTTTGGTCTTCTTTTTTTTTTATGAATTTTGTTTGTAATTGATTTCTTTGTAATACTATATTCACCAAATAGTAAATCTTATGCCAACCTCACCATCACAGTCAATTTTTTTTTTTTTAGATGTGTCCTACCATTTGCATGAAAATTTTCATGAGAATTATAGATGCATGATGCTTTTTTTGGTCACATTTATTTTCATTTTTAAATAGATTTGTGTATAAGTGAGTGTTCTTTAGTCTGTACACCAAATAATTGATCTTAAACTAAGATCACAATTACAGAGATTTTTTTAAGATGGTACTGCTGCTAGCATGTAAATAATTATAATCATAACTTCTAATTATTTATCTCTCTCTGATGCCCATTCTATTCAGAAACTCCCTCAAGAGGATAGCCACAGTCAGAGTCTCCATAATTGATAAGCTCCAATGCAGCATCTTAGCCTTTAGTTCCTGACCCCTAAGAGGCAACTAGCTGAGGATAACTCTAGCACATTGTTTTCAGAGGCTCTCACCTAATGTTCCTACCAATGACTTTTACCTCATGGGTCTACATAATGTTCCTGCCTAATGTTCCAACCAACTAATTCTACCTAATGCTCCGACCTAATGTTCCTATCTGTTACTTCTGCCTTTGTGATGGTTGTACCTACTATTTCTATCTGTTGCTCCTGCTATTTTGCCAAAAGGCAGGGCTATTGCTCAGCACTCTCCTCAGGAAAATTTAGTGTGAAAGAATGGGTTTTATGAGCCAAGAGTTGTTAAATGCTATTTGTGACAATTAGAGGTTGTATAATTGTAGACAGATTACCATCATAACTTATGCTATTTTTCATTTGTTTTTGCATGCATTTGTTGGCCAAGTAATGGATGAGGATGGTTGGTGGGCATTTAAAATCATGAAATTTATCTATAAAGTAAAAGTTGGGTTTCTAATAGATTTTTAAAGCTTTGGAGTTTTGTGTTCAAAGTTCATCAATTTGAGTTTTATTAAGGATGCATCTTTAGACATCAGAAAATGAAAGTGTTGAGGAGGTCCTCTGTGTACCAGTTTGATACTGAGTTAGTAGTTTGCGTTAGATAAGGTTTATAAATGGGATGCACAATTTCATCTGTAAAGCTGTATGATGATGTTTCAGTTGACATCACAAAAATTGACAAGTTTCATTTTTGTATGGTTATTTCTGTTTCCTTAAGAAATAAGATGATATTTCAGGATTAAATTGATATGAGAATGTGGTATTACAAAATTTATTTGCATTAAAAACTCAAGATGTTACGTCTGGATGCTTGATGGTTAATGAAAATCTTGATGATTCTTAATATGGAGTGTATCTGTATATATAACAGATAGTCTTGAAAAATCTCTTCAGGAAATATAGTCAGGTCTGCTGAAATTGCTCTATTCTCTGATGCGCTAGAATGCTTTTTCCAGCTGTTAAGTTTGATTATGACTTTTTTTTCAAGCTGAGTCAGCATAAGCAGCTGAAGTCCCAATCAAGGCCACCCCCATTAGTGCTATATATATGTAAACGTATGCCCTAGCCTTAGCCAGGTACCCATTTAATCAACCAACCACTAGGGGTGGATGAACAGCTTGGTTGACTGTGGACTGACTACCGCAACTAGGATTCAGACATTGGGATCAGGGGCCCTCTTGATGCACACATGGTTATTGGTTTTTCATATGCACTCGTCTCTGCTTATTCTTTCTTCATCAGTAGTTTACAAGAAACTCTGTATGATCTAAGTTTGTGGCAGCTATGGTGTATCCAGTATCATGAGATTAGGTATTTTTTGTCTTTACTCCCTACAAGTAGTCAGTTTGATCTAAAAGAATTTCGTTACTTGTGTTTCTGGCAATTCAGGTACAGTAATGGAGATCATATTTTGCCAAGATGTAAATTGGTTTTTTACTAGATAGTAATGTCAAGTGAAATGTTTTTCCATTTTTTCAGAACAGAGGTACAGTGGGACAAGCAAGTCAACCAGGAGCACTTACCTTAGATACCACTTCTGATACTGCTCATCCAGTGACTGCTATGGATCCAGCCAATCAAATGTCCATGGGAAGACCAGATGGTTTTACAGGGGGCCATGTAGGATTATCCACTGGTTTTCTAGGGAACCCAGTAACAAATGTTGGTAGTATTGGAAATAATGACAATAAAGCATCGCTTTTAGAGGGTGGTAGCAATGAAGTAATTGGTAAAAACGTTGGTGGGAAAGTGTTGCCACTTCCAAGCTGGCTGAGTGACAAAAATTCTTTACCGTCTGTATATAAGCAGGCAGTATCATTGGTAGAAGGTAAAGAAGGATGGGTTGATACAAGTCGAGCTTACATGTTGCTAATGAAGACTGGCCTTCCTCCTCCATTCTTGGGAGTATTGTGGGAAATGGTCAACTGTACCCAACCTGGACAGTTACTTGACTCAGAGTTCACGACTCTTCTAGCACTTGTTGCCCTTGTACAGGTAAGAATCATATCTATTGGTAAATATGTATATTAGATGTTTCTCTAGTTACTGTATGTAAAGAAGGTACAGAGAATATCTCATTTTGATTTTTTTTAATAAGATGTTTCAGAAAGGTCTGTTGTGTTTGGGACTTAAGAGGTGCTCCATTTATTCCAGTACCCAAAATGTAACTTTAGTTTATTTATTATCAGGCCACATCAACATGTATTTTCAGAAAGCAGGCCCTCTAGCATATAATTCTTAGGATGAAATTCAGAACTTTTCACAAGTAGAGGCTTTTTTCATGTAGCTAGACACGATGTTTAGAAATAACACATGTATGGATGAAGAATGAATTCTGCACGTGGTCAGTAGAGATTAGTTTTCAAGTTTCTGAGCTGCAGCATATGTTGGATGTATCTCATCAAGGATGGGATGTATGTTTATTTCCATACACAGATCAATCAGGCTTTCCTTGGAAGTTGTTCCTGTTAAAAAAGTCAGAGAATTAAAAATTCTTGTGCTGGCAGTGAGTCATTCTGTTTCTCTGCTTAAAAGCACAACATAGCTTATATTGTAGAGTTCAATACAAGTGTCATGTCTAAAGAAGCTAATCTCTCAGAATTCTGTGCTAGTAAGAACGCTATAATCCTGGCTTTGGTTTTGGCAGTTAGGATCAGGTTGTTGAAGTTAATGTTGTGTTCATGATTTCGTGTCATGACAGCTCTTAATGAAGTTTTCCTTGAGTTAGATTATTGTATCCTATGTTTTCCATGATTTTGCCGATATGATAAACTTTTGTATGTTGTAATTACTGTTGTTGATCCATTGATTCCTTCTCTATATCATTTCATTGACTCCAAGCTTTTTTCTCTTCTTTTTTAAGCATGAAAGCATCTTTTCCATGGTACTATGGTCACAGGTCCTCAGTTCCTTCCTTCCTCTTTGTTTATCTGTAATCATACAATTGAGTACTGTAGATTAAGTGTTTCTGCATGGTCTTGGGTAACCTGCCCATGGGAATCTACCGTTCTCCGACCACCTAACGTAACCTACTCATTTGCTTTGTTTGTTTTAGGGCTCTGTTTAGTATATTACTATATCATTTGATTTGCCTGACCATGAATGAATTGAAGGATGTTTTGCATAGTTATACCACCAAGGGAAGAAAATGTTATGTTCTGGTATCCAGGTGTTTTTCTTTGGTATCTGTTAATTTCTCATATTTTCAGAGTGGTCATACCATCACTAGCAGAGAGGTGCTAAGTACAGTAAAGGAACCTGTTTTGCCCATTATTGACCATCCAGCCCTCCTTCCTCTTGTCCAAGATTATATTCGGCAAAGGCAACAGCAAAATCAGCAGTCAGCACCAGAAACTATTCAAGAAAGTGGAACTGCAGCAGTAGCTCCCTCATTAGGCAGTCAACAGCTTCCATCTGTTAGTAATGATGATGATGATTTTGATGATTTTGTTAGTGGACCTAGTCAAGTTGTAAAGGGAAATTCACTTCAATCTACTCAAGCTATAAATCCACTGGCACAGGGTGTTGCAGGACATGTTCATCCTCCAGTGAAGCTTGCACCACCCACTGTTTTACCCCCTGGAGCAGGAGGACTCACACCACTTAACCAGAAACCTTTAATTCCAAGTGTAGACAAAATAAAGAAAATGAACCTTCCAAAAGTAGGATTTTCTCCTGAACTCTCTCCAAGTACTAGTTTTGATCATACGTGTGATGATGAATTTGATGATTTTCAGAGTGCAGGTGCTCCTGGTATGTCCTCAGCCTCCATAGCAGGGGTCCATGCTAGCCAGCCTGCTGTTCCAGTTCCTAATGGCCAAAATGTTGGTCCTCCAGTAGCTGCAGAATCCTCTCAGGCCATCCCCACCTTACTACAGCCAGAGAAATCTGATAGGTCAGGGGACAAGTACGCAGTGTTCAGGGAGCTGGAGGCTCAGTCAGAAGGGGTATCAGGTCCTGATCTCTCTCAACCTTTGTCACATGATAATGTAACTGTGAGTTCTGCAGATGAAGGTTTTGGAGAATTCTGTAGCAGTGAACCTGTAAGTCTGACAGGTGGTAGCACCAGCTTTCCTCCTATTCCTTCAGTAAGTAGTGCAGGACCAGGGACAAATAACACCTCTCCTGTCAGCTTTGAGGTGTATAGTACTCCACCAGAAATGATATCGGAGACAAATACAGATAACTATTTTGAAGCAGATTTCAGTGGTGCATTCACATCAGCATCTACTCAGTCATTAGATAATTATGCTGACATTCATGAGGCCATGAAACGTGTAGAAGTAGAACAGAAAAAGGAGGAGGCAACTGATTGGAGTGATCCATTTGGGGAGTCTGAGGAAGCACCCAGCATACCCATCGCCAGGACATCAGTATCATCTGGTTCTCTGCCAGCACCACAGGTGAATGTTAGTTTTGCTTATTATAGTTCATGTGTTTGTTGTGGTTCTATGTTGAATAATTAGGTTGTGAGTGCTGTATATTGTTTTTATTATTATTTTTTTTTTGTTTGGATGAATTCCTGGTAATAAGAACCCTCTACATATCTAGTATTCAGTGAATGTGGAGAATGGTGGAATGGATTTATGAGGTATCTTATTGATACTTGATATAAGAATGAATATGAAATAGTGATAAGATTGTGTTTAAGGGAACTGGACATGTGGAGAGAATGCGTGAGGAGGGTTTGACATAGAGGATATTATTTATCAGAAGTGGAGAGGATAAGGAGATGGGGGACACTATAATGGAGGTGGAAGGATTGAATGAAAAAGATTTTGAGTGGCTGGGGCCTGAACGAGGGTGAAAGTTGTGAATGGGAAAGAAATTGGAAAAATGTATACAGGGGGTGACATGCTGTCACGACTAATTCAGGGCATGTGAAGTGGCTAGGGGAAACCATGGAAAGGTCTGTGAGGCCTGGTTGTGGATAGAGGGCTGTAGATTCACTGCATTGCACATGACAGCTAGGGAATGTATTTGAGTGTTTGTAGCCTTTCTTCATCTGTTGTAGGTGCTACCTTGCTATTGCTAATTCAGGAAACTGTGGATAACTATGAAAGAATGAAATTAAAGAGGATGAACATACAAATACTGTTTACAAAACTAATGAATTTTAGATAATTTGACTCAAAACACATAAGAAAGGAGATTTAGTTTTTAGCCAAAGAAATGGATGAAATTACAGGGGGTGGAAGTGTAATTGAAATGTGATCATGAAGAGAGAGAGAAGTTATCTCGGCAGATTTTGATTAGAGATCACCCACCCTCTTGGTTAGTTGGTTTACTGCATAATTTAGGCGAGTCAACAACTTTCATTTTTTTTATGATTACAAATGCAATCATTATTACTGAAACTACTGTTCTACCAACTCTCAGTGTATATATGGCCCATATTAGGTCTCAAGAAAGCAGTTGCTTAGCAAAACTAGGAAGTGCTGCTTTTTGAGGATGATTGTAAGTCCATGTGGCAACCAGCTATCAAGTAATTAGAACCATTACTGTACACTTTCACCAAAAACTTCTCAAACTCTGTAAGCACCATGCATTCTGGGATATACAAATGAAGAATTTGGAAACACCTCTCCCTGTGTGGAGTGGGTGGCAGTCTTGTGTACCCATTCTCTGGGTGAATGGGTGAGATGCCAGTGGCTCATTATTACATAGGCTTGAAACGTATCATATACAGTGTTTGCTTTACTGAAGCCTTAATTTACCCCTTTACTATATCTACATTTGGCAACTCACCTTTCTGTTGTTGCTCATTTATATGCAACACCATTTGTTCGCAGTATACTGTGAATTACACATGTCAGTACTGATAACATCCCCGGTAATACACATTCAGGTTTCAGCATTTCAGCACAATTTATTGAAGCATAAGTAATAAACATAATGAAATGTACCATATACCAGTGTCTTGGCTTTAAAGTGTGTCATCATAATCAGGCATACCAACCATTCTGAGATGACTACCCACAGTCGATTCATTTTCACATTCATCGTGGCTAGAGATATGAGAAGTTTTTGGTGAGAATGTGCTTCCTACTTTGGCTACAGCATTACAAGACTGGAGTCAGCAGAGATCTCATCTTTCAGGTTACAGTAAGCACTCTTTCATGATTAGAACTGATTCTCATTTTTTATAGTGTAGATGAGTATGTATTCTTTCATGGGTAATGTATATGCAGTATATGGCCCTGCTTTATCAGCACTAAATTTTCATATGAAAAAGTGAAACGCTTCACCTAAACATAGCCTCCTTTAAAAGATTTCTTGTAATTGGTATCTAAATGTAATTGACTTACCTCAGTTTCTTGATATGTAATTATTATGTAATTAAGTTCATTGTTGATCTTCATAGGTTGGCATTGGGGAAGAGGAGGATGAAGACTTTGGAGACTTCATGGGTCATGACACAGGCATTGCTGAACCAGTCGGTCTTTCCATCAATCAGTCATTTCCAAGCCTAACAGAGAATTTAGGAGAAACTCAATCTGTAGCCAGGTACTTTTTTCAGCAGTCTTTGATAAAGTAACAAAGCTTGTTGTTTTTGCTACTCAGATTATGGAGGATGGATGTTTTTCAAGAGTATGAAATATTGGAAAATAAAAAAAAAATCCAAGATCTAACTACACTGTCTCACTAAGGTGGGAACTGGTGAACAGGCATCAAAGAAAAAAGAAATCTAAAATAAAATGTTGATTATTTAAACACTTTTAGATTGTATTTGTTGAGGATAATGGAGAAATGTATATAACTGAGCATTCCTCTACCATAGAAGTGAATTTTTTGATTCTACTGTTGAGTATCTGTTGTAAGGAGCATGGGAGAGTGGTGACTGAGAGGGTTGTATCATGCACAAAACATAGATAGATAAAACAGATGAATGAATGATGGATTATTGGATTTAGGCAGCATTTCAACTAAAAATACATGGTTGAGGTATTATATATATTAAAGAACTGTGGGGTCATGATAGTTACTTGTTAACTAATCATGTAAGAGCTTAAGAATAAGGTTGGCTGGATATTTCCACACTTTGGATAAGCATGTAGGTGAGGTACATCTAGACAGACAAGGTGGCAGTTATACAGGGATGTTTATAGAGTAAATAGTATGGTTTATACATTATGGTTGAAGATTAAGTGATGAATAGTTACAGTAATACCGTAGGTGACTTATTGCATAGCCTAACTAACAGAAAACTAAGCTGCTCACTTACATTTCTGCACTTGCTCATGGGTTGTTTGTGATGTTCACAAGGGTAGGTATAAGACAATTCATCTCTCTCTCTGTATGAGCTGTATTTAGAACAAGTTGATTGTGGTGATGAATGATGGTCTGTGGTGAAGGGGCGTCAGAGGGGAAGAGGTCTTTGTGATGGGTATGACAGCAGTTTATCACCAAACTGCCAGTGTTGGTCATAGAGGGTGGACAGGTTCAGCGAGATGAGGGACTCTTGGGAAGTGGTGTACGAAGGGCTCAGCATCTTATTGCAGAGGAGCAATGTGTTTTCAGAAGTGGTAGATGATGGGTCGATCAATTGTTTGCTTTTAAGAATTTGTGTGACATACTTACAGAGATACATTTTTATATGGGATTCAAGAACCAGAAGAAAGCAAGTGATAAGGTTGACAGATACTTGGTGGAATGTGTTACAGATGTATGGTGTGGGAGGAAAGCAAATGAATGCACTGAATATTTTTGTACCAGAGAGTATCACCATGACTTTACTTAGCTCATGGATGTGGTGGTGAGGGAGGTAAATGTAAGTGTCTTTGGATGGGGCAGGTAATTTTTTGTCTGGAGATGACATGGCTCTTTTAGCAGACTAGAGGGAAACACCAAAAGCTGTTGTCTGAGTCCGGGAATTTGTGAGAAAGGAAGAAATTGAGAGTAGTTGTGAACAATCATAAGGTAATGAGGTGTCGTGGAGAAGAAACAGGATACTTTTTTTCAGCTGAAATGAAACGGTCAATGAAACCCTAATCAAGGCCACCTTGTTAACGCTATATATACAAGAGAGCAAATGGGAACTTCAGTGAAGGGCGCAAATGGGGAGGTGATAACAAGTAGTGGTGATGTGAGAGGGAGATGGAGTGAGTATTTTGAAGGTTTGTTGAATGTGTTTGATGATAGAGTGGCAGATATAGGGTGTTTTGGTCGAGGTGGTGTGCAAAGTGAGAGGGTTAGGGAAAATGATTTGGTAAACAGAGAAGAGGTAGTAAAAGCTCTGCGGAAGATGAAAGCCGGCAAGGCAGCAGGTTTGGATGGTATTGCAGTGGAATTTATTAAAAAAGGGGGTGACTGTATTGTTGACTGGTTGGTAAGGTTATTTAATGTATGTATGACTCATGGTGAGGTGCCTGAGGATTGGCGGAATGCGTGCATAGTGCCATTGTACAAAGGCAAGGGGGATAAGAGTGAGTGCTCAAATTACAGAGGTATAAGTTTGTTGAGTATTCCTGGTAAATTATATGGGAGGATATTGATTGAGAGGGTGAAGGCATGTACAGAGCATCAGATTGGGGAAGAGCAGTGTGGTTTCAGAAGTGGTAGAGGATGTGTGGATCAGGTGTTTGCTTTGAAGAATGTATGTGAGAAATACTTAGAAAAGCAAATGGATTTGTATGTAGCATTTATGGATCTGGAGAAGGCATATGATAGAGTTGATAGAGATGCTCTGTGGAAGGTATTAAGAATATATGGTGTGGGAGGCAAGTTGTTAGAAGCAGTGAAAAGTTTTTATCGAGGATGTAAGGCATGTGTACGTGTAGGAAGAGAGGAAAGTGATTGGTTCTCAGTGAATGTAGGTTTGCGGCAGGGGTGTGTGATGTCTCCATGGTTGTTTAATTTGTTTATGGATGGGGTTGTTAGGGAGGTGAATGCAAGAGTTTTGGAAAGAGGGGCAAGTATGAAGTCTGTTGGGGATGAGAGAGCTTGGGAAGTGAGTCAGTTGTTGTTCGCTGATGATACAGCGCTGGTGGCTGATTCATGTGAGAAACTGAAGAAGAAAGTTAAGAGTAAATGTGAATAAGAGCAAGGTTATTAGGTACAGTAGGGTTGAGGGGTCAAGTCAATTGGGAGGTGAGTTTGAATGGAGAAAAACTGGAGGAAGTGAAGTGTTTTAGATATCTGGGAGTGGATCTGGCAGCGGATGGAACCATGGAAGCGGAAGTGGATCATAGGGTGGGGGAGGGGGCGAAAATTCTGGGAGCCTTGAAGAATGTGTGGAAGTCGAGAACATTATCTCGGAAAGCAAAAATGGGTATGTTTGAAGGAATAGTGGTTCCACCAATGTTGTATGGTTGTGAGGCGTGGGCTATGGAGGATAGATGTGCTGGAAATGAGATGTTTGAGGACAATGTGTGGTGTGAGGTGGTTTGATCGAGTAAGTAACGTAAGGGTAAGAGAGATGTGTGGAAATAAAAAGAGCGTGGTTGAGAGAGCAGAAGAGGGTGTTTTGAAATGGTTCGGGCACATGGAGAGAATGAGTGAGGAAAAATTGACCAAGAGAATATGTGTGTCGGAGGTGGAGGGAACGAGGAGAAGAGGGAGACCAAATTGGAGGTGGAAAGATGGAGTGAAAAAGATTTTTGTGTGATCGGGGCCTGAACATGCAGGAGGGTGAAAGGAGGGCAAGGAATAGAGTGAATTGGAGCGATGTGGTATACCGGGGTTGACGTGCTGTCGGTGGATTGAATCAAGCCATGTGAAGCGTCTGGGGTAAACCATGGAAGGCTGTGTAGGTATGTGTATTTGCGTGTGAGGACGTATGTATATACATGTGTATGGGGGTGGGTTGGGCCATTTCTTTTTATTTTATTAATTCATTTATTATACTTAACCGCTGTCTCCCACGTTAGCGAGGTAGCGCAAGAAAACATTCGAGGAATGTCTGTGTATGCATAAATGCCCACATACACTCATATGCATACATATACATTTCAGCATATACATACACAAACATACACAGATATATACATATATACACAGGCACATATCCATACTTGCTGCCTTCATCTATTCCTGTCGCCACCCCACCACACACGAAATAGCACAAAGGACATAGAAAAGATGGAATGCTTTAGGTATGTAGGAATGGGTAGAACCAAGGGGAGGGAAATGAGCCATAGTGTGAGAGAGAGGGCTAAGGGCCTGAGTGCATTATCATGGTAACCTAGCGCTGTTTCCCACCTCGCATTACTGCCTGACTGATAGCATGCGAGTCTTTTCTCAAGCCATCCCTGCAATGTGTAGCGAACAAATATACAAAGAACTTCAGTCATGCTCAAGTTTTTTAGGTTGTTTCTCTCTTAATACTTTTCTTTGTCTCATTGCAAAACTTGCCATATTAAGTGATAATATTCATGCTTAGGTGTTTTTGTTTGTTTCTTTAATCATACTTTTCCTTGCAGTACAAATGCTCCATGATGATTAATAAACATCATTCAAACTAAGGATGTTCATGTTGCAATGTGTGAATTGACATGGATGACTCTCAAAACTCTTATCAGAAACAGATATTACCTGTCAAATAATAAAATGATAGTAACTCTCTGATTGATCAGTTTACTAATTAAAATTACTCTCAGCCTTGAACTGCCTGGCCTGGAGATGACAGTTGGACTCCAATCTAATGACACTCATGGGTCAGGACTTAATCAGTCTCCTGATCTCTTCATGCAATCAAGGTGTGTATGCAAGTTTTTTCTTTTCCGTAATTCATTATATTTTGTGGCTTGTACAGCTGTGTACATATATACATAATCTGCACTTGGCTCTTTGAAACCCTAGGTTTCCAAGAAAGCTTAATGGAGATCTGTGGGGTATTTCATGAGAGACTGAGTGGGTGCTGTGACATCAAAATGTTTGAAAACCCCTGATGTAGACTACCAGACTGCAGGGATAGTGTGTTGAAGGGTTTTCTATTAGGGACCATTTCCAGAGTGATGTAAATTACTCAGCATGCCCAGTCATGGTGTAGATTGCTTAGGTGAGGAGATTGCATCTCAAATGGGGTTGTTCAAGTGAAGCAGTACTCATAAAAGGTTTTATACACTTAGTATGGGCCAGCAGACCTCCAGTGGCTTACATTATGTCTTCATTATATTTTTCATCTGTCTTTTGTGTCAGACATGGGCATGTTTTCTTATCTGGCTTATACTCCATCACTCCCAATTGCTTTTTTTTTTTTTTTTTACATTGCTTCTCAGTTAAATATTCTTTGGTAATCAGTTGCAAATTTCATTGGTCAGTAATTGTGAGATGATATAGGTGGACAGGGATTATTCAACTTATTAGATTGGTAAAGCTGGCAGTCCCTATGTGATTACTTGGCATTCATTAGCTCATTATCTGCCGCAGAAATGTAAGTATGAATCATTGGAGCCAAGGACGTACTGCTAAATACTCTTCTTAAATTTTGCTTGAGCATTATGAAACTGAGGAGTAGGCTGCGAAATGTAAAGGTGAATTACTTAATATAGTCATGTTAGGAAAGTTATTCTCCTGCTCTTCGAATTGTAGCTAACTACACCATAAGCAATATTATTGGAGATGTTTATAAAGACAGCTGTTTGTACTAATAATGCAAACTTGTGTTTAGGGCTTGCATACAAGTTTTTCTAAGGACTGAATGCTTTTTTTTTTCCAAGAAATTAAGGGAACTTATGAAGGACATCAGAATATCATATGAAAATGCTGCCAAAAGAATGTGCATGATGACTGCAAAACATATAAAAACATCAGATCAATCTTCATGCATACACCATGTTTTGTCTACTTCTTGTATGGAGGTTGTTGTAGATATTGATTTTGAAATTATTACATTCATAAGAATTGGATAAACTTGTACTGATCTAGGACATGGAGGTAACATATTCAATAAGGCTATTTAACTCCCAGATAGGAATGATGAATGTGGAGCCACTGAGAAAAGTATTACCATCTTACATTTTCCATGTCTAGATTGGTGGTGTTCTCTTCTCTCATATTAGAACTACAGTAACTGAGCTAGACTTAATTTTATTTCATTGCATGAAGAGGCAAAAAATAAGATAGGTATAAACCTATCTTATTTTTTGCCTCTTCACACTTTTTTACCTGCTTACTTGTATTTTGCTCCCTGTTTTCATTCAAAGCCTGGCATTACTGAAAAGATATACCTGTAATTAGAACTGGCAAAGAATGAGGGCTTCTTGAATCTCAGATGTGATTAATGTAGGATAAGAGAAGATTAGTTAATGAATAAAGATTTTTAATTCCCAGAAATGAGATTGGTGCAGTAGAGGACCACCTGCGTAGCCTTTCCTTAGAATCCTCAACAGCATTTGGAGAAGTTTCAGGCAATGGGTCAAGTAAGTCACTAGAATTAGTATATTCTAAAGGCAAGTGTAATGTTCATAATATTGAGTACATTATTTCATGAAGAATTATTTTCCTGTGTACAGTTAGATTTCTAATCTTGTATCTGCCTTGTTCAGATTTTACAGCCATTGAATTATAATGAATTCTTTATGTCTATATGAAGTTTTCAGATATTTCCTCGGCCCTTATGCTTTCACAGCCTAAACTTCACTGTCTTCCGTTTATATCATTGTTCGTTGATCATGCTTGCATTTAAGTAAATTGACATTAGGGGAAGATAGAAAGTCAGTAGCAATACACGTGTTATAGATGTACATATAGCAACAGTCTGCATATGTATGTGCACCTGAAACTCCATAGGAGCATCAGTGTGTTATTAGCTTGACCTGAGTAACCAAAAGGACCATAGCAGATGAGTTCCTAAGTTGAATAGGTGATTTCCAAGGTGTTCGTAACCTTGAAACCTCCCATCGTTTGTATCAGTAAATATCACATTTTGGATTTTTAAGCATTAATTTTTTTTTTTACTTGATACATACATACATACATCTTCAGCAATTCTGATGGTGCTTCATTCATGTGCATTTTGCTTCAGCTTACAATGCCATCTCCATTTTCTAGTCATTTCTCTCATTTTATGACCATACTACTCTACCTCTTTTACTTGCCATAACCTCATAACTGTTCTCTCTGTGTACTCACATTTTTTCTTTTTTATAGAAACTTCTCAGCACATCTTTCTTTCAGTTTCTTAAATCTTTAACAGATTTCAAAATTTGTTCCTGTTGCCTCGTACTATAACTGTAGCTTAGATAGCACACCGCTATCTAATTTGAAAACAGGAGTCAGTGTTCTCTCTTGATATGAATTTTTGAGGGGACATTACAAAACAACAGGGATTTATCACTCTTTTTGGATCACTTTTGTGAGTGATCTTGGTTATATTTTGTTGTACACATCATTTCCATCTTTAAGTGAAGCACTTCAATATCAGTAATATGAATATGATACAGCTTTTATGAATGGAAGAATGCAACTTGTGCTTGTGATTTGTATGATACGATGGCAGTGTATTGTCCCTTACCATGCAGGCTTTTATGAGACAAATGACGGGCCAGAAAATACAGTCTGCTTAGTGCAAGGCTGATAGCAGGAAAAGTTTTGCAAAAGTGAAATGTTGGTATAGACTGCAGTTGCACTGGACCTTAATGTTAGCTCTGTAATCACCTGTGATTTTTTTTAATGAATTAGTGTGAAGTAAGGGTGACTTTGGGAATTATGTGAGTGGTTTATTAGCATAGTTAGGTATTTAGTTGTGGGCTCTTGAGTCTGAAGACAGTTTGAAGTTACTTTATTATCCTGATTAGGGGTTTGAATTTAACACAACTGGTTTAGTTATAGGTCTCGTAAGATGTTTGAGCCAAGAACTTCCTTTTGTTGAGGTGTAGAAATAAGTCATTACATTCTTAAGTGTTTTGTATTGATTCACCATCACCCATTGCAGTTCTTTTTTCATATGAAATGTGGAATACTAATTATGGTAATTGTAGGGCTGGCCATTGTCAGATATCAAGTCCTGTACTGCCTAACTATTCTCATTTTGGTGATTGCCTCCATTTGATTGTGGGATATTATGTAAAGTATGCGGTTTACATGCACTTTTCAAATACAGTACATTCTGTTTCTCGAATAGGCCTGATAACAAATGGCACAGCTGCTGGAAGTGTGAGCCAAACATCCGGGACGAGCTCTGTACTGGACTCTTTTAGTAGCGGTCTTGTGGACAAGTATAGCATTATCAGGGAGGAGGCTAGTAAGGTAAGCTGTATAATCTCAATGGTAATAACATTTAGATAATTTCAATCATGCTTCCTATCAGTTGATACAGGTGATTTTCCTGGGAAGGGCAGATTTTGTGTATATTTTATTTGCAAGAACAGGTATTAATCTTTCTTGCTTCTAAACCTGTTGTGAAATGGTTGTTTAGCTCCATATATGGGGTGAATACCAGTCAAATGTGTATCTTTCTGAAGGAAGAATGAAGGGAATTAGTAGTGCTGCAGATACATTATTGTAACTTTTATACTGAAACTAAATTAGTTGTTTTTGCCATTTTAGAATACTCATGATGAAGCTCACACTGGTTCATGGCAGAGGTGCCTAGAGTGCAGCATCAGAGTTCTGAAGCAGGCTCGTGACATATTATCCAGTCTGGACCAATCTCAGCTCAAGACTCAGGTCCTGGCAACCAGCCAGATGCAGGATTACTTAGCCAGTGAGTATTGCCTGACTCCTTTGTCACCAACTGTTGTTAGTTTACCTCTGCTGTTAGGTTTGTTTGCTCCTCACTTATTCATAATTGTTTTATTCACAGTTCATTTGTCTTTGTGAATTTTTGCCATTGTCGTGAATATTAGTTATGCTGAGTACATCTGTGTCTTCCCTGGTTAGTTTTTTATTATTTTCATAATTCTTACTTAATTTCTAACCTTCAGCATTGATGTCTTTACTTCCTTCAGGTGCTGGATGATTGTCCCATGCCTCCATTTTTATTTGCTCCATAGATAGAAACCTTGAGATTGGATTCATTATATACATTTATTAGTGAAAAAGATTTTGAGCGATTGGGGCCTGAACATACAGGAAGGTGAAAGGCGTGCAAGGAATAGAGTGAATTGGAACGATGTGGTATACCGGGATGGACGTGCTGTCATTGGATTGAACCAGGGCATGTGAAGCATCTGGGGTAAATCATGGAAAGTTTTGTGGGGCCTGGATGTGGAAAGGGAGCTGTGGTTTCAGTACATTACACATGACAGCTAGAGTCTGAGTGTGGATGAATGTGGCCTATGTTGTCCTCTCCTAGCAATACCTCATGTGCACGCAGGAGGGGGTGTCATTTCATGTGTGGCGGGGTGGCGGCGGGAATGGATGAAGGCAGCATGTATGAATATGTGCATGTGTATATATGTATATGTCTGTGTATGGATATGTATGTATACGTTGAAATGTATAAGTAGGTATATGTGCGTGTGTGGGCATTTATGTATGTACATGTGTGTGTGGGTGGGTTGGGCCATTCTTTCGTTTGTTTCCTTGCTCTACCTCGCTAACGCGGGAGACAGCGACAAAGTATAATGAATAAATGAAGAATAGATAATTAGTGAATCCGATATTCCTTTTCCTTCCAGATGAACATTTGTTTACATAAAGCAGATAGCCAAAGTGGAATCATAGTATTATCTTTTTTTTTTTTTTTTTGTATCTGTACAGGTTTTGGGAATAATGAATACTAACCTGGTAGGTATTAATAAGTAGGTAGCCACAGACCAAGAAGAGCCAGCAATTCAGTGGTTGTCATGATACATTCTTCTGACCCAGGTAGCTGTCTTCTCTTTCTGCCTCACCAACATGTGGACTGCTGGTATTCTGTCCACAAACATAGGGTCTCCCCTTGCCACACATGACCTTGACAACACATAATTTACACAGTTCAGTCTTCATATCTCTAGATTTTTCTGTGGTGAGTGCTATGTGTTAGTCATACCTTTTGGCAAAATGGTAGGAGCCATATGCAGGAGCGCGTTAAGTAGGAGTAGTAAGAACATTAGGCAGGAGCATGTGGTATAAGTTGTAGGTTGGGACATTAGGTAGAAGTAGTTGAGAGGAACTTTTGTTAGGAGCCTCAGGACACACTGTGCTGGAGTTGCCCTCTGTCGATGGCCTGTTAGGGGTGAGGTACTAAAAGCTAAGAAGTGGCACTGGAATTCTTGGAGTGGCAGGGTGTGGTTAAGTAGGGATCATTTCCAATATTATGATTTTGTGAAAGAATAAATGGGAAAAAGAGCCAAGTGAGATCTTTTCCTGGAAGGCTAAGTCATCTGTCCCTCACATGCTAAGGTTGGAAAGGCAAGAGGGTAAAAGGGAAAAAATATATATTATGTGAGCTTATTTTTACAGTTACAGTGGGATGGTTATATGGAGAGTATTTCCTTGATATATTTGCTGCTTATTCATAGGTGAAAGATGCTCCATGATATTAGAGAATGTTAAAGAGATGAGGCTTCATCAATGTACAACTCCTTTCCTGTACAATACACGTAGGTTATCACTAAAACCATAAATGTATATATTCACCCTTTGACCATGAATGTGAGAAGGCATAATATTTTTCAGTTACTGTATGAAAAATTATCATAAAAAAGATTATATACTTTTCCCTAATTACACCCAGAGATACAAATGCCTTGTGGAAGTTCTTTAGAATATATGATGTGGGAGGAAAGCTTCTAAAAGTAGGAAGAGAGGAGAGCGAAAGTTCCTAGTGAAGTTTAGGTTGAGGCAGGGGTATATGATGTCACCGTGTATTTAATTTTCTATGGATGGGGATGTGAAGGAGGTAAATGTGAGTCTTGAAGAGAGGGATGAGAGGGCATGGGAAGTGTCATTTGTTTGTTGATGGTACAGCATTGGCAGAAGTTAGTGACTGTGCCTGGAGTAGTGTGTGAAAGGAGGGAGTTATGAGTAAAATGGTATTCAGTTTAGTTGGGTTGAGGAACAGGTTAGTTGGGTGTGAGTTTGAATGGAGAAGAACAGAGGAAGTGAAGTGTTTTAGATACCTAGGAGTGGATATGGCAGCAAGTGGAAGCATGAAAGCAGAAGTGAATCATAGGGTGGGTGTTGGAACACTGAAGAATTTGTGGAAAGAGATTGTTATCTGGGAGGGCAAAAATGGGTATGTTTGAAATAATAAGTAGTCTCAACGCTATTATATGGATACGAGGTATTGGCTAAATATAAGGCAATGTGAAGGATGGTGGATGTGTGAAATTGAATGTTTGATAACAATATGTGTGTCATGGTTTGATAGAGTAAGTAATGAAAGGCTAAGAGAGAGTTGCAGAAAATAAAAAGAATGTGGTTGAGGGAGTTGAGGAGAGTGTGCTCAGGTGGTGTGAACATATGAAAAGAATGAGTGAGGAAAGGTTGACAAGGATAATATATGTCAAAAGTGGAGTGAATAAGGAGAATGAGGAGACATAATTGGAGATGGAAGGTTGGAGTGAAAAAGATTTCAAGTAGTCGGAGCCAGAACATGCAAGAGGTTGAAAGGGATTCACGGCATTGAGTGAATTGGAACGATGTGTTATACTATGGTCGATGTGCTGTCAGTGGACTGTACTAGGGTATGTGAAGCATCCTGGGTAAATTATGGAAAGGTCTGTGAGACCTGATTGTATATAGGGAGCTATGGTTTTGGTGCATTACACATGACAGCTAGAGAATTAGTGTGAGTGGATTCGGGCTTTCTTTGTCTGTTCTTGGCTTTACCTTGCTGATGTGGGAAACAATGATCAAGTACGAAAAAAATATGTATATGTAATGCAACGTTTTCTTGTGTTTAAATCAGATCTAGTGGAAGTATGGTACGTATGTAGACGTATCTCATCATCTAGTCAGCAAGTAACTACAAGTGCCAAAGTAGATGACCTACTGTCTCAAGCCAAATCTTTGTGGGAAGAAATTTCAGCAGCTGGAGGTAACAGTATTACAAAGGTAGGTATTAAGGTTAAGGAAGGAGGGAACTATAGTTAGCTGAAGTGATTAATTGAGGAAGATAAGAGTACTAGCATATGAGAGGATGTCTAGTGATTAGTTTTATTTGGATTTATATTGACATGGGGTAATATATTGTTAAAGACATTTGAATAAGCTGGTGCTTTTTTTACTACAATGATTATTAGCAGAAAAATATGGGGAAGACTATTGGTAGCATAGTGGTGACTGATGTGCTGGATATAACATAAGGTAAAGAGGACAATATTCTAAAAGTATTCACTTATACACCTTTTTAAGTTGCAAGACTCCTGAACAATGAGAGAAACATGTTTGTTGCATTTACTAGCTGCTTCTACAAGACATGAAGATATAGCAGCATATAGCTATTAGTCTTGAACTATCTAGTTGTTAGCTGCTCAGGAGCCTTCTGTCTGGATTGCTGAAGTGAGGACTTTCATAGGCCCTGTGATTGAGGGTGAAGCAAGGCATTTGATGCCCATCTCCTTATCTTTTATCAGGGAAATCTTTAACTCCATTTAAGTTGGCCTATAGTGTTAAGAAAGATGATAGTGTGATGGTTCATTGATTGATGATCTAGAGCTGGGATAAATCTCCAGCAGGCTCAGGTAGGTCCCTGAAAGATCCTGTCTTTTGGATGATTATAATAATCTGTTTCTGTTCCTGAGTTAGTTGCTTTGTTAACAGACTGGTATGAGAGCACATTTTGAGATATTAAGCCCATACACTGGTGACATAATAGCTGGGGGAGTTGATGCTGGTCTTGCATAGCATAGCTGTCTCATTTGATAACTTTACACCTGTGAAGAGCACATAATGCTCATGAGGTACCATTTGTCTTGTGCTACGGTAGTTAACACTGCTGCTGAGGGTAGTAATTATTAAAGATATTTTATGCCAAGCTTGATTATGTGCGGAAATAGTTCTCTTCTTGATGAAACCTTGTTTTGGTCAACTTTAGTGCAGCCATTATTAGTATGTTGCAAGGGGTGGCTACAAGAAATATGAAGTGGTCTACTGAGTCACATACTATAAACAACATCGTTGTTGTATTCTATGTAGAGTGGAGGGACTGATGCTGGTATTAGGAACCTAATCCGTACACAGGAACTAATGTTTTGAGCTTTTGAGCACTGGATGTGTATCAAAGATGATTCACTGTACTTGTGGATATTTACCCAAAACTTCCTTAGAAATGCTGGTTGTTTAGGAAGGCAGCTAAATTCGTTACTTCTCAAAATGGTTTTCAATTTACATCCCAGGACAAGCATGACCTGAAGTTATGATACTTAAAATCTGTATCTTGCTGTCTTGAAGTGGAGTCTATCATTCTTTTGGAATACCTTGTTACTATGGATTATGCTAGATATAGGGACTCCTTTAAATTTGATACCAAGAAACAGCTGTGACACACTGCAGATCTGAGCTTGACTTAGCAATAGGTTTTGGTTTGGAAAGAACATCAGCTTATAATGAGGTTACACTTTCGGCTAAATCAATCAAACCAATCACATTCTTGTTGATGGTCCATAAAATCTTCAGAATGGCATGTTTTTTGGAATGTTGAACTATCAGTTACTATTGTGAGTTTGCTGTCCTTAAGCTGTGCTTAGGTAGTAACTAGTTAGTATTTGGTAGGCAGCCACAGCTAGGGAGGTATTTTACTGGTACTACCTGCCTGGGTATCGAGAGGGTTAGTGACAGCTGCGTATTGAGCCAGCACTTCACTGGTTGTCAAGTTGCACTTATCTGACTCAGGTAGCTGTCTTTTCTCTCTAGCTCACCCTCACATGGACTGCTGGCTTTCTGTCCATGAATATACAAAATCTCCTTGGCAACATTTAACTCACATAACTCATTCTTCATAATTGTAGGTTTTACTATAGTGAGTGCTTTGCATTAGCCCTGCTTTTTTGTAAAATGGTAGGAGCAATAGATAGATGTAGTAGGTAGGAACATTAGGCTGGAGCATTAGGTAGAATTTAGGTAGTAGTAAGTAGGAACATTAGGTAGGAGCATTAAGCAGTAGTAAGTTGGAACTTTAGACAGGAACTTTAGGTAGAAGTACTAGAGTTGCCCTCCATTAGTGACCTCTAAAGGGTGAGGCACTAAAGGCTAAGAAGTGGCACTGGAGTTTGCTAGTTATGGAGACTTACCATGGCTGCCCTTTTAAGGAAGTTCCTGGAGGGAACAGGCATCAGAGATATAGATAGACAGATAGAAGTTGTGTTTCAGGACCAAGAGGATCCTATGGTACAATTCCAGGTATGTACACCTTGATAAGTACCAAAAATGAGTTGTATGCACTAAGGAATATATAAGGATACTGCTTTCAAGTTAGGCCTGATATAGTTGTGGGTTTAGATGTAAGGAGAGTTTTGACCCTTAGTGAAGAGAGCCATGCAAGTAAGGTTGATCGTCAGTGTGGAACGTCGCTGAAAGACATCACCATAAGTGAGCACTAACTTACGTGAGGAAAATTACTCAGAGATATTGAAAATCATTTGCTTTACTTGTTGAGAGCCTAGAAGAAGCATTGCAGTAGGTCAAGGCCCTACATATGCTATATCCATATAGCAGATGACACTTGTATGTACCAAGCTGAACCATCTGTGATATGTAGCATATCTTTCAGTTGAAAGACTACCATGTACTGATGTACATGTTCTTGGCTACAAACCCATTTGTCATTTATACATATCCTTCCCTCTTGGATATGGGGATCACTTTGGCATGAGTTAAAGGATGGACATTTTGATGGAGTGAATACATCTGACAGTATTTGTTAATGCCATGATCCCAGGATTGCATATGGTTTTATTATCCTTTTGCCTTTCAATTGCCTAACTTGAATAGGACCCTTCAATTGCCTAACTTGAATAGGACCCTGGTCTCCCATCTTTCAGAAAGGGAAGAAGGAAAGTGAAGCATTGATAAGTGTATTATGCTTCTAACTGTAACAGGAATGATGTTTTTATTAAGACGCATTCAAGATCATCTGTTTTTAACTCTTCACTGTAAGCAGTCTGGATTCACAACGGCTGTAAGATTTAAGAACATTGTCTTGAATTCCACCAAAAGTCATTTGCTGTGTTATGTTAATTTCAAGAATAGTAAATTGATTTACATTATGAAATACTTGTAAACCCTGTGGTTATTGGTTCATTAATATCTGGATGGTATTTTGATAGTGAGGGTCTCGTATAGGTGAATTGGGCTTATTTCAACACTTTTTAGTGTTTGTGTAGAGGATGTTAGGTTGGATGGTGGTAGAGCTGATATAGAACAATAATTAACAGTGAGATGGTCATCAGCTTGGAATTTTCTGATGATGCATCAATATTTGTGACATTTGTGGAGATCCTTGTACTGGGTTGTGTAGCAGGGAATGAGTAGACAGCACATTTCATGGAGCTTCATGAAGATGACACTTCCTGCATTTCGTTTCCTTACAGTATGGTTCTGTTCATTTTCTTTGTGCTTGAGTTAAGGACACTGAAGTCTTAGGTACAGAAGTCATTAGAAACATGGGTCTGGATTTTGGTAAAATGGACTCACTAATTCTGGAACATATGGCACATGGGTCTGGATTTTAGTAAAATGGACTCACTAATTCTGGAACATATGGCCCTGCTGATATAGCACCATAAAGAGCAAGGCATCGTTATTTCCCATAGGAGCAAGTTGCTGTTACTCCCCATCCTTTTGTGCAGATGTGAGAAATGAACAGTGAATGCTAGAGATGTATTGAATTCTGTATTGTTGAAATAGCGATCTGCTTAAACACAATAGATGTTCTCTTCAGGTTGCAAGTCTTTTGCATTTTTTCATAACCCTTCTTCCTTACAAATATCACTGAGTGAGAAAGATTAAGGGAATGACCAGTGTGTCATGGAAAGAATTGTATGTAATGAGAATGATTTCTGCCAAGAGGCTGGCTTTGAGCAATTTTGTTTAGGGAAGCAGGAGGAGGTATAGTGGAGGAAACAATAGAAGATAGATAATTTGGTAAAGTTCTTGAATTTAAAGTTTTGTGGTGAGATGCAAGTTGAAAATCTAAAGGTGTGCCAGCTGTTATAGATGTGAGAGAGGGAAGATTTCTGTAAGTGTTGAATTAGAAGAAAAACTAATATATGTATGGCATTAGTTTTTATTTGAAGCAGGAAGGTATGAGCTGTCTTCTTGATATCTAACAAGATCTCCCATTTAAATAGTTTTGATGTCATTATTTGTAAAACTTGTAATGATTATAAAGCTCCTTTTTTTTTACAGGAAGAAACACCAGAGGGAGATAACCAGATGGAGGAAAGTGAAGTTTGTGGGGTTTGTCTTGCTGGAGGAGGAAGCAAACTCACTTATGGTGGACATTCGTATCATCCTCCCTGTGCCAACCTTTGGCTTAATTGTGTTGATCTCTTGTTACCCTCCCTAACTCCAGTCACTTTACTTTGATTACAAGAATTATAATGGGCTGTGGCATATAAGCTTTATTTGAATATCAAAAAGGACTGCAGTAGAAAGGTGAGATTACTTTGACAGCATTCTTCTTTGGAGTATACTTGATAATAATGATATTTCTTAGATATTGCATGAGTATCTTACACTTCTAAGCAACGGATTTAATCTTTCTTTGACATTAGAGGTGAAACATACTGTATGGTTATTTCACATAAAATGTCACTTTTAAAAATGGGGAACTCATTGTATTTCACATATTGTGAAACAGGTTTTCCAGTTTTTAAAAAACATGGAAATTTAAAAATGTACAGTGAATTAGTGTTTAATGTATGACTTAAAAGAAATGAGACTGTTTTTCAGACTTTGTAACTGCAGTTTGTCCATCTCCCTTCTCTCATTGTGCCATTTAAGTAGTAATGTTTCAAGCCTGTGTTTTGTATACGTTGTTATCCAACAATTTTGCAATCTGAGTACTATAGTAGACAGTTGGAATACAGACTTGCATATAAATGCTAGATGCAAGAATTTGAAAATTTCTGTTACATCTCAGTTTAACAGTCACCATTAATCCTAATTCAAAAGTTTTCATGTAAAAGTTATGATTTTATTAATTTTTCAGTTACCAGATTTCATAGATACTAGTTAGTCTTTTCCTTCAAGTATATATTAGATGGTTTGTTCATTCCTCCTCTCCTCTTCCATCCTTACCAAACTTCTCCATCATCATACTTTCGTTAGCTGTCTGTGACCATCAGTTTTTTATCCCCAATAGCATCTGCTACGAGCAGCACTAGATTCCCACTTGTTTTTTCTTGGGATTAGTGTGCCAGGCTGCTAATATCCTCCCAGGAGGCACTGCCATCACCTGGTGATAATTAGCACATTGCCAAAGTGGAGTATGTTGTTAGAATACATAATTTTTTTAAGCAAATCGTAAAGTTGATTGGTGGCTTAAAAGAAAATTAAGGATATATTGCAAGAATATGGCTTTGATAATGAAAACACCTTTGATACCTTATAGGAGGGTATGGTTGTTACCAGCCTTCATCATCTAGCAAAGTGATTTTAATGGATGATGAGCAAAATGTGTTTGGACTCATGTACTGGCTATGATAGTCTATTATTTTGGGCTCATAAGTCTCACAACTCTGTAAGAGTTGTGAACTGTTATAGAGAATGGAGTAAAAGCAGTATGTGTAAAGAAATTGATGCAGGAAATGAAAATATGTTAAGAGTTGTGACTTTAACTAAGACTTGGTATTTATGTTGTGATGGTAACCTCTGGAGGCTCAATTCTGACCATCTGGAGGAGTTTTAGCCTTCGCAGTAAGATTTGTCAGTTTTATTATATAGTCAGTCATTACCCTCCTTTCCAAGACTTATTTCCAGTAATGGCCATAGTAATAGAGCAGGTAAGTTTGAAACAAATACAGTAATGGACTAGGCTGCATACAAATTCAGTCATTTGCAGTATTATTTCATTTATTCTATTACATGTTATATATTTTGTCACTTCATAGTGGTGATGTTGGTTGAAGATTTATTATTTGTTGTATATAATATTATGGAGCAAACACTTATGAAGAAACACATGTGGAAAAAGACCATGTAAGACCAAAAACAGCATCACAAACTAATAATTATCGTAAACATGTACACACTGGCAGTGGCATGCATTTTAACAAAATTGATTCGTGATAGTGAACTTTTGATATTTACAGCTTGGTGTATACATTATCATAGGGCAATCATTTATGAACAAGTATATATATTGAAATGACGGCTGTAAGACCAAAAACTGTCACAAATTGATAATTACTGTATACATTCATGCACCGGTGTTAGTACACAACCTCAACAAAATTTCTTCGTAACTGTAAAGTTATAAATACTTAATATTTGGTGTATACAGTATTACAGGGCAATCATTTTTGAGCAAATAGATGTAATAAAAAGGAAAGTTAAAAATCCAAAAACTGCGTCATAAATTGATAATTATTGTGAACATTTACGCGGTAGCAGTAGGACTCATGTCAACAAAACCATTTTGCAAGTGAAATTGTTGTAATATTTACTATTTGGTTTACACAGTTTTATAGTTTGATGATTTATAAAAAGATGCATGTGAAAAACTGTGTAAGACCGAAATCAGCATCACATATTGATTGTAGTCATAAACAGTTATGCACTAGTGGTAGCACGCATCTCAACATAATAATAATAATGGAAATGTTATTAACTATTTTGTGTATACAATATTACATAGGAATTATTTATAATCATGTGCAGTGTAAGAAAGGGGTAAAACCAAAAATAGCATCAGAAGTTGATTGTTAAAATATACATTTACATGCTCACAGAGGTATGAGAGTTTCTCGGTGAATGACGCATTATATCATCACATGGTTCTCACATGACTCATAACTCTAACTCTTCTGTTTGGTCTTACTCAATTATTACACACTCCTTTTTATTATTTTTCTCAGTGCTTTCATTTTAACAATATGTATTTAAAAAATCAAAATATAGCTTGACAGCAGATCGAAGATGTACCTCTTACCGTGATAGTTAACGGATTCAGGAATACATGTAGAATGTGGAGTAATGAGAGGTGGGCTTAAGAGAGCATGTGTAATGTCAGGGATGGACTGTTGGTGCTTTAGCGCTCAAGTTTATGAAACTGATATGTGAATATGGACTAGTGAGTTAGCCATTAGTATAAACTTATGAATACGACTCCTGAGTGAATTTTATATATATTAGGATAAACAGTAGAGATACATTGCTTAGAAATGGTCTCCTTCAAAGGAAATTTGATTAGGAAATTGTATAGGTAGAGAATGATAGAGAAGCGACAGTGGGAATAAAGTTATTGAGAAATTTGGGTATTTAGAATGTTATGTGAGCAAAATTCAGAAGTATAGATTCCTACTCCTGTAGCTATATGTGTAAATTCACACTGTGGGGAGTTTAGTTGACAGCAGGATAATATGAATTAGGGATTGTTAGATTGGTTAGGAAAAGGCCTGAAAGGCAAGCTTATACTTGTAAGTGCCTTTGAGGAGAGTTTAAGGCTGAAAATTAAGTGCAAGGACGAAGATCGGAAAAAAAGCATTTGTACAGTGTAAATCCTTATCTCCATTTATGAAACCAATGCAAGTATAGTTATTTGTGTGTGGATGATGAATGGAATCACAAGTATTTCTTTCCATATTTCTTGGCATAAGTTAGGTGAACATTGAATGTAGCAAAATGGTTTTTGATGCATATTTACATACTATCATGTAATTTCTAGTCTTACGTGTTTATCATTTTTATTTTACACTACCACAGTGTGTTTAATAATTACCTACTGGTTTCATACAGGTAATAAACTCATTGGTTTTATATGCCCATAGAAGCACTGCCATAGAATTGTAAACCCCACTGATAACTCTCCCACTTTACTTTCCCTGCCATATTTATACCACACTTGAGCATTGCTAAGTGATATGCCACACCTGTCTTCAAAGCATGTCTTTCCATAGCTTTTCCACAGGTATCATTTCATGTATCACAGCTTCTATATTTCCCCTACTTATACTCACTTGTGCAGTTCTTATTACTTTCAATTACTGTTATTACCCTAGATCTTATTTCTTACTGCATCCAAGTGATAACTGCCTCATTAATGTGATTGACAATCAGCATGTTGACAGCTTCAGCAGATATTTAGAGTATTGCATTTAGTTTATTTGGTGTTTGACAGAAAGATGTTCTGCAGCCTTAATTAATCCTGGAGAAGATTCTGCTTGTACCATCTTGTTTTGAATAAAGGGACATAGAGTGAATTGGAACGATGTGGTATACCGGGGTTGACGTGCTGTCAATGGATTGAACCAGGGCATGTGAAGCGTCTGGGGTAAGCCATGGAAAGTTCTGTGGGGCCTGGATTTGGAAAGGGAGCTGTGGTTTCGGTGCATTATTACATGACAGCTAGAGTCTGAGTGTGAACGAATGGGGCCTTTGTTGTTGTTTCCTAGCGCTACCTCGCACACATGAGGGGGGAGGGGGCTGTTATTCCATGTGTTGCGAGGCGGCGATGGGAATGAATAAAGGCAGACAGTATGAATTATGTACATGCGTATATATGTATATGTCTGTGTGTGTATATATATGTATACATTGAGATGTATAGGTATGTATATTTGCGTGTGTGGACGTGTATGTATATACATGTGTATGTGGGTCAGTTGGGTCATTCTTTCGTCTGTTTCCTTGCGCTACCTTGCTAACACGGGAGACAGCGACAAAGCAAAATAAAAATAAATAAATATTGAAGTTTTCTATGGTAAATGGCGTAAAAAAATACGTGGATAGTGAAATGCTTTGAAAACCAGAGAGTATGTTTCTGGGAGGCACAGATTTTCAAGGGAAAGCATGTGAAAATAAAAGTGATTTGAAAAAACAGTGAACTTTGGTAAGACACCTTGAATACATGAGATTGAATGAACAAATGTTTAGAGGCTGATGGGGCATAGGGCATGTGTTTTCATGAAGTGTATGGGAGGGCCTGGGACAAGAGCAAGATGCCAGGTGGAGCAGAGGGATACTGTTATAGTTTTGTTCCAGAGTTTAGGATGAAAGTTGGAACTAAAAGATTGTAATCATTAGCTTTAGGAAGAAACATGCTAAATTAAAGATTAAGTGAATTTAGAGGATTACGTCAAAGTGTTGTGTAAAGCCAGAGCAACAGGATGATTATTGCAAGGGTTAGAACAGTCACTCTTCTTTAGGATAGTTTATACCTCTTCATTTTTCTAAGAAGAAAATATTTACAAATCAGCATGTAATTTTCATTGTATGTGCAGCAAGGGTTGGTCTGATTGAATGAGTGTTTGGACTAATTTAGATGAAGTGTGTGTGTTGTATGAACATTTGTATGGATTATTTATTCATAATCAGAGATTATGAGAATTTTAAAAAAAATATTTATTAACTTGGAAAAAGCATTTCAGAAAAGTTGATGGGAATGGGCTCTAGAACAAGATGAAAATTTATGGAATTTCAGGAAAGGTTGCCAGAGGGAGTAAAAGGTTTCTTCAGAGGGTAAAAGTATTTGTCCGTACAAATGAGGAGTCTTAGTTGTATGGGGCTGAGGCTGGGGATGTGTTTGATATTTTCATTGATGGGGTTATGAGGGAGTAGGTCATAGCAGGACATACCAGGTAAGGGGTAAAGGCTTTTAAAATGGTCTGGTTAAAGCATGGAATATTGTTTGTGGGTGACACTGATAGGATGTTAAAGGAATCTTTTAATTTATATAAAGGGAAGCAGTTGAAAGTGAATGCTGACAAGTGGTTTGAAAAGGGTTACGTGTGTGAAATGTTATTTAAAGGTGTGAAGTTGAACCAAGTTCAAATTTTCTAGTATGCAAAAAAAATAATCTTGTGAGGCATGAAGATACACAGGAACATTTGAGTGGCTGACGAATATTACTTTCTGGAAGTCAGAATACTTCTCTAGCAGTGCTTCATAGGCAGATCAGGCCAATGAGTTTGTGCTATTTAACTTCTGTGATATAACATAAGCAAAACTCTTTTGTTTGAGCACTTCACATATCATTGTCCTATCAGATAGCTAGTTGTCATCCCCCCGCCATTCACCACATAGCTTTATATTAGTTTTCATGCACTAGTATTTAATTGGGGTAATTATGGGTTTTAGTACTTGCAACCAAACTCTGTGTTGTCTGATATGAACCTAGTTCCTGGCTTGATTCTCCTAGTTGATTTGGCCACACGTGAATACCCGTTCATTGTGAGTTTGACTTTGGAAAGTCGTCTCTTTCCTGTACTCTGGTGAGAAATCACTGTTTCGTAACCACAATGACCCGTACAAGCTTCTCTAGGCCTGGAAGAGAAAGCCTTTGAACGCTTGCTAAATAATTCACAGTATGTTGAATGAAGTGGCATCTTTAAGAAAATATCGTTGTGTTTTATAGTTTAAGGCTGCATGAAAGTTGCAGAGCGAATGATTGGAGCTAAATATGTCAAAATCAGGTATTTCTAGAAAAGTCATTCATTTAAGCACTTACAACACCCACTCAGGGTTTTCTGTACTTAATGAACAAAAATCAGTTTTCATTGTAATGAAACCAGTGACTCATAGATAAATTACTGTGCTTTAACATTCCATGTAATAATTGAATTATTTTCCAAATGTTTTATTTATCAGTTACATAAAATGTCATGTTATAAATATTATGGATCATTTCATAATAAAACTCACAATATTTCATTCCTCTTTAAATGTATAACTTATAATAAATTATATGAGAAATGTACAACCAGTACAAAATATATTAATTTACACTAGTTCATGCAACAAGAACAATAAAAAATATAGATCATATAGCACCTCTTCGGAAATACTAACAACAGTTGTGATGAGAACAGCAACTTGAGCCTAAAATAATGTCATTATAGTTCATTTTCTCTTCTACAATGAAGAGAAATGAACCTATTCTAATAATTCTGTCACGAGGCAAATTGCTCATCTCATTACATGTTATTTAAGTCAAAGACACTTTATAATAATCATCCTTTATACAGACAAGGCGGGAAGAACTGTACATTACTGTATCCAAGTTAAGGTGACACTTGCTGATATGTGGTTAGTTTATAAAAGTTTATACAGTATCCATAAACCACAGTGCAACTGAACTGGAGAAATTATCATGGAAAACATGTTTATTATCTATCTACATTATGTATATTATATATCTAACCTTCCATTAATATTTGGCATTAAATTTGATTACATGTATTGGCAATTTCCACAGTGAGAGCTTGTAATCACCAACTTTAGATAAATGGCACGTTGAGACATATAAAATAAGTCCATAACATTCAGTTCCTCAAACTTTATACATATCAATACTTACGAGCTAATGTATCTTAAAATTACAACACTTAATGTTATAAATGCTTGAACTGCATGTAAAGGCACTTAGGTTGTGGATCAAAGATGCAATAGTTGGTTTGTTTATAAAAACAGTGCTGTAGGGGAAAATGCTTAAATGCCAGCCATGGTACCCTTTACGTTGGCAAATGTGGAAAGTTTTTATCATATATATCAGCGAGTTCAGAGAATTTGAAATTTTAGTCCTTATTTCAGAAGTATTGTACTGTGGCTAGTAAATAAGCATTAAAGTGATTTGTGTGAATTTTGAAACTTATTAAAGATCTCAAGAATACTGAATGACTCTCCTCAGGGCATGAGGCCTGAAAATACATAATTATCTCATACATTATGTAGACACGCAGTCATTAAGTAAAAGGGTATATTATTATTACAATTTTTTGTTACAGTTAATTTCCTTAACATGCTTTCACTATAACATGACTGACACTGTAACCTTTAATAGTTAAAGAACAATTTGATTTATGGTTACAGACATTTCTTCAAATGTACATCAATCTACAAAGTTTTTCATCCACAATTACTTGGCAGTTTACCTTGCATTTATCTGCTGATAAGTTTATCAAGACAATCTGTTTCATCTGTGATAAAGAATCCTAGCCTAAATGTAAATAAATTGTAGCTCCAAACAGATTCTGTATTACCTATGAAACAGTATTTGTACTTACAAAAATGTAAGTAAAATATCTTGTCTCTTCCTCACAATAGTGGAATTTATAGGAATTGCCTATTGCATAATTCAGTTGTCATTTTCTGACATACTGTACATACATCTAGTCATCTTGAGCCCTGATCCACATGAAATGTATCCGAGTTTCAAAAAACACATATAAGGACTAGAAAATGTTTAATGAGGTGACTATTGTCTCTTTGGTTCTAGTGAATCTGTCTTGTACTAGGCTTACGATACAGTTTGCATGGCTTGTACAACAATGCACTCAGCACTCACACCTTTGAAACCTTGCATATATATATACATATATATATTTGCAGGGTCTCAAAGGTAGTGCCTGGATCAGCCCTCAGGAGCCATACAAGCATTTAAAAGAATGCTCAATTTTCTACACATGAAAACTGAACCCATTGCAGTTGATGACTCGAGACAAGCTAACCTTGCAACAACTCAACCTGAAATGCCGATGCGAAAGTGTTGGGGAAAGATGCTTTACCCTTGAGATCTATCTAATTCTTGTATAAACCCAGGAAAAAGTCTTCCCCAAAAGTTTGAAAAAAAATAAACGTTATACTGAATGAGGTATCTGTATCCTTTTTCTTAAATTTTTTTTGTCCTCCTCACTGCTGAATACATAAAAATAACCATCAAACACAAGCTTAACTGATGCCCATAAAGCATAAACATTTTATGTAAACCTCACCCCACTCATTTGTGTGATACTCTGAGCTGATATTTTGATATTTGGCAAACAACCTAAAGTGAACTAAGTCTTATCCAGTTTGCTTTCAAAACTTCAGTCTGTTCCCTAACTTTTTTCCATTTCCATTCACACATCATATTTAATACTGAAGTTGTACAAAGGCTCTTACATGTTTAGATGAGATTCTACATAGTACTGCATTTTTGAGTATTCTCTGTCCAGATCTCAAGTCTGATAAAATTTTCAGAAAATAACAAATATTTTGAATATGGAATTCACAGTATCTGATTTTTGTGCCTGAAATAAATTTCTATTTTCTTACATAAAATCTTGATATATGTCATTCATTGTGCTCCTTTCATGCACATCACTTTTTCAAATGGTATAAGTTCATCAAAAAGGTTGATCTATATTATATACATTTGATTAAATGTACTATTTTGAATTACCTACTTACACATGTTTTGATATCAAATTGTGCTATGGCAACAGCTATTATATCAGCGGTAACCTGTCTGTTTTGTTCAAAAAGATTGCAAGATAGACTCATCATTTTTTCTGTTATGGCTGCAGGTACGACACACAAGTTAATTAGCCAGTACTTCATTAACTAGAATCCTGATATCCCTTGATAGTAGATGTTAGCATTTATGAGTTCTCCATGGTATGTGCACACTTGAACCATGGAATAAACATATCACACATCCTGGATAAAAGGTTGCGATTAAATGGGTCCTAAGTTACCAAACTGATAATTTGGTATATTTATACTGTTCATAGAAAAAGTGACAAGTGGTCCAGTATATTTCTCTAGCATTACAGTCTTTTACTGCCTCTCTGCTAGTCTGTTTGTCAACACTTTAACACTGCCATACTGATAACGTTCCAAATAAAGCACACATCACAATGCACTTGCATGACGAGGTCCAGTAACAGAAAGTAGGAGATAGCAGTAATCCTTGCGTCACGTTACTTCTAGCCGTGGCCCTGAACTAGTATCTGGAAAGAAATGTAAGGAAAATACTGCTTAAAATAAAAAAGTTTACTTATTTTACATTGAAATAAATCCATAATGCTCGGATGCAACTTTTTTAATGGTAACTTAAAATTTTAGTGTTTTATGAGGTGTAAAAAATGTGCCATAATATATATTTTTTATTTATTTATTTTGCTTTGTCGCTGTCTCCCGCGTTTGCAAGGTAGCGCAAGGAAACAGACAAAAGAAATGGCCCATCCCACCTCCATACACATGTATATACATACACGTCCAAACACGCAAATATACATACCTATATATCTCAATGTACACATATATATACACACACAGACATATACATATATACATATGAACATAATTCATACTGTCTGCCTTTATTTATTCCCATCGCCACCTCGCCACACATGGAATAACATCCCCCTCCCCCCTCATGTGTGTGAGGTAGCGCTAGGAAAAGACAACAAAGGCCCCATTCGTTCACATTCAGTCTCTAGCTGTCATGTAATAATGCCCGAAACCACAGCTCCCTTTCCACATCCAGGCCCCACAGAACTTTCCATGGTTTACCCCAGATGCTTCACATGCCCTGATTCAATCCATTGACAGCACGTCGACCCCGGTATACCACATCGATCCAATTCACTCTATTCCTTGCACACATTTCACCCTCCTGCATGTTCAGGCCCCGATCACTCAAAATCTTTTTCATTCCATCCTTCCACCTCCAGTTTGGTCTCCCACTTCTCCTCTTTCCCTCCACCTCTGACACATATATCCACTTTGTCAATCTTTCCTCACTCATTCTCTCCATGTGACAAAACCATTTCAAAACACCCTCTTCTGCTCTCTCAACCACACTCTTTTTATTTCCACACATCTCTCTTACCCTTACGTTACTTACTTGATCAAACCACCTCACACCACATATTGTCCTCAAACATCTCATTTCCAGCACATCCACCCTCCTGCGCACAACTCTATCCATAGCCTACGCCTCGCAGCCATATATCATTGTTGGAACCACTATTCCTTTAAACATATCCATTTTTGCTTTTGGTGATAATGTTCTCGACTTCCACACATTCTTCAGTGCTCCGAGAACTTTCGCCCCCTCCCCAACCCTGTGATTCACTTCCGCTTCCATGGTTCCATCCGCTGCCAAATCCACTCCCAGATATCTAAAACACTTCACTTCCTCATGTTTTTCTCCATTCAAACTTACCTCCCAATTGCCTTGTCCCTCAACCCTGCTGTACCTAATAACCTTGCTCTTATTCACATTTACTCACAGCTTTCTTCTTTCACACACTTTACCAAACTCAGTCACCAGCTTCTGCAGTTTCTCACCCGAATTAGCTACCAGCGCTGTATCATCAGCGAACAACAACTGACTCACTTCCCAAGCTCTCTCATCCACAACAGACTGCATACTTGCCCCTCTTTCCAAAACTCTTGCATTCACCTCCCTAACAACCCCATCCATAAACAAATTAAACAACCATGGAGACATCACACACCCCTGCCGCAAACCTACATTCACTGAGAACCAATCACTTTCCTCTCTTTCTACACATACACATGCCTTACATCCTCGATAAAAACTTTTCACTGCTTCTAACAACTTCTAACAACTTGCTTCCCACACCATATATTCTTAATACCTTCCACAGAGCATCTCTATCAACTCTGTCATATGCCTTCTCCAGATCCATAAATGCTACATACAAATCCATTTGCTTTTCTAAGTATTTCTCACATACTTTCTTCAAAGCAAACATCTGATCCACACATCCTCTACCACTTCTGAAACCACACTGCTCTTCCCCAATCTGATGCTCTGTATATGTCTTCACCCTCTCAATCAATACCCTCCCATATAATTTCCCAGGAATACTCAACAAACTTATACCTCTGTAATTTGAGCACTCACTTTTATTCCCTTTGCCTTTGTACAATGGCACTATGCAAGCATTCCGCCAATCCTCAGGCACCTCACCATGAGTCATACATACATTAAATAGTCTTACCAACCAGTCAACAATACAGTCACCCCCTTTTTTAATAAATTCCACTGCAATACCATCCGGCTTTCATCTTCTGCAAAGCTTTTACTACCTCTTCTCTGTTCACCAAATCATTCTCCCTAACTCTCTCACTTTGCACACCACCTTGGCCAAAACACCCTATATCTGCCACTCTATCATCAAACACATTCAACAAACCTTCAAAATACTCACTCCATCTCCTTCTCACATCACCACTACTTGTTATCACCTCCCCATTTGCCCCCTTCACTGATGTTCCCATTTGTTCCCTTGTCGTACGCACTTTATTTACCTCCTTCCAAAACATCTTTCTATTCTCCCTAAAATTTAATGATACTCTCTCACCCCAACTCTCATATATATATATTTATATTTTATTTATTTTGCTTTGTCGCTGTCTCCCGCGTTTGCGAGGTAGCGCAAGGAAACAGACGAAAGAAATGGCCCAACCCACCCCCATACACATGTATATACACACACGTCCACACACGCAAATATACATACCTATACATCTCAATGTACACATATATATTACACACACAGACACATACATATATACCCATGCACACAATTCACACTGTCTGCCTTTATTCATTCCCATCGCCACCTCGCCACACATGGAATACCATCCCCCTCCCCCCTCAAGTGTGCAGGGTAGCGCTAGGAAAAGACAACAAAGGCCTCATTCATTAACACTCAGTCTCTAGCTGTCATGCAATAATGCCCGAAACCACAGCTCCCTTTCCACATCCAGGCCCCATACAGCTTTCCATGGTTTACCCGACGCTTCACATGCCCTGATTCAATCCACTGACAGCCCGTCAACCCCGGTATACCACATCGATCCAATTCACTCTATTCCTTGCCCGCCTTTCACCCTCCTGCATGTTCAGGCCCCGATCACTCAAAATCTTTTTCACTCCATCTTTCCACCTCCAATTTGGTCTCCCACTTCTCCTTGTTCCCTCCATCTCCGACACATATATCCTCTTGGTCAATCTTTCCTCACTCATTCTCTCCATGTGCCCAAAGCATTTCAAAACACCCTCTTCTGCTCTCTCAACCACACTCTTTTTATTTCCACACATCTCTCTTACCCTTACATTACTTACTCGATCAAACCACCTCACACCACATATTGTCCTCAAACATCTCATTTCCAGCACATCCACCCTCCTGCACACAACTCTATCCATAGCCCACGCCTAGCAACCATACATTGTTGGAACCACTATTCCTTCAAACATACCCATTTTTGCTTTCCGAGATAATGTTCTCGACTTCCAAACATTCTTGAAGGCTCCCAGAATTTTCGCCCCCTCCCCCACCCTATGATTCACTTCCACTTCCATGGTTCCATTCGCTGCCAGATCCACTCCCAGATATCTAAAACACTTTACTTCCTCCACTTTTTCTCCATTCAAACTTACCTCCTAATTGACTTGACCCTCAACCCTACTGTACCTAATAACCTTGCTCTTATTCACATTTACTCTCAACTTTCTTCTTTCACACACTTTACCAAACTCAGTTACCAGCTTCTGCAGTTTCTCACATGAATCAGCCACCAGCAATGTATCATCCGCGGACAACAACTGACTCACTTCCCAAGCTCTCTCATCCACAACAGACTACATACTTGCCCCTCTTTCCAAAACTCTTGCATTCACCTCCCTAACAACCCCATCCATAAACAAATTAAACAACCATGGAGACATCACACACCCCTGCCGCAAACCTATATTCACTGAGAACCAATCACTTTCCTCTCTTCCTACACGTACACATGCCTTACATCCTCGATAAAAACTTTTCACTGCTTCTAACAACTTGCCTCCCACACCATATATTCTTAATACCTTCCACAGAGCATCTCTATCAACTCTATCATATGCCTTCTCCAGATCCATAAATGCTACATACAAATCCATTTGCTTTTCTAAGTATTTCTCACATACATTCTTCAAAGCAAACACCTGATCCACACATCCTCTACCACTTCTGAAACCACACTGCTCTTCCCCAATCTGATGCTCTGTACATGCCTTCACCCTCTCAATCAATACCCTCCCATATAATTTACCAGGAATACTCTACAAACTTATACCTCTGTAATTTGAGCACTCACTCTTATCCCCTTTGCCTTTGTACAATGTACATGTGTATATATGTCTGTGTATGTTTATAAATATGTATACATTGAAATGTATAGGTATGTATATGTGCATGTGTGGATGTGTATATATATACATGTGTATGTGGGTGGGTTGGGCCATTCTTTCATCTCTTTCCTTGCACTACCTTGCTAACGCTGGAGACAATGACAAAGTATAATAAATATGAATAAATAAGTAAAACAATAAAACTAACCTGCATGTGTTGAGATTCTAGGAGATGGATCTTGGAGGTTTTGCTTGAGGTGTTGTGTTGCTGCCTGGAAGGTAGGTAGGAACTGGGATCTTCTACCAGCTATATGTACCTCACCTCCACTGCCACTATCAGCAGGTAATCTTGCTGCCTCACTTGCTACCTGGAAGGTAACAAGATTGGTGCCTAATGCAACCTGTGCAGTTGCTTCAGGCTGTTGTGCAACAACAGGTTCCCTTGGGGTATCTGCTGAGTGTACAGGGGTAATGCCTGGACTACACCAGGTGGCCCGACGTAACCCTCGCTTCCCAATGTGGGATCGTCCATCTTCTGGTCCAGGAGACCCATCAGAGGCATGACCATGATGAAGCCGAGGCTGACGAGGTTGAGGTATGTGCTCCTGAAGGGATTCAAGAGAGTCACGTGGAGTGGTGGGTGGCTGGACCTCACACGATAAATTATCCAGTGAGGAAGAGTCACTTGTTTCACCACTACCACACTGTTGTTCTTCCTGAAGTGCTGCCAGGGCTGCCAGGAAAGGTTCCAGCTGCTCCTGACTCATGGGGGCTGCTGGGAGGGGTCCACGCCCCCCCACACCAGCCTGGAATGTGACAGGTCGAGGGCAGGTGGTGGTGGTGGCGCTGGTGTTAGAGGACCCACAGGTGGCACGGCCGCTGCTACCACTACTGGCGACTGCACCATGATGTTGAACCTCAACACTCTGCATGAAAACATTTTACTTATACAATGTGAACCAATTAGAAAGTATGCCTTTCTTCTCTGTTTTTAATGCAGATCCAATTTCTCAAAGAATACATTCATTGAAAAAAGTATAAAGATTTTTTGAAAACCCAAAACAAGTGTCCAGAAATATTCATTACAGGGTGATGCAGCGCTCTGGCTGATTTTCTTTTCAGCTATGCCTAAATAAAAGTTTTATAATAAGAATAATAATCAATGTTTTATAAAAAAGAATGCTGTATAAATTCATGTGCTATGACAATTCTAATATGATTGCATAAATTAATGTGTGGATGAAGGAAATTTAACACATAATAAGAACCCCGAGAATCTATCTGATATCAAAAGGTATATTATACTGCAACATGTGGCAGCACACTGCATCCTACCCACAGACTGCTCTGTGTACCACTGATCTTTTGCATGTCTACTTACATCCCTAACAATTTCAAAGTTTCCCACACACTCTCCCTGCTTCAGTGTATTAGTGACTGTGGTAATGATTAATGTACTTTGAATATGGTGTGGAAGATAGTACATGACAATTTGCAAAATCCTTTTATAAAAGAGCTTCAATAATTTCACTCAAAGTTCTTCAGCAAGATTAGTTATGTTTTACAGAAAGTCTTGCACGATTAATTTTTTTTTTCATTTTTTGCTTTGTCGCTGTCTCCTGTGTTTGTGATGTAGCGCAAGGAAACAGACGAAAGAAATGGCCCAACCCACCCCATACACATGTATATACATACACGTCCACACACGCAAATATACATACCTATACATCTCAATGTACACATATATATACAAACACAGACATATACATATATACACATGCACATAATTCATACTGTCTGCCTTTATTTATTCCCATCACCACCTCGCCACACATGGAATAACATCCCCCTCCCCCCTCATGTGTGTGAGGTAGTGCTAAGAAAAGACAACAAAGGCCCCATTCGTTCACACTCAGTCTCTAGCTGTCATATAATAATGCCCGAAACCACAGCTCCCTTTCCACATCCAGGCCCCACAGAACTTTCCATGGTTTACCCCAGACGCTTCACATGCCCTGATTCAATCCATTGACAGCACGTTGACCCCGGTATACCACATCGATCCAATTCACTTTATTCCTTGCCCGCCTTTCACCCTCCTGCATGTTCAGGCCCTGATCACTCAAAATCTTTTTTCACTCCATCTTTCCACCTCCAATTTGGTCTCCCACTTCTCGTTCCCTCCACCTCCGACACATATATCCTCTTGGTCAACCTTTCCTCACGCATTCTCTCCATGTGCCCAAACCATTTCAAAACACCCTCTTCTGCTCTCTCAACCACGCTCTTTTTTTTTTCCACACATCTCTCTTACCCTTACATTACTTACTCGATCAAACCACCTCACACCACATTATTTTATTATTATACTTTGTCGCTGTCTCCCGCGTTTGCGAGGTAGCGCAAGGAAACAGACGAAAGAAATGGCCCCCCCCCATACACATGTATATACATACGTCCACACACGCAAATATACATACCTACACAGCTTTCCATGGTTTACCCCAGACGCTTCACATGCCTTGATTCAATCCACTGACAGCACGTCAACCCCGGTATACCACATCGCTCCAATTCACTCTATTCCTTGCCCTCCTTACCCTTACGTTACTCACTCGATCAAACCACCTCACACCACACATTGTCCTCAAACATCTCATTTCCAGCACATCCATCCTCCTGCGCACAACTCTATCCATAGCCCACGCCTCACAACGATACAACATTGTTGGAACCACTATTCCTTCAAACATACCCATTTTTGCTTTCCGAGATAATGTTCTCGACTTCCACACATTCTTCAAGGCCCCCAGAATTTTCGCCCCCTCCCCCACCCTATGATCCACTTCCGCTTCCATGGTTCCATCCGCTGCCAGATCCACTCCCAGATATCTAAAACACTTCACTTCCTCCAGTTTTTCTCCATTCAAACTCACCTCCCAATTGACTTGACCCTCAACCCTACTGTACCTAATAACCTTGCTCTTATTCACATTTACTCTTAACTTTCTTCTTCCACACACTTTACCAAACTCAGTCACCAGCTTCTGCAGTTTCTCACATGAATCAGCCACCAGCGCTGTATCATCAGCGAACAACAACTGACTCACTTCCCAAGCTCTCTCATCCCCAACAGACTTCATACTTGCCCCTCTTTCCAAAACTCTTGCATTTACCTCCCTAACAACCCCATCCATAAACAAATTAAACAACCATGGAGACATCACACACCCCTGCCGCAAACCCACATTCACTGAGAACCAATCACTTTCCTCTCTTCCTACACGTACACATGCCTTACATCCTCGATAAAAACTTTTCACTGCTTCTAACAACTTTCCTCCCACACCATATATTCTTAATACCTTCCACAGAGCATCTCTATCAACTCTATCATATGCCTTCTCCAGATCCATAAATGCTACATACAAATCCATTTGCTTTTCTAAGTATTTCTCACACCACATATTGTCCTCAAACATCTCATTTCCAGCACATCCACCCTCCTGCACTCAACTCTATCCATAGCCCACGCCTCGCAACCATACAACATTGTTGGAACCACTATTCCTCCAAACATACCCATTTTTGCTTTCCGAGATAATGTTCTTGACTTCCAAACATTCTTGAAGGCTCCCAGGACTTTCGCCCCCTCCCCCACCCTATGATTCACTTCCGCTTCCATGGTTCCAGCCGCTGCCAGATCCACTCCCAGACATCTAAAACACTTTACTTCCTCCAGTTTTTCTCCATTCAAACTTATCTCCCAACTGACTTGACCCTCAACCCTACTGTACCTAATAACCTTGCTCTTATTCACATTTACTCTTAACTTTCTTCTTTCACACACTTTACCAAACTCAGTCACCAGCTTCTGCAGTTTCTCACATGAATCAGCCACCAGCGCTGTATCATGAGCGAACAACAACCGACTCACTTCCCAAGCTCTCTCATCCCCAACAGACTGCATACTTGCCCCTCTATCCAAAACTCTTGCATTCACCTCCCTAATAACCCCATCCATAAACAAATTAAACAACCATGGAGACATCACACACCCCTGCCGCAAACCTATATTCACTGAGAACCAATCACTTTCCTCTCTTCCTACACGTACACATGCCTTACAGCCTCGATAAAAACTTTTCACTGCTTCTAACAACTTGCCTCCCACATCATATACTCTTAGTACCTTCCACAGAGCATCTCTATCAACTCTATCATATGCCTTCTCCAGATCCATAAATGCTACATACAAATCCATTTGCTTTTCTAAGTATTTCTCACATACATTCTTCAAAGCAAACACCTGATCCACACATCCTCTACCACTTCTGAAACCACACTGCTCTTCCCCAATCTGATGCTCTGTACATGCCTTCACCCTCTCAATCAATACCCTCCCATATAATTTACCAGGAATACTCAAACTTATAGCTCTGTAATTTGAGCACTCACTCTTATCCCCTTTGCCTTTGTACAATGGCACTATGCAAGCATTCCGCCAATCCTCAGGCACCTCACCATGAATCATACATACATTAAATAACCTTACCAACCAGTCAACAATACAGTCACCCCCTTTTTTAATAAATTCCACTGCAATACCATCCAAACCTGCTGCCTTGCTGGCTTTCATCTTCCGCAAAGCTTTTACTACCTCTACTCTGTTTACCAAATCATTTTCCCTAACCATCTCACATGATTAATGACCAAATATTCATAACATGCAAAAGGATATCACTAAATGATTTTGAATGTGAAAACAACAATGCTTGTCTGACAAAAGACATTAAGACTCGAGCTGCAAGCAGCTTAGGAGAGAGATTCAAAGATGGAGATACTGTAGTAAAATTCAAAGCAATGTGATGATAATTGGATGGTTTAGAATGGTTAATGGTTCCTGTCCTTTAGGATGGACTGTACCAATGCACATGTCCAAGACAAAAGAAGAGTTTGGTGGTTTGCTACAGTGAAATAGCTGTTAGCATGAATGTAAGCTTAGAGACTCACTATTTCAAAACACAGGATTCGATTTGTTCCATACACCTTTCTTGTGCCCAAAGGGAAAAGTGTAAAGTTCGCCAGATTGTAAGGTATAAGGGAATGAAAAAAACTGACTTTGCCGACATAAGAATCAGCTTTAGTAATGTCAGTATGGAAGATAAAATGAGCTAAATCAATACAAGTTGTTCAATGATACATTTAACCATACCAGAAAAGCAGTTATACTTTCTTTTAAGAAAATGAGTACTTTGCTATATACTGAATAGGCCTGCTATTTTTTTCAAGCTTGGCTGAAATCTGAAAGAATCAAAGGAAGGAGAGTTTGCAAAGTCTAATCTTATCTCAAAATAATGACCTGTTATGAGCTCAGCATGAACAGAAGCATCATCCAAGGAGTCAGCATAAAAGTGACAGTAGTCAGTGGTACTAAATTAGTATGGCTAACATTCAGAAGATGTAGCTGGGAATGCAGCACCTATATGAGTGTGATGAACCCACTCGGGTGAAACTGGAGCTACGCTGTATGAAATTTATGGCAAAAATCAAAGTCCAATGTTGAGGAAGTTGCTAAAGTGATGTGGAACATGGGCACATTGTTAATCAGCTCAATATTATTAAGAATAGAAAATATGGGAGGATTTCTGCTACTCTTGTGAAGGAGCCGGAAACAGCAATGATGGGAAAACATAACTAAACGACAGGAAAATATAACTAACAAAAACAAACCAGTGTAGGAGAAATAGGGAAAATGCCAGAAGATACACAAAAGAAAGGGAACAGACAAAAGTGGGGATAACCCATATAATCCAAACTATGTTGACTGTAATATAATGGGAATATGCAGCTTTGACAGGTCTAGTGGAGCATACACGGCACGTCACTGTATATATATATATATATATATATATATATATATATATATATATATATATATATATATGTATATTTCAGCATCTCCCAGAAAATCTCAAATTGCATAATGATGGCAAATGTCACTTCCAGGATATATGTTGGTTCTACAGCATAGTAAAGTGCCCAAGTCATGATGGGAAGAAAGATACTACATGAACACAGATACAGGCAAGCTCATCACATAGTTAAACCAGCTCAAGATATAAACCACATTATAACCCAACAAAACACACCTCAAGATGAATAGTATAAATCACAATATAACCCAATAAAACACACCCCAAGCTGAATAGTATAAACCACAATATAACCCAATCACACACCAAGATCAATAGTATAAACCAAAATATAACCCAATAACACACCTCAGGGTATAACCCACAGTAAAACCAAATAAGACACACCTCAAGATGAACAGTATAAACCACAATATAACCCAATAAAACATAATATTTTGTTCTAGTCACAGGCGTGGGAACAAACACATCATAAAACGAGCAAAATACCCACAGAAAAAAGAGATAAACCCTCACTGCCTTCAAGTGAGTTGGGGTGGAGGGTGGGAGGCCTCGTCTGGAGGCCTGCGCTTGGGGGGGGGGGGGGTTTACATAACACATGGAGGACCACACCACCGATGTCAGGCCAAACCTAAATGCAGAATGACAGAAGACCACCACCTACCACCTTTCAACACGAAAACCACCTGCCACTTGGCAACAAGTGACACACCACACGTCTTTCTCATCGGCTAACGTGACAGACACGGCTGCAACAGGGGAAAACAAGAGAGGACTAAAGTAAATGACACACACACACACACACACAAGGAATTAAGAGGAAATACAAAATACATAAGAAAACCAACAAAGGGGAAGGCAGAATGTGTGACAGACGCACTACAGGATACCTAGAAACTATAAAGACATGCAGAAAAAAAATAACCGTGAATATTCTGTGGAAGACTGTCCTAGGTAGCTGCTAGGACGGGAGGGAACACCTAGACACCTGCTAGGACGGGAGGGAACACCTAGACACCTGCTACGACGGGAGGGAACACCTAGGCACCTGCTACGACAGGGGGGGGAACACCTAGGCACCTGCTACGATGGGAGGGAACACCTAGGCACCTGCTAGGACGGGAGGGAACACCTAGACACCTGCTAGGACGGGAGGGAACACCTAGACACCTGCTACGACGGGAGGGAACACCTAGGCACCTGCTACGACAGGGGGGGGAACACCTAGGCACCTGCTACGATGGGAGGGAACACCTAGGCACCTGCTAGGACGGGAGGGAACACCTAGACACCTGCTAGGACGGAAGGGAACATCTAGACACCTGCTAGGACGGGAGGGAACACCTAGACACCTGCTAGGACGGGAGGGAACATCTAGACACCTGCTAGGACGGGAGGGAACACCTAGGCACCTGCTAGGACGGGAGGGAACACCTAGACACCTGCTAGGACGGAAGGGAACACCTAGACACCTGCTAGGACGGGAGGGAACACCTAGACACCTGCTAGGACGGGAGGGAACACCTAGACACCTGCTAGGACGGGAGGGAACACCTAGACACCTGCTAGGACGGGAGGGAACACCTAGACACCTGCTAGGACGGGAGGGAACAACGTATATGATGAACGAAAGACAGAGCGAGATAGGATAAGAGCAACAGATACGGATATGAGTAACAATCGATAAAAAGGTCCATAAAGAGAAAATAATAACGTATGAACTTGATGTGAGAAGGAACGAGAAGGACTTAAGACTTAAGAAAAAATAAAATAGAGATTTTAATTGAAGAGGAAGCGTGGAATAGAAGCAGGAAAGAAGAATAAAGTGGGAATCAGGGAACTGAGAGAGAAGAAAGAAGACAGGTAGGAGAGAGAGAGAGAGAGAGAGAGAGAGAGAGAGAGAGAGAGAGAGAGAGAGAGAGAGAGAGAGAAGAGGGGGACGATACTTTTTTTGCAAATGGATAAAAAAAAAAAGGGGGAAATGAATGAAGAAAACGAACAGGAAATGGAAAAGACAAAACAGGAGGGAAGAAAACTGACGACTGAAGGGAGGAGGCTGAAAAATATGACAATGGAATCGAGCTAAAAAAAGAAAAAAATTGTAAAAAAAAAAAAAATTATACGTGACTGACAGTGGAAGAAGACAATATAGCGGAAGAACACTTACAAAATACAATCAAGGTATTGAAGGTGAGGGGGAGGGGGAGGGGGGGGGACAACAAGACACAACAGAGAGGAGGAGAAGGTTAGGGAGGCGAGGACCGGCGGAGGGAGGGAAGGAGGGAGGCAGCTGGGCATAATGAGAGGGGAGGGGAGAGTGGGGAGAGAGCCTTGGGTATTCTTAGATCAAAGCAGAGCGGCGCGCGTCACCCCCCTCCCCCCAAAACACACGCGATGCCCCCCCCTCGCTAACGCTCAAACAACTTCATACATTTTATTGTCTCGGCAGGAATATCCCTCCCTTCGTCAGGTGGGGGAGAAGAACCTGACCAAAAGGCATCTTCGCCTCCTCTCTCTCTCTCTTCTCTCTAAGGGCGATGAGGAGGAGGGGGCTGGTGCTGCTGCTCCTCCTCCTCCTCCTCCTCCTCCTCAAGACAAGGTGTTGCCTCCCTCCTCCTTCCTCACCCCCGGACGCCGTCGCTCTTAATGCAGGGCAGCAGGTGCTCCGGCAGGACCCGAAGGCGCCACCCGGGTATACACGTCCAACGCCGTATGAATGGACTCGCTAAGGCCGCAAATTAATACGGCCAACACACACACACACACACACACACACACACCTTCCCAGATAACATGATGCGAGGGGGAGGGTAGAGGCGTGTGTAAATAAAAGCCAACAAAATAATGGGACGTTAGAGCAACAGAGAGAGAAAAAGCAAGGCGATGGCAAAACTATTCAAGAAGATGTTTGAAACTCGTAAAAATAAAAATGTGGGGGAAGGAGGAAACTGCTTCCTTTCCCTTTTAAATTCTCTGGTGACATCTGCCATTACAACGCCACATGTTCCTTGGAATATGTTAAGATCATGTGCGAGGTAACTCCAAGTTTAGGGAGCATTTGATGAATTGGTGATGAATATGGGAAAGAATTTCTCTCTCTCTCTCTCTCTCTCTCTCTCTCTCTCTCTCTCTCTCTCTCTCTCTCTCTTCCTATGAGTCCACGGGGAAAATGAAACACGATATATATATATATATATATATATATATATATATATATATATATATATATATATATATATATATATATATACGATGGGAGAAAAGGGAAGAAAAACTACATTAAAACGTTATCTGACACATAAAACTCACCAAACTGAATATAATGAATAAACCCACCGAATTCAATCTTGCAAAATGAAAGGGAGAAAATAAAAAATTGACACGAATCACAATAAACCCATTAAATGATAAAAAATGTGAACAAATATAGATTAGTCAGGGTGATATAGCCTAGTTATCTATCGTTTGTTACGTGAGGTAAAATTGCATTTGTAACACGTAACTGCTGGCGAATACCTTGAACAACTTCTTGTCATAGGAGGCGTTTAAAATAAACTCACTCTATTTTTATCTTTTTTTTTTTTTTTTTTTTTAGGAGAGTGCGCTATATATACTGAGTGAGAGACATGCCTGGAACGCAGACACGTACGGTAAATAACGAAAATAGATCCGATACACATGAGAACACGACCTTTGGCCATATGCAACCCGCTCGCAGCAGCAGCGGCCTCCTCCTCCTCCCTCAAATATGCCTCCTCCTCCTCCTCTCAATATGCTCCCTCCTCCTCCTCCTCTCAATATGCCCCCTCTTCCTCCTCCTTCCTCGGACACTGATTCACCGGTATATATAGATTATCTTCCGAACAAATCTGAAATTATTGCTGTACTCGGTGACTACTCACGAAGCATTCAAAAGTTAAAAAAAAAAAAAAAGGGCTTTTCTCATTTAGGCATGGCGTCAGCTGGGGGAGCAGCAGCAGCAGAAGGCTGTTCAATCATCAGGCCTTTTTGATGACGGGTTTTTTTTTTGGGGGGCCATTTTCCTACAACCGTTGAGTTTGCCTTTTTCTTTCTCGAGTCTCTTGTGCTCAACGCCACCTTCCAAAAAACACAAAAGACATCCTCGAAAAGGCTTGTTTTGGTGGGTGAAATACTGTCAACCTACTTATTTTATATACATCAGGACTGCGGATTGTATAACGTAATATCAGTGAACTTAATTAATTTCCTTCACGAATTTTTTTGGTCCTGAAGATGATTCCACAAAAAAATTAAAAAATTGGGCGAAAATTGAAAATTTACCTCCATGGTCACCCAGTAATGACCAAGGGGGGTGTGATGATAAGAAATGTGGATTATCATTAGAGGTAATAATAATATTAAAGGGGATCATCATAACTGATAATGGGGGACTATTTCCCCCTGACATTGAACACGTCGGACCATGGGAACGAAACAATGTTGCGTTCCTCATCCCCTGCTGCAAAATACCGCCCCCTTGAAGACCTAACAAAAACACTTAGAGAGTTTTCTTAATGTTCTAGTTTATCCAGGGAGGTTATGGGGGGTTGGTTCTGCTTCTTCTTCATGTCGGGGGGGAAGCTCTCTTTGATCCCAGACGACGAATAAAAGGAAGATAAAAAGGAGGGAGGGAGGAGGGATGGGAGAGGGAGGGAAGGAGTGAGTGAGTGGAAAGAAGAAAGACTAGGTCTGTGTGTAGCGGTTCTCCTGACGAGCTGCCAAACAATGCCACCTTTCATGTCCCTCCTCCCCAAAACTCACGAGTCTCCCCCCTCTCTCTTTACCACCCACTTTCTTTCTTTCATCTCGTCCGTGTCACAAAATAGCATTCACATGTATCGTACACCAGGACTTGGGTGTGTGTGTGTGTGTGAACTAACTACTGTCTGTCTGACGCGAGTTTTAAAAACACACACGGACAATTAACTGTGGCCATATGGATTATAAACATAGGTCCTGGGTTCGAACCCTGGCTGTTGGAGAGTATGAGAGTGCGTGTTCATTTGCACTATCTATCTATATCTATATATCTATATATATAATTACTTTTCTTGCGCCAGTTAATTAGGTCTTTCCTAAACTTCATAAACAGGTTGTTTCAACCAATGACAAACGGGCCACCAGACAGGATATTAGAGACAAAAAAAGTAATTAAATTCTCACCCCAAAACGTAAGCTCGGGGAACGAGTTCGCTGGTTTTCATTCTGTTCCACTATGGTTCGTGTCCCACAGTGTTTATAATGGCATCGTTCGTCTACAATCTAAATGTACCTATGGGGGGGTTACATGGGGGTCTACGGATCCTTTTTATCTGCATCTAGTATCTAATTAACTGCTAGGGTTCCTTTTCCTCTTGGTGAACATAATAATGAGCACAACAATACCCAGGTCAAATCTGTAACGAGAGGTTACCCAGAACTACTATTCTTTTAATCTTTTTTCAAAGGCTTCTGTTGACCCAGGGTGCGATGCTTCCAGTAACAGGGAATTGGAAAGATCTTTATAAGTGTTTAAAGTTCTTTAACTTGACTCTACATTCACCCAACTCCCGATACAGCCTCGCAAAATGTGTGTGTGTGTGTGTGTGTATATATATATATATATATATATACATATCCTTATATCACATAACCCTTAAACGGGTTCGAACCCAAGACCTTATGCATGAGAGGCGGGAGCGCTACCGCTAGGCTATGAGACGAAGGGTAGACGATTAATTAGTGATCGAATAGTCATTTCCCTATTACGGGCGATCATAGCCAACCGGTTGCGATCCCGCCTACTACGCAAAAGACCCTGGGTTCGAACCCTGTCTGTTAGAGGGTTATGTGGTATATATATATATATATATATATATATATATATATATATATATATATATATATATATATATATATATATTATACTTTGTCGCTGTCTCCCGCGTTAGGGAGGTAGCGCAAGGAAACAGCCGAAAGAATGGCCCAACCCACCTACACACAGGCCCACACACGCACATATACATACACAGACATATACATGTATACACATGTACATATTCATGCTTGCTGCCTTCATCCATTTCCGACGCCACCCCGCCACACATGGAATGGCACCCCCTCTCCCCCCGCGCACGGGCGAGGTAGCGCTAGGAAAAGACAACAAAGGCCCCATTCGTTCACACTCAGTCTCTAGCTGTCATCTAATAATGCAGTGAATTCACAGCCCCCTTTCCACATCCAGGCCCTACAAAAACTTTCCATGGTTCACCCCATACGTTCCACATGCCCTGGTTCAATCCACTGACAGCACGTCGACCCCGGTATACCACACCGTTCCAAATCACTCTATTCCTTGCACGCCTTTCACCCTCCTGCATGTTCAGGCCTCGATCACTCAAAATCTTTTTCCACTCCATCCTTCCACCTCCAATTTGGTCTCGCACTGTGCTCCCCTTGCCCTGGGCTTATGTCACGAATGAAGTCACCTTCGGCGAACATCACTGGAGGACAGTCGCGTCTAAGGAACGTTGCTTCATTCCAAAGAAGTCCACGTTACTCGGTCAATGGAAGTGGCGCAGCCTCGGGCCGACAAGAGAAAGCGCCTCGCGGAAAGAGATCATGGATAATACCACCACTTCCTTCCCTCCCTCACACTCTCCGCCTCGGCTCGACTCACATGACGCTACCATTCTCGTTCGGCAGAAATGAACACGATTACGTGCACCTCATTACGTTGCTCTGGTTTTCCCCACGGGTCATAGAGAGAGAGAGAGAGAGAGAGAGAGAGAGAGAGAGAGAGAGAGAGAGAGAGAGAGAGAGAGAGAGAGAGAGAGAGAGAGAGAGAGAGAGATCCGGGAGAGGACGTGTTGGTTTGCGGACACCAGCAGCGCCGTGCTACCACTCGATCTTCATATATATCCATCTCAATCCCTTCCATCCTCCACCATCAACTCAACCTCAGGGGTCAACACTAGAGATAATAGACTCCCGAGATAAACCATCATTACTGGTGGAAATGAATTGGCCAATTGAACCTCAGAGAACGACTGGTCGAACTGGCCATTGGTGCGAAGGAGACGCAGGCGAGACTTACCACAATTTGGTGTTCAGCTTCCTCACTGCTGGACCCCGGGGGCTGCGGGTGGGCCGAGTGGGTGTGGGGTGGGTGGGCGTGGGTGTGCGTACACCGCGGCGGGTGGGTGGTGGTGGGCACGGGCGGGTACATGAGGCAGGCGTCGTGCAAGTGAGAAGCGTCGTGATGACACGAACCCGCGCACCCAAACCCGCAGCTCGTGCCCGCGCCACCCGCTCCGTAGCCACCGCACATGGGCGCCACGCCATACCCGCTCACCGGGGCGCCGTACCCGCTGCCTGAGCCACCGTACCCGCCCACGGTGGCGTGGTAAGCCCCGTGGGGGCTGGCGTACCCACCCCGGGCCACCGGGAACACCCCTGGGGCGGGACTCATGTAACCGCTGGTGGGGGTGTTGAACCCGGCCGCTGGGCTGGCGTAGCCCACGGCCGGGCTTGCGTACCCGCTAACCATACCCGTATATCCCGGGTCCGGGCTGGCGTACCCTAGGGTAGGACTGGTGTAACCCGGGGGCGGGCTGATGTAGCCCGGGGGCAGCGGGCTGTACCCCAGGCCGGCGTAGCCCTGGATAGTGCCCCCCAGGCCGGCGTGTACCGTGCACCCGGGGTGGCCGCAGGTGTGGGCGGGACTAGAGGGCGCCAACAAGTACTGGGCGTGGGCGGGGGCGCTGTACAGGTGGGCGGCGGGGGTCAGGGAAGCGCCCGAGGTACAGGTGGCTGGGGGACTCTCGTAACAACCCTCTGTAACCAAGAACAATACAGGAAAATTAGTCATTACACCAGGAATGACCCCGGTCCAACCTGCTATGGACCCCGGTCCAACCTGGTATGACCTAACACCAGGTATGACCCCGGTCCAACCTGCTATGAGCTCACGTTCACCCTGGACGATGAACTGATAATGATATCGGATAACAGTACCTCAGCTAAGCTGTTCTAGTCAAAACAGTACCTCAACCACAACACTTCCACACTCCATTATCAGACACACACCCTCACCTTAATGGAGCCAATGATAAAGAAAAAAAAAATTGATAAGGAATACACATTGTCTTATCTATTCATTCAGCACCCAAAAGACCTAAAATACATTATGAATGACCTGAGGTACCCCTAACATGATTAAAGATAACACAGGATAACCCATGGTGACCAAGGATGACCTGAGATGACCCAGCGTGACCTAAGATAACCCAGCATGACCTACAATGACCTCAGATAACCCTAGCATGATGTACAGTGACCTAAGATAACCCCAGCATGACCTACAATGACCTAAGATAACCCCAGCATGACCTACAATGACCTCAGATAAACCCAGCCTGACCTACAATGACCTAAGATAACCCAAGCATGACCTACAACGACCTAAGATAACCCAGCATGACCTACAATGACCTAAGATAACCCCAGCATGACCTACAATGACCTAAGATAACCCCAGCATGACCTACAATGACCTAAGATAACCCAGCATGACCTACAATGACCTAAGATAACCCCAGCATGATGTACAGTGACCTAAGATAACCCCAGCATGACCTACAATGACCTAAGATAACCCAAGCATGACCTATAACGACCTAAGATAACCCAGCATGACCTACAATGACCTAAGATAACCCAGCATGACCTACAATGACCTAAGATAACCCCAGCATGACCTACAATGACCTAAGATAACCCAGCATGACCTACAATGACCTAAGATAACCCAGCATGACCTACAATGACCTAAGATAACCCCAGCATGATGTACAGTGACCTAAGATAACCCCAGCATGACCTACAATGACCTAAGATAACCCAGCATGACCTACAATGACCTAAGATAACCCAGCATGACCTACAATGACCCGAGATAACCCAGCATGACCTACAATGACCCGAGATAACCCTAGCATGACCTACGATGACCCAGAACAGCTCCTGGAGGGTGTGTATGGTCACTCACCGATGATATTGTAGTTACAGAGGGGGCAGGTGCGGTGCTGGAGGAGCCAGGGGTCGACGCAGGCGCGGTGGAACTCATGCTTGCAGGGGAGGACACGCAGCTCCTGGTGGGGACGGTACTCCTCCAGGCACACCACACACACCTGCAGCAGTGGCAGAAGGTCGTGGGTTAACTCCCCCTCCAGACGAGGCGAGGAACTCTCCCCTCCAGACGAGGCGAGGAACTCCACCCCTCCATACGAGGCGAGGAACTTCCCCCCCCCCCATACAAGGCGAGTAACTCCCCCCCATACAAGACCAAATAGGAAATGGAAGGATGGAGTGAAAAAGATCTTTTATAGCAATCGGGACCCTGAATATGCAGGAGGGTGAATGGCGTGCATAGGATGGAATGAAATGAACCAATGTGCTATACCGGGGTCAACGCGCTGTCGAATGGACTGAACCAGGGTATGTGAAGCGTCCGGGGTAAAACATGGAAAAGGTCTAGTGGGGGGGACTGGATGTGGATAGTGGGAGGTGAGGGAAAGTGTTCTCTCTGGGGAAGAAAAGACAGTAAAACAAAACTGAGTAAAAAAAAAAAAAGGAAAATAGTGAGAAAAGGACCCAAGTGATGGGTGTCGAGTCAGAGGAAACAACTATAATAATTTATAAGTTTTATATCACGTATAGGAAATATAGGAGAGCAGCTGACACAAATGCTCGTGGTTAAGTGATAAAGTGTTAAGTGTGCAGGTAGAACACAGAATATAAGTAGAAGGTGGTTCATAAGGGTATCTGGTAAATCATAACCCAACCACAAATGATGGTAAACAATATATAAATACATCAAAGGATGTAAATAAATAAACAAAATTGATCAATAATACACAAATGGGTGATGAAAAGTAAACAAATGATAAATACATCTAACACACACTCACACACACACACAAATAATGAGAAGGAAGTACAATCTCGTCAGAGAACTTCCCACCCTAAAGGATCCTACATTTCCCTGCTACGTCAAGAAGCGCAGCCTTTCCAAAAGGTGCTGGATGACACCATGGCACTTTCCTGGACACTGGTCGTTCTCCAACCCTCCCTCCCTCCCTTCCCAGGCTTTCTATTTCCCTATTCCAGTCTTCCACAACCCTCCCCACTCCTCTCCCCAGCTTTCTATCTGTCTCCCCAGCCCTATACTTCCTCCCCACAGCCTTCAAACACCCCCATCCAGTCTTCCGTTTCCCTCCTTCATCCTTTCCCTTCCTTCCCACTGCCTTTCCATTCTCCTCCCCATTACTTCACTCACCAGGCGCTGCACTCCACTTCCCTCCCTCCCCTAGCTCTCCCCTTTCCTCCCTCCCTCGCTAGCCCTCCACTTCCCTCCCTCTCTCCCCAGCCCTCTACTTACCTCTCTCCCCAGCCCTCCACTCCTCTCTCTCCTTCCCCAGCCCTCCACTTCTCTCCCTCTCTCCCCAGCCCTTCACTTACCTCCCTCCCTAGCCCTCCACTCCTCTCCCTCCCTCCTCCCGCCTTTCCCTCCCATGCCTCACCTCTGGTCCCTCAGACAAGACAGAGATCTCATGACTGCCTTCTTCCTCTTCTTCTTCCTCCTCCTCCTCCTCCTCTTCTTCCTCTTCTTCTTCCTCCTCCTCCTCCTCCTCTTCTTCTTCCCCTGCTTTCCCGGCGCCTCCCTCGCTGCCTCCTTCACCCGTGGCGTTCTTCGTCTTCTTCTTCTTCTTCTTCTTCTTTTTCTTCGTCTTCTTCTTCTTCTTCTTCAGCTTCACTCTTATCTTCTGCTTCTCGTCCTTCTTCCTCTCCTTGTAGCGCCGACATTCCATGCGGGAGAGGGCCCGCTTGGCCTGCTGCGCCAGTGTGTTCTGGGGAAAGAGGGAGGAGGTGGTATACCATGGTTATAGTGGGGTATACTGGCGGTGATCATAAAGAATAACGGGTATGACAGGTCACGGATGGGGGTTATACTCAAGAGTATACTGTAGTATAATGGTGTATGGGTATAAAGTTAATGGTGGAATATACACAAACTCAGAGTATACTGTAGTATAATGGTGTATGGGTATGAGGTTACTGGTGGGATATACACAGAGTATACTGCTGTATGACAGTGTACGGGTAAAGTCAATGATGGAGTATATACAAAAGACCTACGACAGTGTAAGGGTATACTAGTCATTGATGAGGTATACTCAGAGTATAATGCAGTATGATAGTGTATGGGTAAAGTCAGTGAAGCGGTATACACAGAATATACAGCTGTATGACAATGTATGGGTGTAATACGATCAATGAAGGGGTATACACAAAGAGTATACTGTCGTATAACAGCGTATGAGTATAATAAAGCCACTGACGGGGTATACACGATATGTATACTCATGTATGATGGATTGCAGGTACAGTAAACTGTTGTTCTGTGGCCAGAGTGTCAGCATAAACATCCAATACGGATTAAACTTCCAAATATACTCAATATACTCAATTATGTCAGCGACAAGATACATACTTGGGTAATAAATAAAGCAACATGTATAATGTCTAATACATAATGCACAAAATATATATGTATATATAATACGTCTATGTACATATATAAAACAACATACACTTCCAAAGTATGCAAAAAAAACAAGATAAACTTTTGGATAAAAGATATAATGAGAGAAGAAAGCTCCTCCGATCATATTAAAAGCTGTGGAGCTAAAATACCTCACTTGTACATGCACTTAGGAGAGTTACCTGTCAATTCTGGGGCATAGAAAACGGTCATCACTCACCGGAGTCTAAGCGATCACAACAGAGATGGCGTTGCCCAGCGAGATGAGGAGCCAGGAGGGGGTTGTTTATGTTGCTTTAAACGCCACTACGGTCGTTTTAATGGTCCTTAACTCTTTTTAAAAATACGGCAAAATGTCATACGAAAACTACGAATTAGCGATACGCACGAAACGAACGGGATACTACGCGGAAAGAGGACATATTAACGCACTTAGCTCGGTTTGTTGATAAAAGTACGGGCGCGGACGCCGCGCGGGGCCGTGACGTCAGAGAGTTGCCAGATAGTCCCATACGGCCGAAAAAAAAAAAAAAATTCCTCAGTTACTTACTCATTCACTCGACCTCAGCCTCTCAGCTGAGGAAGCGCCGTCGTAGTGAGAGAGAGAGAGAGAGAGAGAGAGAGAGAGAGAGAGAGAGAGAGAGAGAGAGAGAGAGAGAGACAGGGGTCAGCAGATGTATACGTGACGGGAGAGAAAACGAGGGGAGGGCGGGAGATGAAGGGAAGGGGAAGGAGAGGGGAAAGGGTGAGGGAGGGGGGGGAGAAAAACGGAATGGGGTTGGTTTATCCGGCATTACTGTGACGTCACCCGGTAAGCTGAGCATACCAGCCCTAATACACTATTACCCTGGCACCTCGTGTGTGTGTGTGTGTGTGTGTGTGTGCTGGAGCACCGCTTTATTTCAACCCCTTTCCACACGACGCGTCGGTCCGACTGTCGCGCGGGGTGCCCACATCCAAGCAACATATATAACCCATGGAGAAGGGGGGGGGGGAAGGGTGTCGTACCGTCGTGTTCAAAGACTTTGAGGAAAAAAACGTTCGTGTTCAACGACTTGAAAAAAACGTTTACTTTTTTTTTTTCAAGTCTTGACGCGCGCCTCCGCCCACCACAGCAAGTCTAACCTCCCCCCACTTCAACCTTCCTCCCACACAAGTCTTGAAGGTTCAAAGTTGCCTTAAAGGTGTGTGTGTGTGTGTGTGTGTGTGTGTGTGTGTGTGTGTGTTGTTGTTTCTCCTCCTCCTCTTCTACCGAATATCAGACCGATGAACAAAGGAGCGAAAGACTCATTAAAACAAATGCAAAACACGTGTCTGGCGCGGGGGGGGGGAGCCCCAGCGGCGGGGGGGGGGGGGGGGGGGGTAGGAGGTGTGTGTGTGTGTGTGTGTGTGTGTGTGTCGACCAGCGCGCGGAGGAAGCCATGATCCGACGCTTTCGGACAAAGGGACGCTCGTAAATCAGGTAGAGAGGTCTGATGTTTTCGGACGCCTGGTGGGGGGGGGGGTACTGGTAGAGCAGAAGCCAAGTTCTACGTCTTCGGACGCGTGGTGGGGGGTAGGGTACTGGTAGAGCAGAAGCCGAGATCAACGCTTTCGGACACGTAGGGCCTCTGGTCGAGCAGCCAACTCGACCAGAGTCCCTTATCCCCCCAGGTTATAAGGGAAGACTCGGCTGGTCGAGAAGACCACAGGGTACAACAGGCCAAGATGTCTTACAATGTATTGGAAGGCAACCACACCCTTCCCGCCTCCCTCGCCTGACACAATATTATGACACTTGACTGTTGATTTATTGATCGTCATTTTGGTCACTAAGATCTACATTACGGGTGGGTGTGGTGACCCCACACACACACACAAACACACACACAAACACACACACACACACAAACACACACACACAAACACACACACAAACACACACACACACATAGCCATGAGTCATCATGGACCCGCCGCCCGGGTTCGAACCCCGGGCCCCGCTCCCCCTTACATGTGGCAGTCGGCCCACACCCAACCCAGGTGTTCACCCTTCCTTACAATCCATGCCGCAATCCATATTCCCATTTTCTTTCATACTCTACTCTCCATTTTCTTCTATATCATAGTCCCCATTTTCTTTTATACTATAGTCAACCGAGGGGGCGGGCAGCGGCTGAAGTAGGAAAAACCAATACTGGCGTTGAGTGCTATAGGGGACGTGACGATTTCGTACACAAGAAAAAACAACAACAACAACGACAATAATAATAATAATAATAATAATAATAATAATGATAATAATAACAATAATAATAATAATAATAATAATATTAATGATAATAATAATAATAATAATAATAATAATGATGATAATAATAATGATAATATCAATAATAATAATAACAATAATGAACACCTGGGTTGGGTGTGGGCCGACGGCCACGCCCAGGATCCGAACCCACGCGGGTGCGACCCCGGGCTGGGCCGTGGTGACTCATAGCCAGCAACGCTGTGTGTGTGTGTGTGTGTGTGTGTGTGTGTGTGTGTGTGTGGCCAACACCTGGGCTGGTACTATAAGAACACTACGCGTCACTGCTACGGACGGAGAGTTCGCCAAATGCTACGGTTTCCTGAAAGCACACACACACACACACACTCTCTCTCTCTCTCTCTCTCTCTCTCTCTCTCTCTCTCTCTCTCTCTTTTCCTCCCTCACGATCTATCTCTACTCACAACTCCCTCACGAGGTAATTATCCCCTCGTCTATAATCATCTCACTATCGCCCGTCAACATCCCATCTTCTGTTTACCCTCCATTTTTATGAGCGTGTCCGGCGCCATCTTGAAGAATTATATTCACTCTCTCTCTCTCTCTCTCTCTCTCTCTCTCTCTCTCTCTCTCTCTCTCTCTCTCTCTCTCTCTCTCTCTCTGTGTGACCTAACCTCACCCGGACTGACCTGTCGCGACTGTGACCCTGTTTTAATAAGACGTGTGAACAACACGACCCCCCATCCAGCCCCGCCCCTCCTCAACACCGCCCCTCCCCCAGCGTCTTACTTAACACGCCCCCCCTCCACCCCTCTGAGACCTTGTGTTTAATGTCCTCCATTTTCTGGACTGCTCATTTATTTCCACTCCTCCCTACCCAACCCCACCCCGCCCCGCCCCGCCCCTTTTGCATTCTCTGTATTACGTCACACACAAACACACACACACACGACCCTGTTTTATTTCTGGGGCCTCCTTCCCTCCCTCCTCTTAAGCATTTTTCCTTCTATCTATTTTACTCTTTTAATCTCTCCTCTTTACCACGCATGGGTGGGTTGGTCTAAGCTTCCGTCTTCGTAAAGTTAAAAAAAAAGAAAAGAAAAGAAAAAAAGAACCATCCTTCGACCTCTTTAACCTCCCCCCCAAAAGTAACCGCCACCCCTCCCCCAAAACCCCCCCATCCCCAACCCTTTTTAACGAACCCCACCCTCGACCCCCCACCCCCCTCCCTCGGTACATTAAGCCTAATATAATTTCTCTAAAGAGCGTTACTTCTCTTTAAAAAAAAACTCCCTCCCTCCCCATCACCTCCCCATCTCCCTCCCCTTTTATCCTGAATATATATATATATCATTTATTACGTTATCTTGACCCCCTGTCTTAAAACGTCCGAGTCATTCTTTACACTCCGGGTCCCTTGGCCCTTTCCCGCCCAGAGATCAAAGGCGGGTAAACTACAGAGCGGGCGGGGAAATATTCTGACCCAGCGTCCTCTCTCTCTCTCTCTCTCTCTCTCTCTCTCTCTCTCTCTCTCTCTCTCTCTCTCTCTCTCTCTCACTCTCTCTCTCTCTCTATTTTTTTTCCTAAATATCCTAAACCTCCACTTCCTTTGACGTTATGTTCACCTCTCTCTCTCTCGAACTCCCATAATTCTCAAAGCCTAACCTCAAAGAACCAGCAGCTCTCTCTCTCTCTCTCTCTCTCTCTCTCTCTCTCTCTCTCTCAAAACCCCCTCCGCCCCGTAAGATCTCTTACACCAGATCTAAACATAGTGGAGGGGCATTTGTAAACCAGATAACAACAGAGGGGAAAAGAGACCAGAAAACAACAACAACAACAGCAGCAGCGGAAAGCGCGTAAATCGTCGTCGTCCCGACCTTTGGTATAATGTCGTCTGGATGTTTACAAAGTGCGCTAATTAGTCAGAAATACTGATGCTACAGCCGTGGGGGCCTGTGGGGATGTGGTGTGGGGGCGCTGGAGTAGTAGTGCACTAGGGAACTTCACGGGAACCGACATACTTCCGCAAAACTTGATTATTATGGAAATAGGCAAAGTTTCACCCGGGGGTATTTGGCATGCATGGCGGCGTTCGTATTCCTCGCTACCGACTTTGGCGAGTGTCATGCTCGCCTCCACGCATAACCAAGCAAGGACTTTACGATCCGCACATCGAACACAATGGCCTAAAAATATATAAATATATATACGCCGGTGGAAACATAATGAAAGGAAAAAACCCCGGCACAGCGAGTAAAAGGCGAGCGTAGGTAGGTAAACACTGGCGTTCGAAGTCTCGCTCCGTGGATCGGGACGAGGCGTGCAAGATCAAAGATGGCGCGGAATGTGTATGATGGGTAGCGCCGGCCGTTGCCATCTGGGCTTGTCCTTGCTTAAGCCTGCCCTCCCTTTGAAGACGGTGATAGTATTCTAGGAAGTCCTCCGCCGTGTCAGAGATACACATCTTGGCACGATGGATTGCCAAAGAATAGGAAAAGTAGGCGAAACAGCGGTAGAAATGATCAATAACATATCACCCCCTCCGGGAGAAGGACAGCAGGACGCGCGCTTCAAAATTCGCGCATTCTGATGCGTATGGCGTCGCCTTCATCCGCCATCAAAGTAGTGGCGGAAGATGAAAAAAAAAAAAACGAGACGAAACAACGAGAGGGCGGGAGAAATTCCCTGTAATCTTCTTTCTTCCTCCTCCTCCTCAAGCCTTAAAATAGGTTAGAAATGGTCACCGCCATGACGAAGAAGAAGAAAAACTCTGTGGGAACGATGCGCCATATAATACTAACCCCGCGCTCGCTCTCTCCCTCCGCCATGTTCTCTGTATAACCTCTCTCTCTCTCTCTCTCTCTCTCTCTCTCTCTCTCTCTCTCTCTCTCTCTCTCTCTCTCTCTCGTCCATATTCCCTGTAATAAAAGCCCTATACAAAATAACTGACGCCTTGTACTACCCGTAATTATCAGGGACGATATAAACTGAACTAGGTAAAAGAGAGAGCGCTGGTAAGTCCATAAAAATCAAAAGGCGATGATGAACGAAGTGTTGTTGTTGTCACGGTGAAGGCTCGCTCCATTGTGTTGTTAAGACTTGTTAATCCTCCTGCTGCCCTGTGTGTGTGTGTGTGTGTGTGTGTGTGTGTGTGTGTGTGTGTGTGTTGTGAGCCCCCCCCACATGCAGCGTGATCATCACTCATCTGGCAAGTGTTTTGGGTTTCACAACTGTCACGGTTTAACAAAAAGAAAAAAAAAGATGCGTCGCTCACGCGTCTTTTACTCCTCTCTCTCTCTCTCTCTCTCTCTCTCTCTCTCTCTCTCTCTTATTCCATTCTTTATTTCCCTCTTTATCGTTCGTTGCCTAATCCCTCTCTCTCTCTCTCTCTCTCTCTCCTCGTTGCACTTCCACCCTTCTTGCCCCGGAGGGCCTGGGCGCGACACTTGATCCGTCACAAGGCGGGTGATCCCTAGTAATGACGAGACATGTTGCTCCCTCCTGCCCCGGCCAGCCAGACTCGCCTTCAGCTGGCCACACGCTGCCCGCCCTAACCCCGGGTCGCGTTACCGATTTCCCGCATTATTATCCCCTCCATAACCCAACGTCATAGAATACACTACGTGTTAGATAATCAATTAACAAATTAACTGGATAGTTAATAAACAAATTAATTAACATCGAAACCCATCACGTCGCCTGGGTACGATCCGTACAAGAAGCTGGAGCGGGAAGTCCAGTACGCAACCCCACTTCAAACGGCGCTGATTCAACTTCCCGCGTGACGTCACGGGCGTCACGTGACCCTACCCGCCCCGAACGTCATCGGTTGGGGGGGGGGGAAGGGACGACGATGAGGTCATAATGAATTATACATAACCATTCCTGCTTTTTACCGGATTAACTCCTCACGATTATATATATATACGGCTCAGACGCGCCCACACGGCTTACTTACTTACTGTTTACCGAACACCTGCTGCCACAGTGGCCTGGGGACACATATGTAGGAGGGGAGGAGAGAGAGAGGAGGGGGGCGGACCGGGTTGAAAATGGACTTAAATGACGATATAAAAGACCAAACCAGATTTATTCCACGAGTAAATGAGAGTGATAATGTATGAGGGATATATATATATATATATATATATATATATATAGAGAGAGAGAGAGAGAGAGAGAGAGAGAGAGAGAGAGAGAGAGAGAGAGAGAGAGAGAGAGAGAGAGAGAGAGAGAGAGAGAGAGAGAGGCAAAGCAAAATAAATAAATAAATAAATATATATATATATATATATATATATATATATATATATATATATATATATATATAAATATATATAGTGCCATTGTACAAAGGCAAAGGGGATAAGAGTGAGTGCTCAAATTACAGAGGTATAAGTTTGTTGAGTATTCCTGGTAAATTATATGGGAGGGTATTGATTGAGAGGGTGAAGGCATGTACAGAGCATCAGATTGGGGAAGAGCAGTGCGGTTTCAGAAGTGGTAGAGGATGTGTGGATCAGGTGTTTGCTTTGAAGAATGTATGTGAGAAATACTTAGAAAAGCAAATGGATTTGTATGTAGCATTTATGGATCTGGAGAAGGCATATGATAGAGTTGATAGAGATGCTCTGTGGAAGGTATTAAGAATATATGGTGTGGGAGGCAAGTTGTTAGAAGCAGTGAAAAGTTTTTATCGAGGATGTAAGGCATGTGTACGTGTAGGAAGAGAGGAAAGTGATTGGTTCTCAGTGAATGTAGGTTTGCGGCAGGGGTGTGTGATGTCTCCATGGTTGTTTAATTTGTTTATGGATGGGGTTGTAAAGGAGGTAAATGCAAGAGTCCTGGAAAGAGGGGCAAGTATGAAGTCTGTTGGGGATGAGAGAGCTTGGGAAGTGAGTCAATTGTTGTTCGCTGATGATACAGCGCTGGTGGCTGATTCATGTGAGAAACTGCAGAAGCTGGTGACTGAGTTTGGTAAAGTGTGTGGAAGAAGAAAGTTGAGAGTAAATGTGAATAAGAGCAAGGTTATTAGGTACAGTAGGGGTGAGGGTCAAGTCAATTGGGAGGTGAGTTTGAATGGAGAAAAACTGGAGGAAGTGAAGTGTTTTAGATATCTGGGAGTGGATCTGTCAGCGGATGGAACCATGGAAGCGGAAGTGGATCATAGGGTGGGGGAGGGGGCGAAAATTTTGGGAGCCTTGAAAAATGTGTGGAAGTCGAGAACATTATCTCGGAAAGCAAAAATGGGTATGTTTGAGGGAATAGTGGTTCCAACAATGCTGTATGGTTGCGAGGCGTGGGCTATGGATAGAGATGTGCGCAGGAGGATGGATGTGCTGGAAATGAGATGTTTGAGGACAATGTGTGGTGTGAGGTGGTTTGATCGAGTAAGTAACGTAAGGGTAAGAGAGATGTGTGGAAATAAAAAGAGCGTGGTCGAGAGAGCAGAAGAGGGTGTTTTGAAATGGTTTGGGCACATGGAGAGAATGAGTGAGGAGAGATTGACCAAGAGGATATATGTGTCGGAGGTGGAGGGAACGAGGAGAAGAGGGAGACCAAATTGGAGGTGGAAAGATGGAGTGAAAAAGATTTTGTGTGATCGGGGCCTGAACATGCAGGAGGGTGAAAGGAGGGCAAGAAATAGAGTGAATTGGAGTCATGTGGTATACAGGGGTTGACGTGCTGTCAGTGGATTGAAGCAAGGCATGTGAAGCGTCTGGGGTAAACCATGGAAAGCTGTGTAGGTATGTATATTTGCGTGTCTGGATGTGTGTATGTGCATGTGTATGGGGGGGGTTGGGCCATTTCTTTCGTCTGTTTCCTTGCGCTACCTCGCAAACGCGGGAGACAGCGACAAAGTATAAAAAAAAAAAAAAAAAAAAAAAAAAAAAAAAAAAAAAAAAAAAATATATATATATATATATATATATATATATATATATATATATATACATATATATATATATATATATATATATATATATATATATATATATATATATATATATATATATATATATATATATTCCTATGAGTCCACGGGGAAAATGAAACACGATTAGTTCCCAAGTGCACTTTCGTGTAATAATCACATCATCAGGGGAGACACAAGAGAGAAATATACAAGTCAGTTGATATACAACGAAGAGACGTAGCTAGGACGCCATTTGGATAATCACATGTTTACCAAATCGCGTCCATTATGTTTACCTTTATTTTTTTCATTAAAGGTTGACGCAAGGTGGACGCAGTATTCAGCGTAGGGACGCACGGATGAGTTAAAAAGTGCGTATGAATTCCCTGGTGGACAGCCGAAGCCACGGATATGACACTTTTGTACGCATTTTATATCATTTTTTGAACTTTGTACGCATTTCTTATAATTTTTTACTTTGTACGCATTTCTTATATTTTACTATGTACGCATTTCTTACCATTTCTACTTCGTACGCATTTCTCACCATTTTTACTTTGTACGCATTCTATGTAATTTTTTACTTTGTACGCATTTCTTACAATTTTTTTACTTTGTACGCATTTCTTATATTTTACTTTATACGCATTTCTTACCTTTTTTACTTTGTACGCATTTTATATATCTTTTTATTCTACGCATTTACCATTTTTACTTAGTACGTATTCTATATATTTTTTTACTTTGTACGCATTCTATATATATTTTTTTTTATTTTGTACGCATTTCTTATCATTTTTTACTCTGTACGCATTTAATATTGTATCGCTTTGCTTGGAGTAACGTGTTTGTATAACAATCATCTACTTCCTCTAATGGCTTGAAGTGGTGGAAGAAAAGCCCCATTAACCTCCCCGGGCAGTTAAGGGCCACAGGTCAAAAGCCAAAGGTTTAAGTGACCTAAATTCTCGCCTGCGTACGGTATGCCCGTGACGTCACCAAGCCTATGAACCGTGACGTCACCAACCCTCTCTGGCCCGTGACGTCACCAACCCTATAGCACAACCCCCTTCTCCCCCCCTCTGGGTCAGTGTGACATCATCAACCCCCTCCCTCTCTCTCGGGTCACTGACGTCATCACCCCCTCCCCCTCTCCTAAGGTCAGTGAGACGTCAACCCCCCCTCCCTCAAAGGGTATACTATGACGTCATCAACCACCCCCTTAACTCATTTTCAGGGTCGTAATAGGCTTCCAGCCCTTAAGGGCCAATCAGACGCCATTATCCCCCGCTCATCAGCCCTGCCACCCCCAAGGGAACCACTGTAATAACCCACACTCCCCCTCCCCATTAAAGTAACGATGACGTAATAAACTTCCCCCCCTATACGGGTCCTTAATGACATCATCTCTCCCCCTGAGAGGGTGGGTGACTATGACGTCATCATATAAGCGCGCATCAACATATATCAAATAATATAAGATTATGAAACCATTAGATGGGTTCAAAAGTATACAGATAACTAACAAAAAATAATTTATATATATATGTGTATATATATATATATATATATATATATATATATATATATATAGATATATATATACTCAGAACACAGCGGAAATATATTTCTTAGCACTGGCCACGGCGTTACTATAACATACGCATTTCCACCGGTAGAACGCGGGGTAAAATTGCGTAGCGTAAGAGAGGGAGGGGCTGTGGGAGGGGGATGAGGTGAGGGAGGCAGGGAGGCTAGCTGTACTACCCGGCGTAACGGTGTGGGAGGGGAGATGATGGCTGTACTACCCGGCGTAAGGGTGTGGGAGGGGAGATGATGGCTGTACTACCCGGCGTAAGGGTGTGGGAGGGGAGATGATGGCTGTACTACCCGGCGTTAAGGGGGAGGCGGAGGGGGGAGGGGGGGGTCAGTCGCAGTCAGCCACGCTCAACGAAGACAACACACGTCAAGTGTGTACGGGGGTGGGCAATGAATGAAACGCGACAGCTGCTGCTGCTGCACTCGAGCTGGATTGACAGTTGCCAGATGTGTATACGCTGACGGCCAGAGAGGGGAGGGGAGGGGAGGGGAGAGAGTGGGTGGGGGGGAGGGGACACCACCACCCACACACACACACCTCCCCTTCCTTCTTCTCTTCTCTTCTTCCCCCCCTTCCCCCATTCCCCTTCCCTCCCACTCAACAAGTGCTAAGGGAAAAAGGGGAAAGGGAGGGAGGGAGGGAAAGGAGGGGAGGGGATAGGGGAGGGGAGGGAGGAGAGGGGTGGTCTGTTGTTGCCAACTGTACCTAAGCGACACAGTTGCTGGGATACATGAAGACCCCTCCAGAACTTGACGAGTTGGCCACTGATAAGTTGATCAGGGGACTGATAAGGGGATTAAGGGGACTGATAAGGGGATAAGGGGACTGAAAAGATGATAAGGGGACTGATAAGGGGATTAAGGGGACTGATAAGATGATGAGGGGACTGAAAAGATAAGGGGACTGATAAGGGGATTAAGGGGACTGATAAGGGGATTAAGGGGGCTGATAAGGGATAACATTTTTTTTCCCCTTTAGGCACAGAAATGGATCATCCAAGTATGCATACG
>NC_092253.1:8265000-8285000 GCF_036320965.1 Panulirus ornatus
TATATATATATATATATATATTCCTATGAGTCCACGGGGGAAATGAAACACGAAAAGTTCCCAAGTGCACTTTCGTGTAATAATCACAATCATCACATACTTCTCTCTTGTGTCTCCCCTGATGATGTGATTATTACACGAAAGTGCACTTGGGAACTTATCGTGTTTCATTTTCCCCGTGGACTCATAGGAATATATATATATATATATATATATATATATATATATATATATATATATATATATATATATATATATACATATATATATATATATATATATATATATATATATATATATATATATATATATATATATATATATATATATATATAAACTGAACGTATATCTTTTTGCTGTGTGCAATTATTCTTGACTTACTGTCTTAACTCTCTCTCTCTCTCTCTCTCTCTCTCTCTCTCTCTCTCTCTCTCTCTCTCTCTCTCTCTCGCTCTCTCTCTCTCTCTCTCTCTCTCTCTCAAAACAACCGTTCTCTCACCACACAAGATGGCGGCTGCTGCTAACAACCACTTTACACACCAACACCCCTCCCCCCTCCCCCCCCTCCCTCCTTAACGAGCAAGGAAGAAGATAACTACCAGTAACTACCAGATCATGTTACACACACACAGACAGACAGTCTCTCTCCCTTGGGTACGTGCCCTCACGACCGCTGGTCATGAAGTGAATGAAGAATGGAAGGGGGTGGATGAAGGAAGGATGGAAGGGGGGTGGATGAAGGAAGGATGGAAGGGGGGTGGATGAAGGAAGGATGGAAGGGGGGTGGATGAAGGAAGGATGGAAGGGGGGTGGATGAAAGAAAGATGGAAGGGGGTGGGTGAAAGAAGGATGGAAGTAGGAGAACGATGGAAGAGGTGGGTTGGGGAGGGGGAAGGAAGGAAGGAAGGAAGGGGAGAAGTGAAGGGAGGCAGGCGAAGATGGAGATGGTTGGAATGGAGTGATGGAGGCTTTGGAGGCTTGGGGGGGGAGGGGTTACACATCGAGGGAGGAGGCCCCCCTCCTCCCCCTCTTGGAAGATTCAGGAGGGCAACAGGCATGCGCGGGATAGAAAGAAATTGGATTCGTGCGGCATGCGGGGGGCGACGGGGCGTCAATGGGCGGAACCAGGGCGTATGAAGGGGGGGTCAAAGGGGGAAGGGGGGAAGGGGGAGGTAGAGGGGGGGAACCACGAGGGAATGGCCTCTCTCTGGGTCGGCTATGGAGGTGGTGTGACCTCCTGGGTCTGGTACAGAACACGTAACGCCTGGGGTGGTATATATGGGGGGGGGGGGGGGGGGCTGGGGTCAATGGTCGTTCCAGCATTCATTTGTTCCCCGTCAACTACCTCGATAAGGAGGGGAAGTTGGGGGGGGGGACAGAACAGCTTGTAAATAGATAAGAGAAGAGCATGTAAATAGATAAAAAGAAAATGATGTGTGACTCAAAGAAATTATCATTTCCTACATGGGAGATAGATAGATAGATAAATAGATAGATAGATAGATAGATAGAGAGAGAGAGAGAGAGAGAGAGAGAGAGAGAGAGAGAGAGAGAGAGAGAGAGAGAGAGAGAGAGAGAGAGAATGGACGTATGATATCAATGCTTGAGTCACCGAGGGTAAATATTCTCAAAAAAAAAAAAAAAAAACACAGAGTAAATGGAAATCGTACACACACAGACACACACACACACACACACACAGACACAGACACACACAGACACACACACACACTCACAGACACACACACACACACTCACAGACACACACACACACGCACCACAACAAACCTTTCATCTACACATTAATCCCCCAGCTGGCTAGTCAGACACTATCCTAGAGACATCTAGGAGAAGCTCTAGACTCTATCCTAGTCCTAGAGAGCCTCGCAACCCCTCCCCCCCCGCTTTAGAGCCGGTCACCAGGGGTAGAGCTCCACAGAAGCCCCAGAGAACTGGGCAACAAGTACGGCTATAGAGCTACGCATGCACCCGTAGAGCTTAAGGCCAATAGTATCCCCCAGCGAGCTCTACACTACCCCCCACCCCTGTAGAGCTCTGGACCCGCAGTACCCCCCAAAGAGCTTCACTTAGAGCTCAGGACCCATAGTACCCCCAGAGAGCTTCCCTTTAGAGCCCAGGACCCGCAGTACCCCCAGAGAGCCTCCCTTCGAGCTCAGAACCCGCAGTAACCCCAGAGAGCTTCCCATTAAGGCCATAGGAACTCGAAGACTATACCTCCCCCCTTGTAGAGCTCCAGATCCACAGTAACCCCTTCCTCCCCGCCCCGTAGAGCTTCCCACAGAGGCTAGAGCAATCCCCCCCCGGTAGAGCTGGGCCCACCCAGAGAGAGAGACTCATGTAGAGCTCCAGATCCACAGTAAACCCCTACCCCCCTACCGTAGAGCTTCCCACAGAGGCTAGAACAATCCCCCCCCGGTAGAGCTGAGCCCACCCCTCCCCCAGAGAGAGAGACTCATGTAGAGCTCCAGACCCACAGTAAACCCCTACCCCCTCCTTCTAGCTTCCCAACGGGGCTAGAGCCATCCCTCCTCCCGGTAGAGCTGGGGGCCCCCCCGCCCCGGTAGAGCTGGGGCCCCGCCCCCAGAGAGAGAGAGAGAGACTCACATGATAAAGCTGTAGAGCTTCCTGGCCTGGGCTGGCAGGAGCACCACCAGGGGTCGCTTGAGCACGTCCTTGGAGGGGGGGTCGTCAAACAGCTCCTCTTGTGCAGACACCAGACCGTCTATGTCCACCAGCAGCGCGGTCGCCCCTCGCTCGATGGCGTACCGGGCCTGTGGGAGACGGCAGAGTACCGGGTTATTATAGTGGGAGATGGGAGGTTATACTGGGAGATGGGAGGTTATACTGGGAGATGGGAGGTTATACTGGGAGATGGGAGGTTATACTGGGAGATGGGAGGTTATACTGGGAGATGGGAGGTTATACTGGGAGACGGGTGAGTACCGGGTTGTACTGGGAGGGTGGCGTACCGGGCCTGTGGGAGATGGGAGAGTACTAGATTATACTGGGAGAGGAGAGAAGTGGGAGGGGGGGGAGGGGCCCACAATGTGCTACAAATCTAATATAAAAACTTTTGTTGTTAATGATATACATAGATGTATTCTGTTGATGATATACATAGATGTATTCTGTTGATGATATACATAGATGTATTCTGTTGATGATATACATAGATGTATTCTGTTGATGATATAGATAGATGTATTCTGTTGATGATATACATAGATGTATTCTGTGGATGATATACATAGATGTATTCTGTTGATGATATACATAGATGTATTCTGTTGATGATATACATAGATGTATTCTGTTGATGATATACATAGATGTATTCTGTTGATGATATAGATAGATGTATTCTGTTGATGATATACATAGATGTATTCTGTTGATGATATACATAGATGTATTCTGTTGATGATATACATAGATGTATTCTGTTGATGATATACATAGATGTATTCTGTTTCCTGTCCCAGCCTTCTGTCCATCTATATAGCACACGTCAGTTGACGACAGTGCAATACAAAGCCTTACCCTATAGCCTAGCCTAGGTAAGGTTGCCTAGCCTAGCCTATAGCCTAGCCTAGGCAAGGTTGTCTAGCCTAAGTAAGGTTGTTTACCCTAACCTAGCCTATATAGCCTAGCCTAGGTAAGGTTGTCTACCTAACGTAGGCGAGGTAAGGGTGTCTACCCTAGCCTAGCCTAGGTAAGGTCGTCTACCCTAGCCTAGCCTAGGTAAGGGTGTCTACCCTAGCCTAGCCTAGGTAAGGTTGTCTACCCTAGCCTAGCCTAGGTAAGGGTGTCTGCCCTAGCCAAGCCTAGCCTAGGTTGTCTACCCTAGCCAAACCCTAGGCTACGTCAGGTGGTCAAGAGGATAACCAAACTTGTCATATCCAAGGCCTCATCTTCAGGGTCCCCCCCCACCCCCCTTCCTCACCCTTCCTGGTGGGGGGGTGGAGCCCCCCCTCCACCCCCTTCCTGGGGGGGGGGGTGGATTAAGGGGTCATGAGGGAAGGGGAAGGGGTCATGAGGGAAGGGGTCATGAGGGAAGGGGAAGGGGGTAGGGGGAGGGGGTAGAGGGGGACAAAGCACATACCGAGTGTGTGTGTATGTGTGTGTGTGTGTGTGTGTGTGTGTGTATGTGTGTGTGTGTGTGTGTGTGTGTGTGTGTGTGTGTGTGTGTGTGTGTATGTGTGTGTGTGTGTGTGTGTGTGTGTGTGTGTGTGTGTGTGTGTGTTTGTGAGGGAGGGAGGGAAGAGGGGGATATCATTATTTCCTTCCCCCTCCTTCCCTCCCCCGATCCCTCCCTCTCATACACGCCTCATTTCCTAGGGCCCTCCTCACACGCACTGGCCCTGTAAGGTCTGTTTCGCCAGCGATATCGGGGAATTTAGAAAACCCGAGTTGTATGTAAGCGGTAGATGAGGACGCTACGGAGGGAGGGATGGATGGATGGAGGGAGGGAGGGAGGGAGGGAGGGAAGGCTGGACGAACACAGGTGTTCACACCGGGAGGGAGGGAACACCTACCCACAGCCACCGGGTGTGGCCGCTATATAGGGCGGAGGGAGGGAGGGAGGGAGGGAGAGAGAGAGGAGGGAGTGCGGAGGGAGGGGGTTAGGAGGAGGAGGAGGGAAGGGTGGACAGGTGTTTGCGTGTGTGTGTGTGTGTGTGTGTGTGTGTGAATACAAGGGGGCGCTCTCTCAACACCTGCCCGCTGGCCACAGGTGTGAAGTGGAGGGGTGTGCGGCAAAGAGGGAAGACATCTGCTATCCATGCAAACCCATCTCATCTCATTGTTTATATGTCTCTCTTATGCACACACATACACACATACACACACACTGGGTCACAGGAGTGCAATGGTTAGCGTTACTGACCATAAGTCAGCACGGGCTGACATAAAAATCACTCTGGGTTTCTTAGTATGTATATATATATAATATATATATATATATATATATATATATATATACCTGGGGAAAGGGGAGAAAGAATACTTCCCACGTATTCCCTGCGTGTCGTAGAAGGCGAGCTAAAAGGGGAGGGAGCGGGGGGGCTGCAAATCCTCCCCTCTCGTTTTTGGTTTTCCTAGTGAAGGAACAGAGAAAGGGGCCAAGTGAGGATATTCCCTCAAAGGTCCAGTCCTCTGTTCTTAACGCTACCTCGCTAACGCGGGAAATGGCGAATAGTATGAAAAAAAAATATATATATATATAATATAACAAAGTATATATATATATATATATATATATATATATATATATATATATATATATATATATATATATATATATATATATATATACATGCTTAAAGCAGCAGAGAATCCAAGACTGGCTGGTGTCAGGTCTCTGATGTGAGACGTCGGTGGAGGTGGAGCGGGGCCACACACGCCACAATCTACCATACCTCCTGAACAGACGCGCGTCTTCCACGTCTCCCTGCGTCAGTAAGTACGTCTGGCGGCGTCTGTGAAGCTGTCTCTCTCTCTCTCTCTCTCTCTCTCTCTCTCTCTCTCTCTCTCTCTCTCTCTCTCTCTCTCTCCGTCCGTCTGTACGTCCATCTGTACGTCCGTCACCCACATGTCTACCATCAGGTGTGAGGCAGCCCATACTCCAGACGAGGGCGTACACCTGCCTCCCTTCCTTACACTACACAGGTATACACACGCTTCCCCCCCTCCCTTATACTACACAGGTACGTATACTTCCTCCCTTCCCCCCCTCTCATACTACACATCAACACATTCCTTCGTATAATCAGGTTATTAGAGATGGCACCAATTACCTCCATAATCACCCAATATATATATATATATATATATATATATATATATATATATATATATATATATATATATATATATATATATATATATATAAAAGGAAATTAAACGTGCATTTGTACCACAAACATTTCCGTGTCAGTTGTGTGAAGACGGTGTGGTGGTGGTGGGAGAGGGAGGCTCAGAGTCCAACAGACCTCTTTTGCTGGGCCAAGCCAGAGCCAGCGGGCGGGTTCGGACGCGGGGTTATCTGGTGTGGCGCTTCAAAGGTAGCGGCGTGGCGGAGGAGGAGGAGGAGGAGGAGGAGGAGGAGGTGATGGTGGCACACACACACACACACACACACACACACACACACACAGTACACAGGCCTGGCCAACGGGACAACAGGAGTGACGCGCGGGTCTAATGCGTTGGTATCGGCCACTGTTGAGTGGCCACAACAGGGCGAGGGCCGTCCAACGGGGGGAACTCTGGACGCTGTTTACGCCAAGGGAGCGGATTAAAGGAGGTGGAGGAAGGAGGAGAGGCAGACCGCATCGCCCTCCCGATTATCCGGCACGGACGTATCGGAAGGCAACCTGTTGTAGGACCCAATGGTATTAAAGTTGTAGTTTTACATACTTACAACCAGAAACACACACACACACACACACACACACACACACACATATATATATATATATATATATATATATATATATTCCTATGAGTCCACGGGGGAAAGTGAAACACGATAAGTTCCCAAGTGCACTTTCGTGTCATAATCACATCATCAGGGGAGACACAAGAGAGAAATATAAAAGTCAGTTGATATACAACGAAGAGACGTAAGCTAGGATGCCATCTGGTCAAATAAGGCGGGTTGGACACTATCAAGATAAGGGGGCTGGACAGATTAAAGGGCTAGGGGCTGGAGACAGTAAGGGCAAGGGGTTGAACAGATTAAGGGCAGGGAGCTGGACACACACACTAAGGGCGCGAGGGCTATAAGCAGTAAGGGCGGGGGGAGGGCTGGACAAACTAAGGTCAAAGACCCCTATAACGCCCTTGGGGACGGAGGGAGGAGGAGGGAACCACAGCAAGGGCGGAGGGAAAGATGGGGAGAGAGGGGGCGGCTAGGTAGCCCCCCCCCCCCCGCTCCCCTCTAAAGGGGCTGGCTGGCTGGCCATAATAAGGGCGAAGGGTTGGCGGAGCTGGCTAGTAGCAGCTAGCTAGTAGCAGCTAGTAGGTAGCAGCAGGAGGGGCAACAGCAGCAGCTTGCTAGCAGAAGGAGCAGCGGGAGGTGCAGCAACAGCTTGCTAGCAGTAGTAGGAGGGGCAGCAGCAGCAGTAGGTAGCTAGCAGCAGCAGCAGTAGGTAGCTAGCAGCAGCAGCAGTAGGTAGCTAGCAGCAGCAACAGCAGGAGTAGGTAGCTAGCTAGCAGCAGCAGCAGGAGTAGATAGCTAGCTAGCAGCAGCAGCAGCAGTAGGTAGCTAGCTAGCAGCAGCAGCAGCAGTAGGTAGGTAGCTAGCTAGCAGCAGCAGTAGGTAGCTAGCTAGCAGCAGTAGGTAGCTAGCTAGCAGCAGCAGTAGGTAGCTAGCTAGCAGCAGCAGGTAGCTAGCTAAAAGCAGCAGCAGTAGGTAGCTAGCTAGCAGCAGTAGGTAGCTAGCTAGCTAGCAGCAGTAGGTAGCTAGCTAGCAGCAGTAGCTAGCTAGCTAGCTAGCAGCAGTAGGTAGGTAGCTAGCTAGCTAGCAGCAGCAGGTAGCTAGCTAGCAGCAGTAGGTAGGTAGCTAGCTAGCTAGCAGCAGTAGGTAGCTAGCTAGCAGCAGTAGGTAGCTAGCTAGCAGCAGTAGGTAGCTAGCTAGCAGCAGTAGGTAGCTAGCTAGCAGCAGCAGGTAGCTAGCTAACAGCAGCAGCAGTAGGTAGGTAGCTAGCTAGCAGCAGCAGTAGGTAGCTAGCTAGAAGCAGCAGCAGTAGCTAGCAGCAGTAGGTAGGTAGCTAGCTAGCAGCAGTAGGTAGGTAGCTAGCTAGCTAGCAGCAGCAGCACCAGGCGGGCCAGGACGACAAGCGGTAATAATAAACATCAAAGGAGAGAACCCTCTCGCCAAGCGAAACGTTCACGCCTCCGTTTCCCTGCACCAAGGTCTGGCGCAGTGACCTTGTCCACGTACGACTGGGGGGGAGCCTGCCCGCCCGCCCGCCCGCCTGCGCTAAATCCGTGTCATTATTGTGGGTATATATCCGTACGGCCTGAGGTATTCCAAGGCGTCTGGGAGAGAGAGAGAGAGAGAGAGAGAGAGAGAGAGAGAGAGAGAGAGAGAGAGAGAGAGAGAGAGAGAGAGAGGTGGGGGGGTTTAAGAATTTTTCATATGCAGTGAGGGCGGGAGGTTATATACACGGGGGGGGGGGGGGGGGGGGGGTTTGGTTTGGTTAATTTTAGCGAAGCCGGAGTCAAGGCCACGAACACAGTTATCACATCTCTGCTCTACTTCCAAAAAGACGTCGGAGGGTATTTCAGTGACGACACACACACACACACACACACACACACGAGTGCGCCCATGTATACTGTCGCTAAACACCAGCACATGTATTCTTACGCACGTATACATACATACATACATATACATATATATATATATATATATATATATATATATATATATATATATATATATATATATATATATATATATAAAGTATATTCCTATGAGTCCACGGGGAAAATAAAGCGCGATAAACTTCCCGAGTGCACTTTCGTGTAATAGTCACATCATCGGGGGAGGCACAAGAGAGAAATATAACAGTCAGTTGATATAAAACGAAGAGACGTAAGCTAGGACGCCATATATATTCCGTGGAATCATAGGAATATATACATATATATATATATATATATATATATATATATATATATATATATATATATATATATATATATTTTTTTTTTTTTTTTTTTTTTTTTTTCATACTATTCGCTATTTCCCGCGATAGCGAGGTAGCGTTAAGAACAGAGGACTGGGCCTTTGAGGGAATATCCTCACCTGGACCTCTTCTCTGTTCCTTCTTTTGGAAAAAAAAAAAAAAAAAAAAAAAAAAAAAGAGAGGGGAGGATTTCCAGCCCCCCGCTCCCTTCCCTTTTAGTCGCCTTCTACGACACGCAGGGAATACGTGGGAAGTATTCTTTCTCCCCTATCCCCAGGGATATATATATATATATATATATATATATATATATATATATATATATATATATATATATATATATATATATATATATATCTGAGAGAGAGAGAAAGAGAGAGAGAGAGAGTTACAGACGTAGATACACAGACCACGCAGACCCCCAAGGTCCGTGCGAAGTGGTCCGGCACCGACACTGCCTCGTCCTTCCTACCTCCATGTATTGTGCCCTCCACCTACCCTCCGTAGCCACGTACCCTTCACCCATATCATCAATGACCCACCCTAGCCACGTACCCTTCACCCATATCATCAATGACCCCTCCCTAGCTACGTACCCTTCACCCATATCATCAATGACCCACCCTAGCCACGTACCCTTCACCCATATCATCAATGACCCACCCTAGCCACGTACCCTTCACCCATATCATCAATGACCCCTCCCTAGCCACGTACTCTTCACCCATATCATCAATGACCCACCGTAGCTGTACACTGATGGCCCTGATTAAGTCCCTTGTCGATGAATGACCTTAAAAGCCCAAACGACCCATTATGTCACGCTGGGCAGGCGGAACGACTGTACGACCATTCACACGCACGAAGGGTTCGACCCTCGACCACGACCTCTGGACGACGATGATACACCCAAGGCTCGTCGTACCTTCTGCGCCCAAAGGGGGTCGTGTGGCGCCGTTCCTAAGGGTCGTAATGTCGTCCAGAGGCGATCACCATCTTCCCTCACTCACATTTCCAGCCTTGCACACACACACACACACACACACATAGCCCCCCTCCTCAAACAACGTAATCCAGGTCGTCCCAGGTCGTCCCAATGTTTTGATTCGTACACATCCGTTAATACATTACACCTTCAAAAAAAAAAAAGACATACGAAATAATCGTATTTACTTTTTAAGTCTTGAATGTGTGTTACGACCCAGCACAGCGACTCTCAAACTACGAAGTGCTTATATAACATCACAAATCCTTGTTATCATAACGTTTATCATATACTGATAACCAAATGATTAATGCATGAATAAACGGTGATTCCCACTAATAATAATAATAATAATAATAATAATAATAATAATAATTAATAATAATAATAATAATAATAATAATACTTTTTTTTTTTTAGATATTTCACATACGTAATGAAAATTGGAATCCTGACATTGGGTCGTTTTGACCAATAGACTCTCCACGAGATCCATCCAGGTGAACCAGAGACATTGTTGAGTAGACAAAATATATTACAACTGTGCCCCAGATCCTGACCTCTGACCCCTTTTGAAGACAATTACAAAGGGCTTCTCCTTGTCCCCAGGAGAAGTCTTCATCATATCTATCCAGCAGAAGTTACTGTGCCGACATGACATCATCTATCAGTGTGTCAGTGACCTCTGACCCCTTGACGTCCGAGTCATCAGTGACCTTTTCTGTCCCGTGACTCTCACTCATGCCAAGACCCCCTCCTCCCCTCCTAATGACCTTGAACTATCGCGTAGAAAAACAAAACCATCTCCAAATTGAGCCCCCCCCCCCCAAAAAAAAAAGGCGCAAGTGACCCTTGACCTTTGACCTCCAAAATATCAATACCGGTCTTTGTTTACCTCCAGACGATTGTCATACCAGAGTATAACAGACTCGGAGTACCAGGTGATGCCCAATTGTCCTGGGGGAAATGACCTGTAATCGGACGGACGGACGGTCGGACTGACGGACGGACGGACGGATGGATGGATGGACGGACGAATGGACGGACGGATGGATGGATGGATGGACGAACGGATGGACGGACGGACGGATGGATGGATGGATGGATGGATGGTTGGATGGATGGATGGACGGACGAACGGATGGACGGACGGGCGAACGGACGGACGGACGGATGGATGGATGGACGGACGAACGGACAGACTAACAGACAGACGGTTGGACGGACGGACAGACTAACAGACGGACGGACAAACAGCAGATGGACGGACATACATACAGACAGACAGACAACAATACGGCATCCCACACCATCACCGTCCATCTCCCTAACAAAAAAGTATTACCATTCAGTGGTGTGGCCAGCGTTCACCACACATGAGAACCAGTCACTAATGTTACATTGTATTAACCAGTGGTCATATCCTTACACTGGCGACGGGAATGGATAAAGGCAGCAAGTATGAATCATGTGCTTGTGTATAAATGTATATGTCTGTGTATGTATATATATATATGTATACGTTGAAATGTATAGGTATGTATATGTGCGTGTGTGGACGTGTATGTATATACATGTGTATTGTGGGGGGATTGGGCCATTCTTCTTTCGTCTGTTTCCTTGCGCTACCTCGCTAACGCGGGAGACAGCGACAAAGTATAATACAACACACACACACACACACACACACACACACACACACACACACATATATATATATATATATATATATATATATATATATGTGTGTGTGTGTGTGTGTGTGTGTGTGTGTGTGTGTGTGTGAAATTCATTATCAGCTTGGAGTAAGAAAAGAAAAAGAAACATGTAGAAAAAAGACACATATGTACCCTGTTATTTCCACATATACATATATAGTACACACACACACACACACACACACACACACACACACACACACACATACACACAGGTCAAGACGATGAAGCATCATCACACCACTGGGGGGGTCACGGTAGGTCGTTCGTCCCACAGCAGTGCAGGCAGAGATGACCTTTACCGGCCAGTGGTTGTTGACACAGGGCACAGCAGACGACAGGGCGTGACGTCACCGGCAACAATGCGCTCTGCCGCCACCAACAATCTTCTCAAACAATACAATTGGCTAGTTTGGAGGGGGGGATGGTGTTTGAGACGTGACGTCACGAGAGAGAGAGAGAGAGAGAGAGAGAGAGAGAGAGAGAGAGAGAGAGAGAGAGAGAGAGAGAGAGAGAGCAATTATATACGTATGATAATAAGGTCAATTAGATTATTGATACGGGAGTTACAAGGTAATACGGCGTCTATCTTTTTTCTTTAAATACACGGGAGGAGGAAGCACTGCCACCCGTCAGTGATGTGGACTAGCTTCAACATGGCCAGCGTTCAGCATGGCCAGCGTTCGACATGGCCAGCGTTCATCATGGCCAGCGTTCGACATGGCCAGCGTTCAGCATAATCAGCGTCCAACATGGCCTAGCGTTAAACATGGCCAGCATTAGACATGGTCATCGTTCAATAATAACCAGCGTACGACATGGCCAGCGTTCGACACGGCCAGCGTTCAGCATCACTAGCGTTCAACATGGCCAGCGTTCAGCCTAACTCACACTCCTCATCTACACACGTACACATTGAGTTCCTCCCAGTACCTGCCTGCCTCTCCTTCGTACTGAAGCCTAGGCTAAGGTAAACGAGGAGGGTTCAATTACCTGCATGAAATTCATCACACACACACACACACACACACACACAGTGACGTCCCCTCTCCCTCCATGTCTACAAAAAGCCCACCGTGGGCGGACGTATGTTTCACGTCTACATTCCCTCCCCCCCTAACCCCACACAGCTCTCTAGTGGCTATTGGTCCGTACACAGAGAGAGAGAGAGAGAGAGAGAAGTATGGCACTTTATTGCTCGTGATCTTGCACCTTTACTTCAACGTGACACTAAAGGTATAGTTCTTTATTTCCCCCGGAGCCCCATAAGGGTGATTCACGGCAGGCCAAGGGGTGATGATTCACGGCAGGCCAAGGGGGATGATTCACGGCAGGCCAAGGGGGGGGGGGTGATGATTCATGGCAGGCCAAGGGGGGGGGTGATTCACGGCAGGCCAAGGGGGGGGGGGTGATGATTCACGGCAGGCCAAGGGGGTGATTCACGGCAGGCCAAGGGATGATTCACGGCAGGCCAAGGGGGTGATTCACGGCAGGCCAAGGGGGGGTGATGATTCACGGCAGGCCAAGGGGGGGTGATGATTCACGGCAGGCCAAGACGCCTCTCCTTGGTCGGGATTGAACCAAACATGTTCCTGTAATCCCGGATTTACAGAGATTATCCCGGGATGATTACTGCCTGTGTAATCCCCCTCAGATGTCTTAAACTTGTTGGCATTTTCTAAGCTATGTTAAACACAGGCTACACTCAGAGGTGTGCTATGTTAAACACAGGCTACACTCAGAGGTGTGCTATGTTAAACACAGGCTATATACACCCTCAGAGGTGTGCTATGTTAAACACAGGCTATATACACCCTCAGAGGTGTGCTATGTTAAACACAGGCTATATACACCCTCAGAGGTGTGCTATGTTAAACACAGGCTACACTCAGAGGTGTGCTATGTTAAACACAGGCTATATACACCCTCAGAGGTGTGCTATGTTAAACACAGGCTACACTCAGAGGTGTGCTATGTTAAACACAGGCTAATATACCCTCAGAGGTGTGCTATGTTAAACACAGGCTATACACACCCTCAGAGGTGTGCTATGTTAAACACAGGCTAATATACCCTCAGAGGTGTGCTATGCTATGCCTTTGAGGCTGGCCCAATTCTTCCTTCCTTCCTTCCTTTCTATCTTTCTATCTTTTTTTTTTATTCTTTAAATTGATGCATTTGTTTAGTCTGTGGCAGTGTTAAGTGGCGTGTTAATGGCGCTGGGTAAGTGAGCCAACACTGTTCCTTCAAGCTGGGTGGTGTTGTTAAAGAGCGAGGAGGGAAAGATGCTTTTAAGACACATAAAAGAAAACGGGAGAAGGTTTAACTTTTACTACCCAGGTCAAATCTATCTATCTTAAAAAAATAGACTTGCTACTTACTGCTCCCCCCTGGGCGTGTGCAGCGTGTGTTTAACCATTTAACCACCAGGGGGAATTTAACTACCCCCCTCCACCCTTCCTCCCTCCCCCCCAACACACACACACACACACACACACACAACACACACTTCCCTAAACAGCACGTTTGATCAAAGTATATATATAAAATATATATAAAAATATACCCTATGAATTAACTACCCCCCTCAAACAGACACACACACACACACACACACTAACACGCCTCCCTAAACAGCACGATTGATCAAAGTATATATAAAATACATATAAAAATATAAGATGTGTTCCCTAAGGCGACCTTGTCAATTAATCATCCGCCACAGTTCATCTCGGCGGCGGCTGCAACTTTGTTATTATTGTGGTGCGGTACGACACGCTGGGCCGAGGGCTGTGGCGCCACTACACACACACACACACACACACACACACACACAGAACTGATTTCCATTCACAAGAGACAACGTAGGTGTTTGCCTGACGATCATGAACGCTAGATTAAGACACGGTCCACAAACTATTGGTAATTGTGATTTACGAACTTAGACGAAAAAAAAATAAACGTTTCTTTTTTGTTTTTATTCATACAGCCATTTATCTTATGATTTACAGTGTATATACGTCATTTATAGCAACATATTCACTGAAAACATATATAAATGACCCTATATGTTTATATATATATATATATATATATATATATATATATATATATATATATATATAAATATATATATATATATATATATATATATATATATATATATATATATATATATATATATATATAGTCTAGACAAGTTATTTATAAAAGATTCATAACAATCTGGTTTTCCGACCTAGCTCTTTAATAGCTATTAATAAATGCCGTAATTTCTTAACCAATGATACTGATCCGCTGCGGGATTGGTCAGCGCCCATCCACGAGCAAGCCCCACCCCACACTAGCCAACGGACCAATCAGGAGGCAGCTGGGGGGGTCTTTAGAGGGATGTGTCAACGTCTGATTGACCGATAATCATGACGGATCACCGGGCCACGCCCCGCCCCGCCCCCCCGCAGCCACACACAAGCTGATAAATCAAACATTAACCCGACCCAGACCACACAGGCCAGCCACCAAGGCGCTGATAATATCGTGCGCTGGGCAAGTTTACCACCGGTTACTTCCCGTGCGCTGGGCAGGTTTACCACGGGTTACTTCCCGTGCGCTGGGCAGGTTTACCACCGGTTACTTCCCATGCGCTGGGCAAGTTTACCACCGGTTACTTCCCGTGCGCTGGGCAGGTTTACCACCAGTTACTTCCCGTGCGCTGGGCAAGTTTACCACCGGTTACTTCCCGTGCGCTGGGCAGGTTTACCACCGGTTACTTCCCGTGCGCTGGGCAAGTTTACCACCGGTTACTTCCCGTGCGCTGGGCAGGTTTACCACCGGTTACTTCCCATGCGCTGGGCAGGTTTACCACCGGTTACTTCCCGTGCGCTGGGCAGGTTTACCACCGGTTACTTCCCGTGCGCTGGGCAGGTTTACCACCGGTTACTTCCCGTGCGCTGGAAACGTTTGGGATACCGCAAGCTTGGTCGTGTTTACCACCGTGTGCTGGAAACGTTGCCCTTTCGTGCCAGACGCTAAATAGCTCTAGAAAGTAATAGTAATTATATGAAGATCATGATCTTGCCGTTGATGGTGATAATGACCCTACGAATTTAAAGACGAATATAAAATTACAGACAAAAGCTAGACCCGAGAGGCGAACTTGCACCAGGAGGTGACATGAAAATAGCCAGCGCTTAAGATGCAATGGGAACACCTGCTTCACATCTGCTAACAGTAAAAACCCCTCCTTGGGGGAGGCACGAACGAACAACGAACGGGGTCTCTCTTCGTGAGTCGTTCTCCCGCAGAGAACACGAACGGGGTGTGTATGTTCGTGAGACAATCTCCCCCACAGAACACGAACGGGGTCTATGGTCGTTCGAATATCTCCCTCCCCCCCCCCTCCACGCAGAACAAGAAGAGGGGGGGCCTGCGTTCGTGCGAATTACCCCCCCCCCCCCAACAGAGCACGTTCGTGCGTGCGACACCTTAAGGAAACTCATCTCGCGCCGTCACACGAAAACTCCTCCATGAGACCCACGCCCGCTAATACGTCATTCGTGGATGACTTTTACACAGCTAACTGTGCCAAGAATGACAAAAGCGAATCGTAAACCTGTTGCTGATCGCCTTTGGGTTTTGTGTGTGTGTGTATAAGTGTGTGTGTGTGTGTGTGTGTGTGTGTGTGTGTGTATGTGTGTGTGTGTATAAGTGTGTGTGTGTGTGTGTGTGTGTGTGTGTGAAGGATGAGCCTCAAAGGGTGGGGTGGGGTTGGGTGAGAGGGTTGGGGTTATAGTCCCTTTTAACACACAAAAACCCCAACGTACATTTCTATAAATAAAAAAAATATCTGGTCGAAAACAAGGTTATTGAACATATACACCAACACAAAGTGTCACTTCCCATTACAGCGAGACCCTGCCCTTAACAGCAAGGGACTTAAAAAAAAGATAACTACGTATCTCTTATTATAATAAAGGAATTAAAACACTTGGCAAAGAACAAAGAACAAAGAACGCTTGGCATACGTCTGTGGGCCAGGGTATGGAACACTCCATGGCCACATACACACTTTGAGACCAGAAACTACATTAGTTCTCCCCACCATTAAACATAACATAATATTGTAGAAATATATATATATGCCAGTTCCTCCGACAGGTGAGAGCATATGCAAATTTCTTCGGGCATTAAACTGAACATATTATAAACACGGGACCAGCACCATCATCATTGCCACTTGCAACACCAAAATGAATAGGAAAAATAGATTCAGTAGCGTACTACGAGAAATTTAACAAAACGCAGACAAAAAATAACTGAATACTTAAAAAAATGTCTTAAAATCACTAAAAGAAAAAACGAGGTAAAAAAAGAAAACGTAGATGACATCATATATATATATATATATATATACATATATATATATGCATACAGCAAACATATGTACTTGGAGTACATATGATAAGCCTCATCAATGTAAAGTATAAGTCTCCAGCATCAGACTCACTACTTAACATGAAACCAGGAAATACCCAATGAAAACCAACTTATTTATAAAAATCTTTCCTTCCTTCCTTCCTTCCTTCATCTTGTACCTGACACCATAAACACAGTTTGAGCTACAGAGTTCGATCAAAAAAAAAAAAAATGTCTTTGATTCTACATTACTTCACTCAATGGGTCAATTTTCGTAAATATTACATGTCTATGAATTAAATATACGCTTTAGCGTACCCTAATGGAGGATGTAGATAAATTAATCAATTCAACACAATATCATGAGTCGGGTTTAATAAGCCATCAGAGCCCACTCAAATCGAGTGTCCGGGCCGGGGGTGTGTGCGCGCGCCGCCGCCTGCTCCTGCTCCTCCTCCTCCTACCTAGGTTTCTTCCCGCCACTCATGACGCTGGGGGGCCTAATGCTCCTCCAGCCGGCCAGACCCACCCACCCACCCACCGGTGTTATGCGCAGGAAGTGAGTGCGCGCCGGACAAGACGAGGGGGGGGAACCGCCGCACGCCGCCACCGCCTTCGTACAAACAGTTCCGCTGATGAAGATCGTGGATTCCGAAAGGCGGGCTGCCGGCCCGTGTGATGTCTGCGGCCCACGGTGTGTGTGTGTGTGTGGCGGCGGGCTGGGGTGAGACACAGCAATTTCAATCAAGTGAGAAGAAGAGGGTTGGAAGTTAGCTTCACGTGGGTTAAGAGGAAGGGAATATATATATATATATATATATATATATATATATATATATATATATATATATATATATATATATATATATATATATATATATCAAGTTTATATCAAGTTATATTTCTTCCTTGTATCTCCCCTGATAATGTGATTATTACACGAAAGTGCACTTGGGAACTTATCGTGTTTCATTTCCCCATGGACTCATAGGGAAATATATATATATATATATATATATATATATATATATATATATATATATATATATATAAACTAAAAGAACAACCTCTCCAACACTATTAAGCCTCAACGACCCAACAATTACCCCCGGCGACACAACACAGCTACACGCACCCCCATAAAATCAACGAGTCCCAAAGGCCTTTTTTACCAGGGGGCCAATTAAATCGGGGCAAGAGCCCAGCAGGACCCGGCTCCGGGGTGTGACAAGGACTTTAAAACGCCCAGGCCCAGGTTGGTGGAAGGGAGCGGGTTTCCACGAAATCGCCTATATTTGACAAGTCTTGATTTCTTTTTTTTTAATGAAATCCTCAACATGTATGATCAAAACAGATGTGATCTGCTTAGATTTTGAATTAGCGTTCGATGAAGTTCCACAACAAAGCTTACTCACTTCTTAAGTTTGAGTCACTTGGTATACAGATGGGGTTGAGGGACTGTAAACAAATGGTTGGACGTGACAAGTGGTGTGCCACAGGGAGCAGCAATCTTGGGGCCCGTTCTCTTTCGCATACATTTCAAACAGTAATGATATTATGGACTTCACTGTACAATCTTTAAATGGGCGGATATATCTAAGATGGCAAATAACCCTACTATAGAAAGTGAATGCCTGCAGGTTGAAAATGACAAGAGACACTGGTGGAACTGGGCTAACAAGTGGCAAATGGATTTCAGAACCGATAGGCGCAAAGTCTTACATACTGGTAGTGAAAATGAAAAGGCAATCTACAATATCAATTCTCATGAGCTGCAAAGCTTTGGTTAAAAAAAGGGGGAAAAGGATTTGGGTGTAATAATCTCTGGTAACCTAATGCCAAGCAACCAGTGCGCAGCAGCTGTATAAAAAAAAAAGGGGTTGAATGCAATTCATGGATTCATGAGGAAGGATTTTGGAATTTGTTTGGGGGGGGGGGGGAATTTTCCTCACTCTGTACCACCCGCTGGTGCCTCTCCCAGTCTTGAACACTGTGATCAATTGTGGTCAGCCTACTTGAAGAAAGACACACACAGAACGGAGAGAGTACAGAGGTAGACATAGAATGGAAAGAGTACAAAGACACACACAGAACGGAGAGAGTACAGAGGTAGACATAGAATGGAAAGAGTACAAAGACGGACATAGAACGGAGAGAGTACAGAGACAGACATAGACAGAAGAGAGAGTACAGAGGCAGACATAGACAGAACAGAGAGAGTACAGAGGCAGACATAGACAGAATTGAGAGAGTACAAAGAAAGAAATAGAACGGAGAGAGTACAGTGGCGGACATAGACAGAACAGAGAGAGAGAGAGTACAAAGGCAGACATAGAAAGAATAGAGAGAGTACAGAGGCGGACATAGACAGAACAGAGAGAGAGAGTACAAAGGCAGATATAGAAAGAATAGAGAGAGTACAGAGGCGGACATAGACAGAACAGAGAGAGAGAGTACAAAGGCAGATATAGAAAGAATAGAGAGAGTACAGAGGCGGACATAGACAGAATGGACAGAGTACAAAGACGAGCTACCCAAATGATTTCCACACTGGGAAACAAACCCTACGAGACCTGACAAAGCCAACTAAAATCAACTTCCCATCGACCAGAGAAGGTTGGGAGGCGGTGATCGAACACAGCTAATTCAAAATCACCCCAAAAAGAAAATAAAAGACTTTGCGACCTAGCGAGCCACGAGTGGAGGAACTTACAACTCGTCTGATGCCACACGTAGCGACGGATGGGCAAACTCGAGGTGGGGGGGAAAAAACACTGTTCCCCACGAATGAGGAGGAGGCGTTGAAGTTGTGTTTCGTCTTCTGCAGGACTGTTTAAAAACGAACGGGGGGGGGGAGGTCATTTCATTTCCCAACGCGAGTGGAGAGAGAGAGAGAGAGAGAGAGAGAGAGAGAGAGAGAGAGAGAGAGAGCCTCCCTCTCCAACACACACACACACACACACCCATCCACCCTTGCAACTGAACACCAACACAGACGCCAGCAGCGTTGGAGATGATGGTGTTGGTGATGGTGTGTGTGCGTGTGTGTGTGTGGGGGGGGGGAGATGGGGGGATGGTGGTGATGGGGAGAAATACCTGGATATCATCCACAGGCGGGTCACTGTAACGCGCTGTCACGATGGTGTAACAACCCCGGCCGGG
>NC_092253.1:8290000-8302500 GCF_036320965.1 Panulirus ornatus
AGGTCACTAAGTTCATGGCGGCTCAGGTCACTAAGTTCATGGCGGCTCAGGTCACTAAGTTCATGGCGGCTCAGGTCACTAAGTTCATGGCGGCTCAGGTCACTAAGTTCATGGCGGCTCAGGTCACTAAGTTCATGGCGGCTCAGGTCACTAAGTTCATGGCGGCTCAGGTCACTAAGTTCATGGCGGCTCAGGTCACTAAGTTCATGGCGGCTCAGGTCACTAAGTTCATGGCGGCTCAGGTCACTAAGTTCATGGCGGCTCAGGTCACTAAGTTCATGGCGGCTCAGGTCACTAAGTTCATGGCGGCTCAGGTCACTAAGTTCATGGCGGCTCAGGTCACTAAGTTCATGGCGGCTCAGGTCACTAAGTTCATGGCGGCTCAGGTCACTAAGTTCATGGCGGCTCAGGTCACTAAGTTCATGGCGGCTCAGGTCACTAAGTTCATGGCGGCTCAGGTCACTAAGTTCATGGCGGCTCAGGTCACTAAGTTCATGGCGGCTCAGGTCACTAAGTTCATGGCGGCTCAGGTCACTAAGTTCATGGCGGCTCAGGTCACTAAGTTCATGGCGGCTCAGGTCACTAAGTTCATGGCGGCTCAGGTCACTAAGTTCATGGCGGCTCAGGTCACTAAGTTCATGGCGGCTCAGGTCACTAAGTTCATGGCGGCTCAGGTCACTAAGTTCATGGCGGCTCAGGTCACTAAGTTCATGGCGGCTCAGGTCACTAAGTTCATGGCGGCTCAGGTCACTAAGTTCATGGCGGCTCAGGTCACTAAGTTCATGGCGGCTCAGGTCACTAAGTTCATGGCGGCTCAGGTCACTAAGTTCATGGCGGCTCAGGTCACTAAGGTCATGGCGGGTCAGGTCACTAAGGTCATGGCGGGTCAGGTCACTAAGGTCATGGCGGGTCAGGTCACTAAGGTCATGGCGGGTCAGGTCACTAAGGTCATGGCGGGTCAGGTCACTAAGGTCATGGCGGGTCAGGTCACTAAGGTCATGGCGGGTCAGGTCACTAAGGTCATGGCGGGTCAGGTCACTAACGTCATGGCGGCTCAGGTCACTAAGTTCATGGCGGCTCAGGTCACTAAGTTCATGGCGGCTCAGGTCACTAAGTTCATGGCGGCTCAGGTCACTAAGTTCATGGCGGCTCAGGTCACTAAGTTCATGGCGGCTCAGGTCACTAAGTTCATGGCGGCTCAGGTCACTAAGTTCATGGCGGCTCAGGTCACTAAGTTCATGGCGGCTCAGGTCACTAAGTTCATGGCGGCTCAGGTCACTAAGTTCATGGCGGCTCAGGTCACTAAGTTCATGGCGGCTCAGGTCACTAAGTTCATGGCGGCTCAGGTCACTAAGTTCATGGCGGCTCAGGTCACTAAGTTCATGGCGGCTCAGGTCACTAAGTTCATGGCGGCTCAGGTCACTAAGTTCATGGCGGCTCAGGTCACTAAGTTCATGGCGGCTCAGGTCACTAAGTTCATGGCGGCTCAGGTCACTAAGTTCATGGCGGCTCAGGTCACTAAGTTCATGGCGGCTCAGGTCACTAAGTTCATGGCGGCTCAGGTCACTAAGTTCATGGCGGCTCAGGTCACTAAGTTCATGGCGGCTCAGGTCACTAAGTTCATGGCGGCTCAGGTCACTAAGTTCATGGCGGCTCAGGTCACTAAGTTCATGGCGGCTCAGGTCACTAAGTTCATGGCGGCTCAGGTCACTAAGTTCATGGCGGCTCAGGTCACTAAGTTCATGGCGGCTCAGGTCACTAAGTTCATGGCGGCTCAGGTCACTAAGTTCATGGCGGCTCAGGTCACTAAGTTCATGGCGGCTCAGGTCACTAAGTTCATGGCGGCTCAGGTCACTAAGTTCATGGCGGCTCAGGTCACTAAGTTCATGGCGGCTCAGGTCACTAAGTTCATGGCGGCTCAGGTCACTAAGTTCATGGCGGCTCAGGTCACTAAGTTCATGGCGGCTCAGGTCACTAAGTTCATGGCGGGTCAGGTCATTAAGATCATGGTGGGTCAGGTCACTAAGGGCGTGGCAGGTCAGGTCACTAAGGTCATGGTGGGTCAGGTCATGAGGACGTGGCGGGTCAGGTCACTAAGGTCATGGCGGGTCAGGTCACTAACGTCATGGCGGCTCAGGTCACTAAGTTCATGGCGGCTCAGGTCACTAAGGTCATGGCGGGTCAGGTCACTAAGGTCATGGTAGGTCGAGTCACTAAGGTCATGGCGGGTCAGGTCATGGAAGGTTTATCCTCTAACAGGCCACCAACCCCACCAGTGACACTGATAACACGACCACACCCTGATAACATGACCACACCCTGATAACACGACCTGATAACACACTGATAACACGACCTGATAACACACTGATAACACGACCTGATATGAGATAAGGGGGCGACCAGACTCCACGAGATTCTTACACTGGGAAGAGAAAAAAAAAAATTTCGCTCTCGACTCGATAATGAAAAATAAAAATTCAATGTTTTCATGAGTTATTCAATATTTTTACACGTTTACGAAAAAAAGATTTTTTTTTAATTTCTTTTTACAGCTACAGTGACGACATACGACGCAAGAAAAATTTCTACATTTTCTTTTTATTACCCAAATTAGCTTTCTCCAGGAAGGGAGGAGAAAAGAAAACGGGGAAGAATCTAAAAGAAATAAAAAAAACATTTAAAAATCTTTGAGGAAGAAATGTTTCACAAGGGAGCCGAACTCTCTCTCTCTCTCTCTCTCTCTCTCTCTCTCTCTCTCTCTCTCTCTCTCTCTCTCTCTCTCTCTCTCCAACGTGATTCAAGAGACCCAGTTTGAAGAGAAGAAATAAAGGGGAAAAGAGAGAGAGAGAGAGAGAGAGAGAGAGAGAGAGAGAGAGAGAGAGAGAGAGAGAGAGAGAGAGAGAGAGAGAGAGAGAGAGAGAATGGGACGAGACGAAGGGCTAAAAAAAAAAAAAAAATAAATTCAAAAAGATTCAGAAAGCGTGAAGGAAAATGGGGTAAGGTGAGCGATAGACTATGATACAGACCGGTCCATTGTGGTAATATGTTTCCGGTCCAGTGGGGGTCATTTCTCCTGTCTGGGGCAGAGAGCGGGTATGTGTTAGTATGTATACGTGTTCTGGGTCTATGTATATTTCTATGTATATTTTCTATATTTCCAACATTCTTTTCACTAAAATATAAAAAAAAAATCAGGTGTATGTATACGTGTTCTGGGTCTATGTATATCTTTATGTATAGCTTCTATATTTCCAACATTCTTTTCACTAAAAAATAAAGAATCAGGTGTATGTATACGTGTTCTGAGTCTATGTATATTTTCGAAATTCTGTTTTTTTTTAAATCAAAATCACGTGTATGTATACATGTATACGTGTTCTGAGTCTATGTATATTCCCAACATTCCTTTCAATAAAAATACAAATCACGTGTATGTATACGTGTTCCATGTATATTTCGTATACTTTCGACATCTTTTTCTTCACTAATAATATCAACGTGGAAAAATATCTGTCTAGTTTTGGACAATATTTATGATCCTTCCATTTTTTTTTTTTGGATCTTGTCCTCCATGTTTGGAAGTTCTATTTGGAAACAAACTTATTTTTCTTTCTTCATTTCCCCGCGTTACTATCGCCGTAAATCTTTGAGCATTTAAGTTTTATCATATTCCTTCTGGTGATGTGCATTTAAATAAATGGTGTTCATGATCAATATCGTCGAATACATCCAGCATTTTCATTTATTCATTTATCTATTATTATTTCATTTATTCATTTATCTATTATTATTTCATTTATTCATTTATCTATTATTATTTCATTTATTCATTTATCTATTATTATTTCATTAATAATTTATCTATTATCATTTCATTTATTCATTTATCTATTATCATTTCATTTATCTATCTATCATTATTTATGTATTTTTCTTTTGTTTTTGCAATCCTGGGTTGACTTGATATAGTCAGCATTTTCATTTATTCATTTATCTATTATCATTTCATTTATCTATTTATCTATCATTATTTATGTATTTTTCTTTTGTTTTTTTGGAATCGTGGGTTGACTTTTCCCGCCACATGTACGTTTCTCGAGTAAGATTTAAAAATACATTGTCTATATTTTTCTTTCTTTTTTTTTTATAAGACTTTCTTGGTTGGCTAGGTTCGCGCGAGGTGCAATGAGCTGTGTCGACTCTCTTTGTACTTGTTCATCAAAGCTGTGGGCCAGTCCGTATCAGCTGTACCAATCCATGAAACCAAAACCTCCTTTGTACTTCCTCTCTCAAGTCTTTTGCCAGGTTTCGTCCTAACTCCCCCACCCCCTCACTCCCCTCGTTTCATACCACCCCTCCCCACCCCTCACTCCCCTCGTTTCCTACCCACCCCTCCTCCCCTCGTTTCCTACCCCACCCCCCTTCCCCACTACTCCCTCCTCCCTCCCTCCCTCCCTCCTTCCTTCTTTTGAACTGCAATTAGCTTGGGAGATCTTCTTTGTACGTGTTCAAGTATTTCTGTTTTTTCTTCTTCTCTTTCGTCCTTGGGGGAGGGAAAGGGGGGAGGGGGGGTGTTCGGAGAGCGAGGGTAGGTGACGTGTGTGTGTGTGTGTGTGTGTGTGTGTGTGTGTGTGTGTGTGTGTGTGTGTGTGTGTGTGTGTGTGTGTGTGCGTGTCTTCAGACGTTCTGTTGTGGATCTTCTGTTCACACCATCCCCCTCTCCCTCCCCCAATTTTCTCCCCTCCCCCCCACCCCACAAGCTATGAAACAACCCCCTCCCCACCCACCAAAACCCCCTACACCCTTCGGTCTGCCTTCACATAACCCCAAGAATTAGAAAGAAATGGCTGGCCACACTCACTTGTAGACAACCTCAGATCACAGGAGGCACGGAAGAAAGGGGGCTGGTTGTGGGTGGAAGAGGAGGGGGAAGAAGAGGAGGAGGGGAGGAGGGGGAAAGAGGAGGAGGAAGAAAGGAGGAGGATAGGAGCAGGGGGAAGGGGGAAAGGAAAGGAGGGGGAGGGGGAAGGGGAGGAGGAAGAGGAGGGGGGAAAGGGGAGGAGGAAAAAGAGGAGGAGGAAGGAGAGGAGGGGGGAGGGGGAGGGGGAGGGGGAAAGGGTGGAGGTGGTAAGGGGGGTCACACACACACACACCACACACACCACACACACACACACAACACCCACACACACCACCCCGAGGCCTCGTCTCATTTACCCCACGAAAAAATTTTTTCACACAATAAATTGAGCCAGACGACCCCCCCCGTCGTTCTGTACACCCAACCAACCCCAGGGGCGCTTAACCCCCCCCCCCGAAAAAAAATCACCAGGCATATCATCTTCGTCTTATCAGATATCCCTATCGTGCATCTATCATGTGCATCTATCGTGCATCTATCATGCATCTGTCGTGCTCCTGTATCTATCGTGCATCAATCATATGCATCTATCGTGCATCAATCATGTGCATCTATCATGTATATGCATCTATCGTACATCTATCATGTATATGCCCATCGTGCATCTATCATGTGCATCTATCGTGCATCTATCATGCATCTATCGTGCTCCTGTATCTATCGTGCATCAATCACGTGCATCTATCGTGCATCAATCATGTGCATCTACGGCTTATCAATTGCCCCGCGACGTCACACACCCCTCCTCCCCCCCTTCGTACCACTGACATCCATGGGGAGGGGAGATGTACTCTCTTCCACCCCCCACCCCACCTTCCTCCACCCCCGTACAGTGGATGATGTACACACAAGGGAGTGAGGGGTTACCTTCGTCTAATGTACACCTTTTACACTGGTTTCCTCAAACCATCTCCACCCCCTCCTCAATCCTGCCTAACCTAACCTAGTCTAACCTAGCCAAGCCTAACCTAAACAAGCCTAGCCTAAACTAACCTAACTAGGCCCCAAAACCCGCCTACCTAAACCAACCTAACTAACCAACCCAACCTAACCAACCAGCCTAAACTAACCTAACCCTAACCTACCTAGTCTAACCTAGCCTACCTAACCAACCAACCCAGCCTAAACTAACCTACCTAACCCCAAACCTACAACCTAGCCTCCCAACCAAACCTAGCCAAAACCAACCCCAACCAAAACCTAAAACCAACCAACCAAGCCTAGCCTAAACTAACCTAACCTACCTACCCAACCAACCTAGCCTACCTAACCTAACAACCCCCCACCCCTAAAACTAAAACCCCAATAACTCCAGTTCCTAAAAATACCAAGTGTAAATAAAAATTCCTAACCAACCGCAAATGGGGCCTGCTACCAACCCCAAACCAACCAACCAAAACCAAACCCAACCAACCCAAACCAAACAACCTAACCCAAAACCCCCAACAATACAAACCAACCAAAAAAAAAAACACCCCAAAAAAAAAAAAAAAAAACCAAACAACCAAATTTTACCACAAACCCAAAACCACCCACCACCACACACACAACCACAAAACCACAACACACAAAACACACACACACAAAAAAAACAAACCCCCACACACACAAAAACAACCACACAAACAACACAACCCCAACACACAACAACCACACACCCCCACACACACAAAAACAACACACACAAAAACACACAACCACACAACACACACACACACACACACACCCACACAAACACAGACACAGACAACCACACCCACAAACACAACCAAAACAAAACCACCACACCAAAACACACCACACACACAGACAGACACGAGACAGACAGACAGACACCCGTCCTGGGGATCACAGACATACATAAATACATCACAGGTCTTCTGTCTCACACAACTTTAAGTTCACCAAACCTAATAAGACAGAGCATTACCATACGAAGAAGAAGAAAAAAATAAAAGTAATTCACAGTTACATTTAGTTTCCCTTACATGTCACTGAAATTAATCCCGTGTTACGTAATGGCACAACCTACATATAATAATAATGATACAGACACACCTAAATACTGTATCACTAAATGATAAATGATACATCTGTATTTTCGTAGAGAGAACATCTGCTCATTGCATTACAGACTTTAAATAATATAATTTTAAAAAAAGGTATATTTTTACGTAGGCTTTTATTTCACTAATCCGTTCAACACTTCATTATTAATGTATACCATTTCTAAATAGCATTAGATAATACCAGGTCAGTGTACGACATATATATATCTTTTCAAACTATTCGCCATTTCCCGCATTAGCGAGGTAGCGTTAAGAACAGAGAACTGGGCCTTTGAGGGAAATCCTCACCTGGCCCCCTTCTCTGTTCCTTCTTTAAGAAAAAAGAAAAGAAAAAAAAAAAAAAAATATATATAATATATATATATATATATATATATTATATATATATATATATGCCGGGAAATGTACCTAGAAAATAAAAGATGACATCTCCAGACAACGTAAGGTCGAGTCGCGCAGACAAGCATCGCTGCTGATGGCCGACTCCTCCCTCCCTCCCTTCCTCACTCCCTCCCTCCAGAAAGCCTTTGAATCTTCCGCCGGGATCACAGGCCTAAAATGGCACAGCTAAAAACGAGGGTGTGGGGTGTGGGGGGCGAGCCAAGCCACAGTTCCCAAGCGAGAGTCTTTGAAGATAAATTGAGTAATTGTGACGTGGTGGGGAAGGGAGGGAAGGAGGGGGGAGGAGGAAGAGGAGGAGGAGGAGAGGAGGAGGAGGAGGAGGAAGAGGAGGAGGAAGAAGAGGAGGAGGAGGAGGAGGAGGAGGAGGAAGAAGAGGAGGAGGAGGAGAGGAGGAGGAGGAGAGGAGGAGGAGGAGAGGAGGAGGAGGAGAGGAGGAGGAGGAGGAAGAAGAGGAGGAGGAGGAGGAAGAAGAGGAGGAGGAGGAGGAGGAGAGGAGGAGGAGGAGAGGAGGAGGAGGAGGAAGAAGAGGAGGAGGAGGAGAGGAGGAGGAGGAGAGGAGGAGGAGGAGAGGAGGAGGAGGAGAGGAGGAGGAGGAGAGGAGGAGGAGGAGAGGAGGAGGAGGAGAGGAGGAGGAGGAGAGGAGGAGGAGGAGGAGAGGAGGAGGAGGAGAGGAGGAGGAGGAGGAGAGGAGGAGGAGGAGGAGGAGAGGAGGAGGAGGAGGAGGAGAGGAGGAGGAGGAGAGGAGGAGGAGGAGGAGAGGAGGAGGAGGAGAGGAGGAGGAGGAGAGGAGGAGGAGGAGAGGAGGAGGAGGAGGAAGAAGAGGAGGAGGAGGAGGAGGAGGAGGAAGAAGAGGAGGAGGAGGAGGAAGAAGAGGAGGAGGAGGAAGAAGAGGAGGAGGAGGAGGAAGAAGAGGAGGAGGAGGAGAGGAGGAGGAGGAGGAGAGGAGGAGGAGGAGGAGGAAGAAGAGGAGGAGGAGGAGGAGGAAGAAGAGGAGGAGGAGGAGGAGGAAGAAGAGGAGGAGGAGGAGGAGGAAGAAGAGGAGGAGGAGGAGAGGAGGAGGAGGAGGAGAGGAGGAGGAGGAGGAGAGGAGGAGGAGGAGGAGGAGGAGGAAGAGGAGGAGGAAGAAGAGGAGGAGGAGGAGAGGAGGAGGAGGAGGAGAGGAGGAGGAGGAGGAAGAAGAGGAGGAGGAGGAGAGGAGGAGGAGGAGAGGAGGAGGAGGAGGAGGAGAGGAGGAGGAGGAGGAGAGGAGGAGGAGGAGGAGGAGGAGGAGAGGAGGAGGAGGAGGAGGAGGAGAGGAGGAGGAGGAGGAGGAGAGGAGGAGGAGGAGGAGAGGAGGAGGAGGAGGAGAGGAGGAGGAGGAGGAAGAGGAGGAGGAAGAAGAGGAGGAGGAGGAGGAAGAGGAGGAGGAAGAAGAGGAGGAGGAGGAGGAGAGGAGGAGGAGGAGAGGAGGAGGAGGAGAGGAGGAGGAGGAGGAGGAGGAGGAGGAGGAGAGGAGGAGGAGGAGAGGAGGAGGAGGAGAGGAGGAGGAGGGTATACCATAATACAATGGCCAGACGCGCCACAGAAGCCGCTGAGGTGTTTCCCCTCACTCCCTCCCCTCTCCCCTACCTCCTCACCTCCCCCTCCCCTCACTGTGTTTTGGCTCGACTCTGGGGATAACCTGGCCAGGGCTTTGACCCTGGGGGGGAGGGATTGGGGGGAGGGGGAGGAGGGGAAGGGGGAGAGGGGTACGCGCGGGGGTGGGTTGAGCTACAATGGGACACTGAAGTCTTTACTGAAGGGGGGGAGGAGGGGAAGGGGGAGGGAGGGATGGGGGAAGGGGGGAGGGAGGGGGGAAGGGGGAGAGAGGGGGAAGGGGAGGATGGGGGAGGGTGAGAGGGGAGAGTGGGTGTTGCTGGTCCTGCAGTCTATTGTTGGGAAAGTCTCTGTACCACAGGTGTGGTCTGTTGCACGGGTCGGAGGAGGGGGGGGAGGGGTAAGAGGGGGGGTTACAGGTGCTGTGGTGAGGTCCTTTGGAGGGGGGGGGGAGGGTCTGCAGGTGCTGTAGTGTGGTCTGCTGGAGGTGGTTCTAGTGCTGTGGTGTGGTTTGATGGAGGGGGTCTGTAATGTGATGTGGTGTGGTCTGCTGGAGGGGGTCTGTAGGTGATGTGGTGTGGTCTGTTGGAGGGTTCTGCTGTCTTCTGCCAGAATGTCTTTTAAGCTGAAGATCTACAGGTGTTGTGGGTTTCTACAGGTACTAAGGCATAGTGGGAAGGTCTCTACAGGTACTGTGGTATAGTGGAAAGGTCTCTACAGGTGCTGTGGGTTTCTACAGGTACTAAGGCATAGTGGGAAGGTTTCTACAGGTGCTGTGGGTTTCTACGGGTACTAAGGCATAGTGGGATGGTTTCTACAGGTGCTGTGGGTTTCTACAGGTACTAAGGCATAGTGGGAAGGTTTCTACAGGTACTGTGGTATAGTGGGAAGGTCTCTAGAGGTGCTGTGGGTTTCTACAGGTACTAAGGCATAGTGGGAACGTTTCTACAGGCACTGTGGTATAGTGGAACGGTCTCTACAGGTTCCTGTATTACAGTGGGACGGTCTCTACAGGTGCTGTGGGTTTCTACAGGTGTCAAGGCACAGTGGGAAGGCCTCTGAACAGGGGTTGTGGCACAGAGCACGAAGGTCTTATACACGTGATGCGATCTGTGCGGGGGGGGGGGGAGGAGGGTCCGCGGGTGCTTGGGTCTGTTGGAGAAAGGTGGGGGGGGGAGGGGGCGGCACAGGCAAGGATTTAAGATGGAGAAAGAGGAAGGAGGGAGGGGGGGAGGGAAGAGGGGGTGGGGTGAGAAGGGAGGGGTGGTGTGTGGGGGTGATTACCACAGGCCTGACGTGTCAAAGGAGGGGGGAAGAGGGGGGAGGGGGAGGGAAGGGGGGTGGGGGGGTGTTGACATGGGGGAAGGTGGGTGTTGACATGGGGGTGGGTGGGTGTTGACATGGGGGAAGGTGGGTGTTGACATGGGGGAAGGTGGGTGTTGACATGGGGGAAGGTGGGTGTTGACATGGGGGAAGGTGGGTGTTGACATGGGGGAAGGTGGGTGTTGACATGGGGGAAGGTGGGTGTTGACATGGGGGAAGGTGGGTGTTGACATGGGGGAAGGTGGGTGGGCATGTGTAAGATCACTACATGTGTTGGCTCCGTGTGAGACGACACCACACACACACACACACACACCTGCGCTGCCCATCCTCCACACCTGTTGTGAACTGCCACACCAAACCCTGGGTGTATGACACACACACACACACACACACACACACACACAACACACAAAACACACACACACACACACACACACACACATATATATATATATATATATATATATATATATATATATATATATATATATATATATATATATATATATATATATGATCTCGCGTCTTATGGATGAGAAGAGGAACACTTGAGTGTACATGAGTGTACCTGGGTATCTAACAGGTAGGGGGCGCAACGGAGAGGGGAAGGGGGGAGAGGGAGGGGGGGTAACAGGAGGGAAGGGGTGTGTGCGTGGGAGGGAAAGAGAAGGGAACCGCTGTCATAATTTTCTACATTCGTGTTCGTCTACCCTCGCCGGCCTCTCTTTGATCCTGGCCAAACACCTGTGTACATCTGTCCTTGGCCATAAATTCCCCCCACCCCTCCACACCAGCGCTGTCTGTGTATATATATATCTCTATATACATTCTATATCTATATCTATATACATTCTATATCCTTTTTCTCTTTCTTCATGGTCTTTCCCCCAAAGGAATATGAAGGTGACTGGTGTGTTAGTGCTTGCTGCTTCACTAAGACGGTACGAACCCTTGACCACGATGGTACGAACCCTTGACCACGATGGTACGAACCCTTGACCACGATGGTACGAACCCTTGACCACGATGGTACGAACCCTTGACCACGACGGTACGAACCCTTGACCACGACGGTATGAACCCTTGACCACGATGGTACGAACCCTTGACCACGATGGTACGAACCCTTGACCACGACGGTATGAACCCTTGACCACGACGGTACGAACCCTTGACCACGACGGTACGAACCCTTGACCACGATGGTACGAACCCTTGACCACGACGGTACGAACCCTTGACCACGACGGTATGAACCCTTGACCACGATGGTACGAACCCTTGACCACGACGGTACGAACCCTTGACCACGATGGTACGAACCCTTGACCACGATGGTACGAACCCTTGACCACGACGGTACGAACCCTTGACCACGATGGTACGAACCCTTGACCACGATGGTACGAACCCTTGACCACGACGGTACGAACCCTTGACCACGACGGTACGAACCCTTGACCACGACGGTACGAACCCTTGACCACGATGGTACGAACCCTTGACCACGATGGTACGAACCCTTGACCACGATGGTACGAACCCTTGACCACGATGGTACGAACCCTTGACCACGATGGTACGAACCCTTGACCACGACGGTACGAACCCTTGACCACGATGGTACGAACCCTTGACCACGATGGTACGAACCCTTGACCACGATGGTACGAACCCTTGACCACGATGGTACGAACCCTTGACCACGACGGTACGAACCCTTGACCACGATGGTACGAACCCTTGACCACGATGGTACGAACCCCCCCCCCTCCCCCGAGCAATGACGTCGTGGTTTAAAAAAGAGAAAAAAACGACAACACGAACTTTAAACATTCGTGCATTAGTATATATCTGTGGCGTGGAGAGCTAGTGTGTGTGTGTGTGTGTGTGTGTGTGTGTGTGTGGCGGTCGTGTGTGAGTGTGTGTGTGTGTGTGTATGTGTATGATAAACTGGATGTTTATCAGACAAGGGCCGAATATCTATAAGACAAGGGCCGAATATCTATAAGACAAGGGCCGAATATCTATCAACCAAGGGCCGAATATCTATCAGACAAGGGCCGAATATCTATCAAACAAGGGCCGAATATCTATCAACCAAGGGCCGAATATCTATCAAACAAGGGCCGAATATCTATCAACCATGGGCCGAATATCTATCAAACAAGGGCCGAATATCTATCAAACAAGGGCCGAATATC
>NC_092253.1:8307500-8325000 GCF_036320965.1 Panulirus ornatus
CACCACAAGTGTCATCTGTCATCATTCACCACCACCAATGTCACCTGTCATCATCCACCACCACAAGTGTCATCTGTCATCATCCACCACCACCAATGTCACCTGTCATCATCCACCACCACCAGTGTCATCTGTCATCCACCACCACCACCAGTGTCATCTGTCATCCACCACCACCACCAGTGTCATCTGTCATCATCCACCACCACTAGTGTCATCTGTCATCATCCACCACCACTAGTCACCTGTCATCATCCACCACCACCAGTGTCATCTGTCATCATCCACCACCACTAGTCACCTGTCATCATCCACCACCACCAGTGTCATCTGTCATCATCCACCACCACCAGTGTCATCTGTCATCATCCACCACTACTACTAGTGTCATCTGTCATCATCCACCACCACCACCAGTGTCACCTGTCATCATCCACCACCATTAGTGTCATCTGTCATCCACCACCACCAGCAGTGTCATCTGTCATCATCCACCACCACCAGTGTCAATCCAGCGCCATGACAATCGCGTGACACACAGTCATCCACCGGTACTGTCATCCGTCATCCACCCCGCCCCGCCCGTCATCAGGTCCACTGGTCTGGTCGCACCCCCCCCCCCCCTAGTCCTAGTCGCCCCTAGTCGCCACCCACTACACGCCCTTCGTTCCGCCCGCCCACTGCAAAGGGGTGGGCGGGTGGGTGGGTGGCTGTGTGGGCGGCACATGCTCTCATCCCTATATTCCCCCCCTCCCCCCCGCCCTCGACCACCGCCCCGTGGCGCCAACGCGGTGGGTGGCAAAACGTTTGTTTGTTGGGCGGCAGGGCGGCGGGGCGGCAGGGCGGCGCGAGGGGTGGTTGGGTGGCGGCGTCATGTGGTCGGCTCGACCAGTGCCGCCGCCACCCGCACTTCAATAATGAGACGCTCCGTTTTTAAAGCAAGTTGAAGTACGACGGTACGATCTTTGACCTCGACGGCACGACCTTTGACCTCGACGGAACGACCTTTGACCTCGACGGTACGACCTTTGACCTCGACGGTACGACCTTTGACCTCGACGGAACGACCTTTGACTTCGACGGTACGACCTTTGACCTCGACGGTACGACCTTTGACCTCGACGGAACGACCTTTGACCTCGACGGTACGACCTTTGACCTCGACGGCACGACCTTTGACCTCGACGGTACGACCTTTGACTTCGAAGGGTGGGTTATGTATACTGGTGTCAAATGTATGGGGGGGAGAGAGTAGGGAGGTCAAGAGAGGTCAGGTCAGGTCAATGAGACGAGGCCATTACAGCCTGGGGGGGGAGGGGTCGTACACACGACAGCGGCAGTTACTGCACTACCCAGTGAGCACCCACACCCCCTCCCCCCCTTCCCCAACCCCTCCCCCCACGTCGTCCCCACTTCCCCCAACCCCTCCCCCCACGTCGTCCCCCCTTCCCCAACCCCTCCCCCACGTCGTCCCCCCTTCCCCCAACCCCTCCCCCCACTTCCCCCAACCCCTCCCCCACGTCGTCCCCACTTCCCCAACCCCTCCCCCCACGTCGTCCCCCATTCCCCCAACCCCTCCCCCCACGTCGTCCCCCATTCCCCCAACCCCTCCCCCCACGTCGTCCCCCCTTCCCCAACCCCTCCCCCACGTCGTCCCCCTTCCCCAACCCCTCCCCCCACGTCGTCCCCCCTCCCCCACGTCTTCCCCCTCCCCCAACCCCTCCCCCACGTCGTCCACCCCTCCCCCCACGTCGTCCCCCACCTCCCCTTATTCTTTTTTTCCCTTTCTTTAATTAAGCAATATATCGTCTTTCACACAGTCAAAGCTCTGTTAAGTTCTCTACACACAAACAACCACAACATAGCGGGGCCGTGCGTCACACAGTGAGAGCTGAAAGCATGAATGACACACCAGCTCTGTTAGCTCGGCACGTACAGGCACACAACACAGCAAAGGGGGTAATAAGTCTCCTACGGGCTAGCATAGTTCATAGAGCTATGTTAGAGCTCTATATGTAGACAACAGAGCTAGGAAACGCGTCTCCTCCGTGGGTAGCACAGTTCATAGAGCTATGTTAGATCTCTATATGTAGACAACAGAGCAAGGGGGCAATAAGTCTCATCCAGGCTAGCACAGTCATAGAGCTATGTTAGACCTCTATATGTAGAAACAGAGCAAAGGGGCAATAAGTCTCATCCAGGCTAGCAGAGTCATAGAGCTATGTTACATCTCTATATGCAGACAACAGAGCAAGGGCACCACTACGGGCTAGCACAGTTCATAGAGCTATGTTAGATCTCTATATGTAGACAACAGAGCAAGGGTCATAGAGCTATGTTAGGTCTCTATATGAAGACAACAGAGCAAGGACGCGTCTCCTCCGTGGGTAGCACAGTTCATAGAGCTATGTTAGATCTCTATATGCAGACAATAGAGCAAGAACGCGCGTCTTCACCTAGCCAATACAACGCTCCTATGTTAAACCGAACAACACCAACACAGCCACGCGCCCTCCCGGGTGCACAGCGGAGACGAATGGACAAGGAATGAAACACGAGAGCCTCAGCAACACTGTATCATGACACACACACACACACACACACCATGAGTTCTCAAGGGGCCCACGCACGGGTTCGAATCCCGGGCGAGGCGTGTTGCGTCAGCGCCACGTCTAGCGACACAAGAGCAACACTGTCGTCGATATGACAAACGAAGATAACACCAGTAAACAAAATTATCGCAAACAACAACAACAACAACAAATGTCGCAGTACTTGCAACACAGGTAAATGACAGTGGAAGAGCTCCTGCAACACAAACCACCCCCGCTACCACAGCCACCACCGCTACCACAGCCACCACCACTACCACAGCCACCACCACTACCACAGCCACCACCGCTACCACAGCCACCACCGCTACCACAGCCACCACCACTACCACAGCCACCACCACTACCACAGCCATCACCACTACCACAGCCACCACCACTACCACAGCCACCACCACTACCACAGCCATCACCACTACCACAGCCACCACCACTACCACAGCCACCACCACTACCACAGCCATCACCACTACCACAGCCACCACCACTACCACAGCCACCACCACACCAAAGCCATCACCGCTACCACAGCCACCACCGCTACCACAGCCACCACCACTACCACAGCCACCACCACTACCACAGCCACCACCACTACCACAGCCACCACCGCTACCACAGCCACCACCACTACCACAGCCACCACCACTACCACAGCCACCACCACTACCACAGCCACCACCACACCAAAGCCATCACCGCTACCACAGCCACCACCGCTACCACAGCCACCACCACTACCACAGCCACCACCACTACCACAGCCATCACCACTACCACAGCCACCACCACTACCACAGCCACCACCACTACCACAGCCACCACCACTACCACAGCCACCACCACACCAAAGCCATCACCGCTACCACAGCCACCACCGCTACCACCACTACCACAGCCACCAAAACTACCACTGCCACCACCGCTACCACAGCCGCCACCACTACCACAGCCATCACCACTACCACAGCCACCACCGCTACCACAGCCATCACCACATCACAGCCATCACCGCTACCACAGCCACCACCACTACCACAGCCATCACCGCTACCACAGCCACCACCACTACCACAGCCACCACCGCTACCACAGCCACCACCACACCACAGCCATCACCACACCACAGCCACCACCACTACCACAGCCACCACCACTACCACAGCCACCACCACTACCACAGCCATCACCGCTACCACAGCCACCACCACTACCACAGCCACCACCACTACCACAGCCACCACCACTACCACAGCCATCACCACTACCACAGCCACCACCACTACCACAGCCACCACCGCTACCACAGCCACCACCACACCACAGCCATCACCACACCACAGCCACCACCACACCACAGCCATCACCACTACCACAGCCACCACCACACCACAGCCATCACCACACCACAGCCACCACCACTACCACAGCCACCACCACTACCACAGCCACCACCACACCACAGCCATCACCACACCACAGCCGTACCACCGCCACACTACCACACCCGTCCTCCTCCTCCTCCTCCTCCCGCACCACCACCACACCCGTGGTCCTCCTCCCGCACCAGCCAGTAGCATGGCCCGGCCACCAACAACACAGCAGAGTGCACGAAAAAATGGCTCTGGTCTTGCCTTTGATGTGTGATGAATAGGCAGGATGGCACACCACCATCCACGACCCCCCTAAATCTGCTCCACCTCCTCCACCTCCACCACCACCACCACACCCTCTCTCAGCGCTGGAGGAGGTGGGGGTATGCCGCCACACTACTCTCTCAGCGCTGATGGGAGGGGGGAGGCGGAACCCCTCTCTCAGCGCTGATGGGAGGGGGGGAGGCGGCACCCCTCTCTCAGCGCTGAGGGAGAGGGAGGGGGCACGCACCCCTCTCTCAGCGCTGAAGGAGAGAGGGGAGGGGCACCCGCACCCCTCTCTCAGCGCTGAGGAAGAGGGAGGGGCACCCGGACCCCTCTCTCAGCGCTGAGGGAGAGGGAGGGGCACCCGCGCCCCTCTCTCAGCGTTGAGGGCACCCTTCTCAGCACTGAGGCACGCCAACCATCGCTGGGGAAACACTCCCCTCAGCGGTGAGACACTGCTCTCAGCGCCCAGGACAACATGTCCCAGGAGCCAAAACACTTCTCTCAGCGCCAGGAAATAATAAAAAAAAAACTTGTCTCAGAAGCCATAAAAACACTACTACTTCTCTCAGCGGCCAGCATGATACCCCTCCTGCCTCAGCTCCCTCAGCGACGAGGCACATAAACTCACCCACTTCCTGACGAGATGTTCTAACACACACACACACACACACACACACACACACACACACACACACGAGAGAGAGAGAGAGAGAGAGAGAGAGAGAGAGAGAGAGAGAGAGAGAGAGAGAGAGAAGGGGTGAGGGGGGGAATTGGATCTTGTGCAGCCAGGGCATAGAGGCGGTATAGACTAAGGCGGCGGCCCTAAGGCCCCCCCCCTCCCCCCTCTAGCTAGCTCCCTAGCTAGGCCCTAGCTAGCTCCCTAGCTAGCCCCCTAGCTAGCCCCCTAGCTAACCCCTAGCTAGCCAGCCCCTAGCTAACCCCTAGCTAGCTAGCCCCCTAGCCTGGTTCTCGTTTGATGTATATCTGGCCACATGTGTTATTCTATCTCTCGTCTTGAGCTGGGCAGTGCCACTTGCACACCCACCCCTCCTTCTCTCTCTCTCTCTCTCTCTCTCTCTCTCTCTCTCTCTCTCTCTCAAGCCCCACGTGCCTGACGACCTCAAGAGGAGGATCACAAATTCGCTTGATTTAAAAGTGGCGATTACACTCGTTGTCTTCCCCTGCCTCTACCTTCCTGCTGCTCCAGGTGTGTGTGTGTGTGTGTGTGTGTGTGTGTGTGTGTGTGTGTGTGTGTGTGTGTGTGTGTAAGTGTCATTTTAAGTCTTAGGTCATTCATGATCTCATCCCTAACACCGTGCGTCAGGGGAAGACAATGATATTCACTCATCTTTCTCTTCATAGATGAGTATATATATATTATGTATATATATATTCATATATATATATATATATATATATATATATATATATATATATATATATATATATATATATATATATCAACTGACGGTTATATTTCTCTCTTGTGTCTCCCCTCATGATGTGATTATTACACGAAAGTGCACTTGGGAACTTATCGTGTCTTACGAAGAAACAAACAAACAAACAAACAAAAACAAACATTGACGCATACTACAGGATGGCCGTCCTGACGCACGCACGGGTACGCATGCAACGCGGCGAATGCGTCCCGAGGCACGTGTCCCTGCGCACACGCGCGTGCGTCCTCCACCACCACCGCGACTTGACCTAGAAAACGCTGCACGCACGTGGCCACAACTTCACGAGATGATGCATCTCCCCCCCCCAGCCCCTACCCCTCGCAGACACGAGAGAACAGACACACACGCATAAGAACACAGAGAGAGAGAGAGAGAGAGAGAGAGAGAGAGAGAGAGAGAGAGAGAGAGAGAGAGAGAGAGAGAGAGAGACGCAAGCACTCCACCCAAGGGACATTAACATGGGAATTCAGCCCCTCGTTGCCTGTCTTTCTCCTCATGTACAGTAATTAACTCTACTTCATGACCTACAGTAATTAACTCTACTTAATGACCTACAGTAATTAACTCTACTTAACGACACAGGTGAAACAAGCCTTTTTGAGTGATTAACTCGACCCGACGAAAAGACGCACAAGTGAACAACAGGCCTGTAGAGTATTTAACTCTACACGTCTAAAAAAAATATATATACCTACGTCTCCCCCCGTACGTCACACTTACACTTTATTACTTTATCATCTCTCCTCCGGCTTGGTTTACCACCATCTGCAGAAGTCTGGGCATGCGCGTTCCGTGAGGTATTCTAGGGCCGTGTTTTAGGTCCGTAGGGTCTGGATCTGCTGAATGAGATGGGGTGCTGATGAGGTGCTGCAGCAAGCAACCAACCCGCCTGATCGTGCGTTCTGAGCGGCCACGGTTCCTAGAAAGTCTCGCTCGCGTGTACCCACATTTTCTGGCTTCCAGGGCGAGAATTCATTTTCTTTCTTCTTTTCTCCTCGTTAGAGAGGCAAGAGCCAAACTTATTGAAGCACAGGTGGGCAAAAAATAATATATATAGCATCCAGGGGGGCCAAATGCCATAATAAAGTGGCAGCCAAGAGGAGGAGGAGGAGGAGGAAAGAAAGAGCATCTTTGCCTTAAGATAGCCTGAGGCACAGTGAGGCAGGTTGGTGCTCGGATGCCCCAACAGTCACGCAATACATGGCTCGTTCGTGCGTTCGTGTCTTGACCTGTGATAGATTCGCACGTTCGTGCCTTGATTTGTGATAGATTCGCATCTATAGCGTAAGAAACACTTAGTCCCAAACAACCAGGTGGATGACGAGTTCACCTTGACAGTGTCACAGGCTTGTCCCATAATAAACCTAGCAGTGGACTGCCTTTTGAAAATTGTTCTTTTACGATCAGTAAATAACCGAGGTAGATTGGACGGTATAACATGGTCTGTAAAAAAAAACCCATCACAAGACATGAAAAATACAGTTTCCATTCTGTTGACAAGGGAACACTTTTACCATAACAAACAAGATCCCTAAACCCTTGTTCTCCACATCCTATGCACAGGTTCGAGGTTGTTCACCATCCCACCTTGGAAACACTACTTTGACACAGCTGTTTGATGGCTTACATCTTGAACACGACTCCAAATTCGCTGTTTGGTCACACACACACACACACACACACACACACACACACACACACACACACACACACACTGTACAAACGAGAATTTGAACACTGAAGAACAGCAATCAAGAACAATTCAAATTTACTCAGTGGATTTTCCCCCCCAACTCATACACAGTGGTATGTGAAACAGGTACAGCACTGTAACCCCCCCACGTCCATAAACACGGCTGTATCTCCCAGGCTCCTCAAAGGGCGACAGCAAGCACAGTAAACTAGGACTTTATTGAATATAAAAAGTTCCGCTGCGTCTCACGGCCCCACCAACACGAGGACCCGTCAGTATTTACGATGTGGCAACCGCGCGCGCGTCAGGGTGGGACGTGCCGGAGGTACGATGCCTCCCTGGGCGCGCGCCAACCCACGGACACACGGACGGACGGACCCTCCCTCCCCTTTTTCATGTCAATGGAGCCCTCCAAAACGACAGTTCCTATTGAACGTATAGATATTGATGTACGTCACGAAGGTACTCATGGATTAAGCTTTGCTTCTTAATATATAAAAAGCTTAATCGGGAAGTTTATAAAGAATTTAAAGAAAGACAAAATGTTCGGACACCAGGAATATATATATATATATATATATATATATATATATATATATATATATATATATATATATATATATATATATACATATATATATATATATATATATATATATATATATATATATATATATATATATATATATATATATATATATATATATATATATTTATTTCTATGAGTCCACGGGGAAAATGAAACACGATAAGTTCCCAAGTGCACTTTCGTGTAATAATCACATCATCAGGGGAGACACAAGAGAGAAATATAACAGTCAGTTGATGATATACATCGAAGAGACGAAACTAGGACGCCATTTGGTAAACATGTGATTGTCCATGTATGTTTTGGACAATCACATGTTTACCAAATAAAATAATCACATGTTTACCAAATAAAATATGAAGACAAGAATGACAACACACTGCGTGCAATGACCGAACAGAATCCTGACACACACACACACACACACACACACACACACAGAGGCTATGATGAACAGCTGGGCTGTGAAAGACGTGGGAAGTATATTGTTTAATCAGCAGTCTGTTACTGGCATAGTCTCCTGATTATTGAAGTTTACGATGGTTAGGATGGGACCATTCGTGTAGGAGAGTTCACTCGGGCGCTGAACTGCAACTAGGGGACGTGGGATCTCTGGTGGCAGGAGGGTGACGAGACTGATAAACGCACAGGGTGGACCCCCCTGTGGGAGGCCACGGGTGGAAGAGTGGAGTGGACTGGAAGGCGAGGGAGGTGATGGCCTGTACCTTGGGGGGGTGGGGGGGCTGGCCTGCCGTGCCTCCACTGAGGGAGGGGATGGTGGGGGGGAGACGCCCCTCCGCTGCCCAGGGTTTAGTTATCAATGACCCAGGTAGACACTGGCGCGGGGGGGGGGGGGGGTGTGTTGACGAAAGGTGAGAGCCATGGAAGGTGTGTGTGTGTGTGTGTGTGTGTGGTTCCAGTGCTCTGCAGCAGGTAATTTCATCAACTGCCAATGATCACTATTACACAATAAGGAACCTTAAATGTTTACGAGTACACACACATACACACACACACAAACACACACACACGCAAGACAACCACGCTCATACAGACGTACACGATCTCACGTACATACAAACATACACAGTCGTATTAAACACACCCTCCCTCCCTTCCTGCCACACCCCCACCACTTCGGCCCATGGTACACAGGTGGGGGGGGGGGGGGATACCCAAAATACTACCTCTTTCTCTCTCTCTCTCTCTCTCTCTCTCTCTCTCTCTCTCTCTCTCTCTCTCTCTCTCTCTCTCTCTGTGGCTTGGCATCCTACATACCCGAGCCATCAGTACATCTGTCAGGGGGGACCGAAACACACACACACACACACACACACACACACACGGGAAGGGGTTAGGCCCACGGCATAGCTAGGGTCGGACTAAGGGCGGGGCTAGGGCCACGGTAAGGCTCAGGTTAGGGGGCTCAGGGCCTAGGGCTTAGGAGAGGCTCGTGCCTTGGCTACTAGCTAGGGTAGGGCTCACAGGAAGGAGCCCTGGGCTGGGGGCCAGGGCTGGAACTAGGGCTCAGGGCTGGAACAAGGGCTCAGGGCTGGAACAAGGGCTCAGGTCTCAAGGCCCTCACGGCTGGTGATAAGGTGGCTAGGGCCGGTGTGCCTCAGGGCGGGGGGGGGGGGCGTTGCACACACGCTCTCTCTCTCTCTCTCTCTCTCTCTCTCTCTCTCTCTCTCTCTCTCTCTCTCTACCTGTCAAATGGCCTGTGTCATTTCTCGACAGACACAGATAAGGCAGGACTGGAGTCTGGTGGCGGCCGAGGCGTTTCATTCTTTTAACTTTTTCTTTATTTATCTTTTCTTTTTATCTTTTTCTTCAAAGAGACGCGAGACGAGAGGCCCTGGTGCTGCTGTGGGGGTGGGGGGTGCTGTGTGTGTGGGGGTGGGGAGAGATGTGGTGAGGGTGGGGGTGTGTTGTGGTGGGGTGGTGGTGTAATGTGGGGGGGGGATGTGGTGAGGGTGGGGGTGTGTTGTGGTGGGGGGGTTGGAGGTGCTGTGTGGGGGGGTAAGAGATGTGGTGAGGGTGGAGTGTGTTGGTGGTGGGGGGTTGGAGGTGCTGTGTGGGGGGTTAAGAGATGTGGTGAGGGTGGGGATGTGTTGTGGTGGGGAGGTGAGGGAGGTGGTGTAATGGCGGGGGGGGTGAGATGTGATGAGATGGTTTCTAAATATGAGGGTGTGTCATACATGTCTTCAAGGGTGTCAATGAACTCTTCCAGCGTGTCAAAAGCGCTCTTCAAGGGTGTCAAGCACAACACAGGTGTCTACCAGAACACGTCCATATATTGTCACAGACCTGTGTTCTCATGCAAGCCTTTGACCCCACCCCCTAGAGCAAGGGCGCTCAGGGGTCGTCCACCACTTAGTCTATGACCAGCATCGTAAATGGAAAAGTGAAACTGCTTGTCCCAACCCCCAACCCCTCCCCCCCCTAACACGAAGTAGGTACCCCTTCCCCCCCCCACACACACACACACACTGAAGACCCCTCCCCGTCCTCCCCCCCCCTCCCCTTCCCCTACGTCCACTCCCCATTTCCCCGATCCCTCTCCCCCCCTCTCCTCCAGAATGCTCTGGCCCCGATAAATGGTTCGCTTAAAGCTAAATAAATGAACAGCTTAATTACGCCTAGCAGACGCATCCTTGCGTTTAATTAGCTCCAGGCTAATTAGTGAAGGATGCTGTAAATTAATAGGCGGAGGAGGGGCGGTGGGGGAAGGGGGAGGGAAGAGCGTGTGTGTGTGTGTGTGTGTGTGTGTGTGTGTGTGTGTGTGTGTGTGTGATGGGAAGGGGGTGTTTGTATGGGGAAGGGGGGGGATAAAGGTAAGGGGGAGGAGATGGGTTCAGGTGTGAAGGAGGAGAGGGGTGAGGGTGGGGGGGGGGTAGTTGGAGATACAGCCCCAACTACAACCACGGATACAGCAGATACAGCAGGAAGGTTGGAGACATGTCTTCTAGAGGGGGAGGGGACGAGAAGAGGCCTTGTGTACACACGGAGATCATGGAAGTCCTCCTCCACCAGGGGGGGGGCAGGTGGACCACGCGGGGAGCAAGGGCGGCTCCTCACGAAGTCTTGACCTCTCTCTCTCTCTCTCTCTCTCTCTCTCTCTCTCTCTCTCTTTCTCTCTCTCACACACACACACAACCGGGTGCTCCACGTCAAGACTGACTCTCTCTCTCTCTCCCGAGAGAGAGAGAGAGAGAGAGAGAGAGAGAGAGAGAGAGAGAGAGAGAGAGAGAGAGAGAGAGAGAGAGAGCCCGCAGGCAGGCCGTTATCTCTCGACCAATCGGCTAATTAGGGAAATTTCACACTCAATTACGAGGCGTTACGAACAGGTGTTGTGTTGTGGGGGGGGGGGACGGTGCCTGCACGTAACAGCCGTGGCCTCCCCCCCTCCCCTTATTACCTGGTAATTACCTGTAAGTAATTAATAATTAAGGCATTTGGAGGTACCTTAATTGATGGACAGCTGTAGGAAGGAGGAGGAGGGGGAGGGGAGGACGAGGGAGGAGGAGGAGGAGGAGGAGGAGGAGGAGGAGGAAGGGGTGGGTGACGGCGGCCCCCTCCACCCCCTCATGGAGGGGAGGGGGAAGGAGAGAGGGAGGAGGAGGGGTGGTGATGGTGGTGATGGTGGAGGTGTGGTGGAGGTGGTGATGGGGGTGGTGGAGGAGGGGTGGTGATGGTGGAGGTGTGGTGGAGGTGGTGATGGGGGTGGTGGAGGAGGGGTGGTGATGGAAGTGATGGGGGTGGGTGGTGGTGATGGGGTGATGGGGGTGGTGGTGGAGATGGAGGTGGAGGTGTGGTGGACGTGGTGGAGGTGGTGGTGGAGGAGGTGGAGGTGATGGCGGTGGTGGAGGTGGAAGCCTGAGCGACTACGCAAGGAGAAACATCAAAGGCGCCACCCCAACCCCCGCTGTGGCGAACCCCGGGTGCTGTTAGCGGGGTCCCGCCGGGGTACTCACACAAACAGTTGAGCACCCGGGGGGGAGTAGGGGGGGAGGCAGGGGGAGGGGGGAGGGAGGTGGTGGAGGGGGAGGGGGTGGAGGGGGTGGAGGGGGAGGGGGGAGTAGGAGGTGGAGGGGGTAGAAGGAGGTTGGGGAGTGGAGGGAGGGAGAGGGGGGATAAATCCCACACAAAACTTCTCCCTCCCCGTAAAACACACACACACACACACACACACACACACACACACACACCAAACAACCCAACGAGAGAGAGAGAGAGAGAGAGAGAGAGAGAGAGAGAGAGAGAGAGAGAGAGAGAGAGAGAGAGAGAGAGAGAGAGAATATGACATCACCCCACCATCAGCAAAGTAAGGCATATATATATATATATATATATATATATATATATATATATATATATATATATATATATATATATATATAGAGGATTCTTCGTATATGACAAATTAACTTCATTCAAAATTAGACCCTTGAGGGATTTTCTCCATAACAGACAGACAGAGACACAGGCAGACAGGCAAACAGACGTGGTTGTGAGGGAGGGTTGTAGGGAAGGATGGTGGAGTTGTGGAGGGTTGTGGTGGAGATAGTAAGGTTCTGGACGACTGTGGTGGAGATGGTAAGGCTGTGAAGAGTTGTGGTGGAGATAGTAGGGTTGTGGACGAGTGGTGGAGATGGTAAGGTTGTGAAGAGCTGTGGTGGAGATAGTAGGGTTGTGGACGAGTGGTGGAGATGGTAAGGCTGTGAAGAGCTGTGGTGGAGATAGTAGGGTTGTGGACGAGTGGTGGAGATGGTAAGGTTGTGAAAGGTTGTGGTGGAGATGGGAGGGTATTGAAGGGTCGCAGTGATGGTAAGGGTGTGGTTGAGATTGTAGAGTTGTGGTGGAGATGGTGGGGTTGTGGTTGAGATGGTAGGGTTGTGGTGCCGTTGTGGAGGGTCATAACAACCCAGCCTTCCCTCCAACATAACAACCCAGCCTTCCCTCCAATATAACAACCCAGCCTTCCCTCCAACCTATCAACCTAGCCTTCCCTCCAACCTAACAACCCAGCCTTCCCTCCAACATAAAAACCCAGCTTTCCCTCCAACCTAACAACCTAGCCTTCCCTCCAACCTAACAACCCAGCCTTCCCTCCAACATAACAACCCAGCCTTCCCTCCAACATAAAAACCCAGCTTTCCCTCCAACCTAACAACCTAGCCTTCCCTCCAACCTAACAACCCAGCCTTCCCTCCAACATAACAACCCAGCCTTCCCTCCAACACAACAACCCAGCCTTCCCTCCAACCTATCAACCCAGCCTTCCCTCCAACCTAACAAGGCAACTATACAAACGAAGCAGTTACACAGTTCCTTGCCCCCCCCTCCCCCACAAGACACAAAAGCCAATTCATCGATAAAATGTGTTTTATTTATATCAAGACAAATAAAGCATTTTTTTTTTTATATCACTTTGCAAACTAACAATTACGTGAGCATAAACAAACACACTTGAAGCTCTTATTATCATGGGGGAGCGGTGACCCGTCTCCACACTGTCTGTCTGTCTGTCTGTCAGTCTGTGTGTCTGTCTGTGTGTCTGTGTGTGTGTGTGTGTGTGTGTGTGTGTGTGTGTGTGCAGGGGGGGGGAAAGGAAGTTGTGTGGGAATGGCACGGAGTGACAGCTTGGTACAATCTGTCATAACTCACGGGCGCGGGGAGAGAGAGAGAGAGAGAGAGAGAGAGAGAGAGAGAGAGAGAGAGAGAGAGAGAGAGAGAGAGAGAGTGGTGTGTGTGTGTGTGTGTGTGTGTGTGTGAATGTGTGTGTGTGTGTGTGTGTGTGTGTGTGTGTGTGTGTGTGTGTGTGTGTGAGAGAGAGAGAGAGAGAGAGAGAGAGAGAGAGAGAGAGAGAGAGAGAGAGAGAGAGACTCTCAGTCCCCCCCCCCCCTGGCACGCGGCGCCTTGGCACCACGTCAGACAGAAAACGTATAGCACCAGCACCTCCTCCTCCTCCTCCTCCTCGTCTGTTGTTTTTTTTATTTATTTCTTTTTTTTTCTTTTTTTTTGTATCGTCTCTTCTCCCTCTGCCTTCGACGCGCCAAAAGTCAATTTCTTCCACTCACAGCTAAGCCGCGGGCCCGCCCCCCCCACGTCCTCTGGGCCGGCATCGTACGTGACTTAGCAAGCATTACGCCCACGTCTACCTCATCAGGGAAGCTTTGAAACAGACACTCAATTTACATAATTCGTCTCCCGGAGCAAAGTCCTTCTTTTCAAAGTGCGACGCGCCAAAGAAATGGTGTACCGCGCGCGGCGCCGGGGCTGGGCCTGGCTGGGCTGCCAGACACACGATGACCACCACCGTGTGTGTGTGTGTGTGTGGGGGGGGGGGGGGATGTGTGCCCCGTCTGTGGGGATGCCAGAGACACGATGACCACCAGTGTGTGCGGTACCCCGTCTATAGGGCTGCCAGAGTCACGATAACAGTGTGTGGAGGTACCCCGTCTGTGAGGCTGCCAGAGACACGATGACCACCAGTGTGTGGGGGTACCCCGTGTGTGAGGCTGCCAGAGTCACGATGACCACCAGTGTGTGGGGGGTACCCCGTCTGTGAGGCTGCCAGACACACGATGACCAACAGTGAGTGCGGTACCCCGTCTGTGGCGCTGCCAGAGTCACGATGACCACCAGTGCGTGCGATAGCGTTTGTTGTTACGACTGCTAATGTTATATGTACTTAATACTACTACTACTACTACTACAACTACGACTACTACTGCAACTACTACTACTACTACTACTACTACTACTGCTGTTGCTATTTCTAGTACTTATAAAAAAATGCAATTACCTACATATAATTAACTGCACTGCTATGCTTTCTGGTAGTTCTGCCCGAGTGTGTGTGTGTGTGTGTGTGTGTGTGTGTGTGTGTGTGTGTGTGTGTACTCCCTCCTCGGAAACATGGTAGTAAATTTACGATGCTACTCACACCAGATACACGCCTTCAAAACAACCTTCAAAGAAAATCCAATAATAGCTGTCGAACACACACACACACACACACACACACACACACACACACACACACACACACGTACACACACACACACACACACACACAACACACACACACACACACACACACACACACACGTACACACACACACAAACACACACACACACACACACGTACACACACACACACACACACATACACACACACGTACACACACACACACACACACACACAACACACACACACACACACACACATACACACGTACACACACACACACACACACACACACACGTACACACACACACACACACACACACACACACACACACACACACACACACACACACACACACACACACACAACACACACACACACACACACACACACAACACACACACACACACACACACAACACACAAACACACACACACACTCGACTATGTTTTTCAAGTCTGGTCACCACACTTGGGGGGAAGAAAAAAGAAATGTCAGAGAAGTCCTAGAGGGGGAGCAACGTAGATGTTACCAGAGGGTTAACAAGATGTGAGTTACGTAATGGCTGTAGAGGCAGTACATTGGTCACCGAGGGAAGAGAGAGGAGTAAAGGGTGACTTGATCACAATCTTCAAAGCTGTGCACCAGCTCGGTGGTGACGAGATGCGAGGACGGAACCACCACCAGCTAAGCTCCCCACACCAGCAGTATCACACACGCCCCACTCCCCACCATCACTTAACCTCCCCACACCAACAGCAGTACTACCACACACGCCCCCACCATCACTTTATTTCCCCATACCAGCATCACACATGCCTCTCTCCCCACCATCACTTAAGCTCCCCATACCAACAGCAACACTACGCACGCACGCCCCCACCATCACTTTATCTCCCCATACCAACATCACACATGCCCCACTCCCCACCATCTCTTAACCTCCCCACACCAACAGCACCACCACAGACGCCCCTCTCCCCACCATCTCTTAACCTCCCCACACCAACAGCAGTACTACCACACACGCCCCCACCATCACTTTATCTCCCCATACCAGCATCACACATGCCTCTCTCCCCACCATCACTTAAGCTCCCCATACCAGCAGCAGTACTACCACACACGCCCCCACTCCCCACCATCACTTAACCTCCCCACACCAGCAGCACCACAACACACGCCCCTCTCCCCCCACCATCACTTAACCTCCCCACACCAACAGCACCACACATGCCCCTCTCCCCACCATCTCTTAACCTCCCCACACCAGCAGCACCACACACACGCCCCTCTCCCCACACCATCATCCCCGTCTGTGGCTGAATGACGAACACCTTCCCCCCATCCCCCCAGAGTCGCGTCCAGTGAAAGCAGCCAGAGATGGAAAATGAAAGAATTAGACCCAATGAATGAAGTTGACCCATGAATGAAGTTGACCACTGGCTTGGGGGGGGGGGTGAATGAAGGAACACAAGACGAGACTGATGAAGGACAGGCAACACTGGTGAGGTAATACAATCAGCTGGGAAAGTTGTAAATGACCCGTCATTTACAATGACCCGTCATTTACAACGGGGAGGTTGGGGGTTGGGGTGGTGGTGAGGGGTTGGGGTGAGTAAAATAATCAGCTGTGGGTCACGTCAGGCCACGGTACGATTTACCCCGAAGTTGTAAATGACCCGTCATTTACAACGGGGGGCGGGGGGGAGGGGTTGGGGGTTGTAAAAGCCACCGTCATTTACAACGGGGACGTCAAACACGAGTCATTCACAAACAGGGGTGTAAAAACAACGAATCGTTTACAAAAGGGGTGTAAAACTATAACATCATTTACAACGGGGGTGTGTGTCAAACAACCATTATTTACGAAGGAGATGTAAATCAAGCAATCATTTACAACAGGGGTACAAAAAAAAGAAGATCTTTTACAATGGGGGTGTGAAGCAACCATCATTTACAACGGGGTTGTAAAACATTCGTAAATCACAACCGGGGTGTACAACATCCATCATTTACGACAGGGGCGTAAAACATCCCATCACTTACGACAGGGGCGTAAAACCCTCCATCATTTACAAGAGGTTGTAAATCACCCGACATTTACACAAGTTGTAAATGGCCCTTAACGACGGTCGATCGATCACAAGCATCGGTCACAACCCGGTGTGTGACGGGCGGTGTACTGAGAGACGGGAGGGAGGCTATATAGTACAGGAGTTTCACCCTAAGGTGATGTGTGGAGTGGCACTGTTCACACGCCACACTGGCCACCCCCTTAGCTGACTTACAACCTGCCCCTTAGCTGACCTATAACCTGCCCCTTAGCTGACTTACAACTTGCCCCTTAGCTGACTTATAACCTGCCCCTTAGCTGACTTATAACCTGCCCCTTAGCTGACTTATAACCTGCCCTTAGCTGACTTATAACCTGCCCCTTAGCTGACCTATAACCTGCCCCTTAGCTGACCTATAACCTGCCCCTTAGCTGACCTATAACCTGCCCCTTAGCTGACTTACAACCTGTCC
>NC_092253.1:8330000-8350000 GCF_036320965.1 Panulirus ornatus
TGAAGCACTGAATCAGCTAGTGAACCATCCTTGGACGCAGTGCTCCAGGATCACAAGTGATGATAAACTTGGGATATTCAAAGTCTCAAAACTTTGTGAAGAACTTTGCTGTCTCATTATCAACATGTGTGAACCATTTACTCGAGCAGTTCGGAGCTACGTCCCGTGTTCGATTATTTCTTGACCTTATTCAAAGCTTCCACGTTCTGTTCGAATCTTTTCGAGCAGTATTTGATGATGAAACACCGCGTTTGAATAACATTAAGTAATATTCCTAGCCTTCAGTTCCCTGGTCGAGTCTTTCAACGTACAGTTCAGAGTTTCGATGCAGTGAGTGAAGCAGTTCGAGGCTGCCTTCTCCCACTCTGTCTCCCACAGGGTTCATAAGAGTGTCTGCCAACGTTTCGATGCCTCGGTTCTTTCGGCTCGTTGGTCCAATGAGCTCGAGGCCTATCAACTGCTAAAGGGTTAATGACCATTAACATATTGTGGCCACCAATCGAAAGGTCTTGACCACCTCCACGAGTGCAAGGTCATTTCTCAGACCATACACTGTCCTCAGGGGTCATATGATTCGAACCCTGCTGCTCGCTTTTCTGGCCACAGAACTCATACACACATAGAAGGTCTTCGTTAACTTGAACTTGGCATAGTGGTACTTTGATATATATATATATATATATATATATATATATATATATATATATATATATATATATATATATATATATATATCCTTCGTCATCGCTGTAAACACACACACCACACACACACACACACACACACACACACACACACTTTGCTCAACTTCAAAAACAAACCCGTGTTGAGTACGAAGATTTACCGAGGTGGCGGACGACAGACCCATAAAACGAAGCTTTTGAAGCTGTGTGTGTGTGAGAGAGAGAGAGAGAGAGAGAGAGAGAGAGAGAGAGAGAGAGAGAGAGAGAGAGAGAGAGAGAGAGAGAGAGGACCATCAGGTGGGAGGCGGGGGTGGGTCCTCTCTCTCTCTCTCTCTCTCTCTCTCTCTCTCTCTCTCTCTCTCTCTCTCTCTCTCTCTCCTCTGGTCTTTGGTCTCTGCTGAATCGTGAGTAAAACAAAAAAAAAAAAATGTCTGAGTTATATATAACATTTTCTTTTTTTTTCCTTTTCTTTCCTTTGATCTTGAATTAACAATGTTTCAGAGGCCAGAAGTCTTAGGGTTTTTGGTGGTGTAAATGCCTTACGTTTAACTACCTCCGCCGGGGATTCGAACACCCTCCTGTAAACGATGCACACCCCCAACCCCCCAACCCCCGACGGTAAATCAGCAAGAAACATTTACAGAAGATTTACGCCCCACCTTCACTTGTAAATGTAAAAAAAAATATATAACTAATTTTTATATGAAGACACATACTTCACAAGTTGTATATATATATATATATATATATATATATATATATATATATATATATATATATATATATATATATATATATATATATATATCTTTCCTGTGTCTCCTCTGATGATGTGATTATTACACGAAAGTGCACTTGGGAACTTATCGTGTTTCATTTTCCCCGTGGACTCATAGGAATATATATATACATACATACATATATTATATATATTATATTATATATAATACATATATTATATATATATATATATATATATATACATATATATATATATATATATATATATATATATATATATATATATAATCACATAATGCCCTCCAACAGCAAGGATTCGAACCCGGAACCTTTTCCGTGGTAGATGAGAACGCTAACTCAAAAGGTAATCAGAAACACAAACATTCCCTTCTCAAGTCTGACACACACACACACATATATATAAGAAATCCCGACGGGATGAGTGGGACAGATCCCCACCCAATCCCCTACGTAACATGGGACAAACTGGGACAATCTTTTTCAAACGACCAAGATCCAGAGTTCGCCATTCTCCTACCTCGAGCACGAAGGCGTACGACCCTTGATCACGAAGGCGTACGACCCTTGAACACGACTAACACACGACCCTTCAACACGAAGGCGTGCGACCCTTGAGCACGAAGGTGTACGACCCTTGAACACGACTAACACACGACCCTTGAACACGAAGGCGTACGACCCTTGAACACAAAGGCGTACGACCCTTGAACACGAAGGCGTACGACCCTTGAACACGAAGGCGTACGACCCTTGAGCATGAAGGCGTACGACCCTCGATCACGAAGGTGTACGACCCTTAAACACGAAGGCGTACGACCCTTGATCACGAAGGCGTACGACCCTCGAGCACGAAAGTGTACGACCCTTGAACACGAAGGCGTACGACCCTTGAGCACGAAGGCGTGCGACCCTCGAGCACGAAGGTGTACGACCCTTGAACACGAAGGCGTACGACCATTGAGCACGAAGGTGTACGACCCTTGAACACGACTAACACACGACCCTTCAACACGAAGGCGTGCGACCCTTGAGCACGAAGGCGTACGACCCTTGAACACGAAGGCGTACGACCCTTGAGCACGAAGGCGTACGACCCTTGAGCACGAAGGCGTACGACCCTTGATCACGAAGGCGTACGACCCTTGATCACGAAGGCGTACGACCCTTGAGCACGAAGGCGTACGACCCTTGAACACGAACCTTAAAAGACGACGGAGTGACCTTTATTTTTCTTTTTAAAGGTATGGTGGACGACCTGACCTCTGACCTTTGACCTACGGCCTTTCCAGACGGGCGGGGGGGGGGAAGGTTAGGTTAGGGGGGGGGACCACAGCAGCGGCTTCAAATGCACAGCCTGTAGGAGGGAGGCGAAGGCCTGCAGGAGGGAGGTAACGGCCTGCAGGAGGGAGGCAGGCGACGGCCTGCAGGAGGGAGGCGACGGCCTGCAGGAGGGAGGGAGGCGACGGCCTGCAGGAGGGAGGCGACGGCCTGCAGGAGGGAGGTGAAGGCCTGCAGGAGGGAGGGAGGCGACGGCCTGCAGGAGGGAGGCAGGCGACGGCCTGCAGGAGGGAGGCGACGGCCTGCAGGAGGGAGGTGAAGGCCTGTAGGAGGGAGGGAGGTGACGACCTGCAGGAGGGAAGTGAAGGCCTGCAGGAGGGAGGCAGGCGAAGGCCTGCAGGAGGGAGGGAGGCGACGGCCTGCAGGAGGGAGGTGACGACCTGCAGGAGGGAGGCAGGCGACGGCCTGCAGGAGGGAGGCAGGTGACGGCCTGCAGGAGGGAGGCAGGCGACGGCCTGCAGGAGGGAGGCGACGGCCTGCAGAAGGGAGGCGACGGCCTGCAGAAGGGAGGTGAAGGCCTGCAGGAGGGAGGCGACGGCCTGCAGGAGGGAGGCGACGGCCTGCAGAAGGGAGGCGACGGCCTGCAGAAGGGAGGCGACGGCCTGCAGGAGGGAGGCAGGTGACGGCCTGCAGAAGGGAGGCGACGGCCTGCAGGAGGGAGGCGACGGCCTGCAGAAGGGAGGCGACGGCCTGCAGGAGGGAGGTGAAGGCCTGCAGGAGGGCCAGCCCGGGTGCACACGGTCATTCAGAGGCCCCCTCCCCCAGAGACGCTGCCCCGTGTGGCGGCATAATGAACCCCCCCTTCCCCCCAGGGGCGGCGGCAGGGTGATGGCAGGGTGATGGCAGGGGGGGAGGCAGCAGGACGCCCGCTAACCCCGTCCACTCTTGACCAATCACGTCCCGTACATATTTGGCGGGAACCGTACCAGGCTGGACCAATAGCGTTAGCTCTTTCAGATTTGGCGGGAATTATGAGGGGTCAATAGCGTAAGCTCTTGCGTATCTTGGCGAGAATTATGAGGGTCAATAGCGTAAGCTCTTGCGTATCTTGGCGGGAATTATGAGGGGTCAATAGCGTAAGCTCTTGCGTATCTTGGCGGGAATTATGAGGGGTCAATAGCGTAAGCTCTTGCGTATCTTGGCGGGAATTATGAGGGGTCAATAGCGTAAGCTCTTGCGTATCTTGGCGGGAATTTTGAGGGGTCAATAGCGTAAGCTCTTGCGTATCTTGGCGGGAATTATGAGGGTCAATAGCGTAAGCTCTTGCGTATCTTGGCGGGAATTATGAGGGGTCAATAGCGTAAGCTCTTGCGTATCTTGGCGGGAATTATGAGGGTCAATAGCGTGGCACTTGCGTATCTTGGCGGGAATTATGCCAACCAATAGCGTAACTCTTACATTTTTGGCGGGAAATAGGCTGACCAATCACGTGGCTGCTTCTATCTTCCAAGAAAAATAACCATCAGGACCAATCACACGGTTGCTGCCATCTTGTTTAGGGAGGTTGGTGAGATCACCTGGACCAATCAGGAGGCTCCTTTCATTACCGAGTAACATACTACGTGCCGCGTCTATATATATATATATATATATATATATATATATATATATATATATATATATATATATATATATATTCCTATGAGTCCACAGGGAAAATGAAACACGAAAAGTTCCCAAGTGCACTTTCGTGTAATAATCACATCATCAGAGGAGACACAAGAGAGAAGTATAACAGTCAGTTGATATACATCGAAAAGACGAAGCTACGACGCCATTTGGTAAACCTGTGATTGTCCAATATATATATATATATATATATATATATATATATATATATATCCTAGACCCGATTTAAAGACGTAGAATCCCTCTCATGAGGCCCGACCTGGGAGAGGGGAGTGGGTGGATATGGGAGGGGGAGATTAGGGGAAGAGAGGGAGTGGATTTAGGGAGGAGGAAGAAGATGAAGGGAAGGGGGGGGTGTGGGGTGGGATATGGGGAAGGGGAGATGAAGGGAAGAAGGGGAGATAGTATTGAGGAGGTGAAGGGGCTGAGGGGTGTGGGGGAAGGGGGTGAGGGGTGTGGGGGAAGGGGGTGTAGGACAGGCTTACGCTTTCCCCTTTCACACGTACGTGCGTCCGTGTCCCTCCGTCGCTTGGTCCGTTCTCGGGTCGTGTCATCACGCAAGAGGAGGGAAGGAGGAGGGAAGGGGAGGGGGGAGAAGTGGTGACGTATAGGGGAATGAGGGAAGGGAAGGAGGAAGTGGGGAAGGGGAGTCGGGATGGGTGGGGAGCGGGGCGTGAAGAAGACCTGTCCAGGAGCGGGTGGCCGGCTTCGGGGAATTCATTGGTGGAGGTAGGATTCACTGTGGCTGGTCCTGCAGGCTGTGTGTGTGTGTGTGTGTGTGTGTGTGTGTGTGTGTATGGGTGTGTGTGTGTGTGTGTGTGTGTGTGAGTGTGTGTATGGGTGTGTGTGTGTGTTTGTGGGTGTGTGTGTGTGTATGGGTGTGTGTATGGGTGTGTGTGTGTATGTGTCTGTGTGTGTGTGTGTGTGTCTGTGTGTGTGTGTGTATGTATGTGTGTGTGTGTGTGTGTGTGTGTGTGTCTGTCCGTCTGTCTGTGTGTGTGTGTGTGTGTGTGTGTGTGTGTGTGTGTGTATGTATGTATGTATGTATGTATGTATGTATGTATGTATGTATGTATGTATGTGTGTGTGTGTGTGTGAGAGAGAGAGAGAGAGAGAGAGAGAGAGAGAGAGAGAGAGAGAGAGAGAGAGAGAGAGAGAGAGAGAGAGAGAGAGAGAGAGAGAGGCACACACACATGGTCTGCAATGATCATTTACATTTCTGGAAAAACTGTCGTAATATTCTAACCCCCCCTCCCCCCCCCCCCCCGCCCGTGTGTGTGTGTGTGTGTGTGTGTGTGTGTGTGTGTGTGTGCGAGGCGGAGGGGGGACCCCCACTCAACGCGTCTGGCAGCGGGGTATACCCGGGCAGCAGGCGCTCCCCCTCTACCCATTCACCCCTCTCCTCCTCCTCCTCCTCCTCCTCCTCTGGCACACTTTCCTTAATAATAATAATAATAATAATAATAATAATAATAATAATAATAATAATAATAATGATAATAATTACGGCAGCCACCGCTCAATAATTACCACCACCGCTATGTCACATTCTAGTTTAAACGCTCCACTTCGCTATGTGCGCCGTCTAATTAAATGTAATTAAATGTAATTAAGTGTAATCAAGTGTAATTAAATGTAATTAGAGGCTGGGGTTACCACCACGCGAGAGTATGTTGGACACACACACACACACATTAAACCCCGTGACGCCACGAGAGAAAAAATCAAAATATAAAAAAATGAAGAAATACGAAGACTTGCGCTCTCTTGTGTTTTTGGAAACGAGGAAAAAAAATAATCAATTTGCGAAAAAAAAAAATTTAATCTGCGAAAATTTTATTTGCGAAAAATTTATTTGCGAAAATTAAATTTGCAAAAATTTTATTTGCGAAAATTTCATTTGCAAAAATATATTTGCGAAAATCTAATTTACAAAAATTTCATTTCGAAAATCTTGCAAAAAAAAAAAATCTTATTCACAAAAATTTTAATTTGCGAAAATTTTTACGCCACGTCATTTAGCCGAGTCAAGTACACACGTACAATATAAAAATCTAAATTTCCCATCACCAAGGTCTCCAGGGAGGCGAGGTAGGCTAATATCTTCCCTCATTAATATGCAAATTTTATGCAACTACGCGTCCTATATGAGCCAATCAGTGGGTCCATCCCCTCCCCAGGGAGGTGGTGGGGAGGAGGGGGGTGTGGGGGTGTGTGGGGGGAGGAGGGGGGATGTATTTTAGCCTAAATGGACAATAAAAAAAAAATTTTATTAGTGAATTGCTCTCGCGTTAACCCTGCCCATTCGAATGTAGCCACAGACGAGACACAGACTGACAGACAAGTCATAGACAGACAGACATACACAGACAGACACAGACAGACACAGACAAGACACAGACAAGACACACACAAGACACAGACAAGACACACACAGACAGACAGGCACACACAGACAAGACACACACAGACAAGACACACACAGACAGACAGGCACACACAGACAGACAGGCACACACAGACAAGACACACACAGACAGACAGGCACACACAGACAAGACACACACAGACAAGACACACACAGACAGACAGGCACACACAGACAAGACACACACAGACAAGACACACACAGACAGACAGGCACACACAGACAGACAGGCACACACAGACAAGACACAGACAGACAGGCAATGACATAACATCCAGTATAATCTTCCATGATAACGAGACGTAACGTAGGCAAAAAAAGTACCTATGCAGGAGGCCAAAAAAGAAAATGTCAAATGAAAAAAAAAACGCGATGCAGCTCTTCGCCCCCCAAGACAACAAGGGCCTAAGCCCAACTCCACGTCTACAATCACGAGTTAGCAAGCCAGGTAGGCACTACGACAGCGCCACCTGTGCAACAACAACAACAACAACAACAACATACAGTAACGCCATCTAACAGCCGTGGCATCAACTTCCCCTGGAGAGGAAGGTAAACATTACGAGATTTTACTTAAATTACCAACAAGGACAGATTGGAAATGAATCTACAGTCTTTCATCTTAACTTCCAAAAAAGCGTACGAGGGGAAATCATACCTATCTATCTATCTATCTATCTATCTATCTATCTATCTATCTATATATATATATATATATATATATATATATATATATATATATATATACATACACACGCACATACGAATGTAGTGCATATGAACGAGCTTTTCTAGAACACACAATACCCTCCAACAACCAGGATTCGAACCCAAGAACTTTTGCGTGGCTGCTGGAGGGCGATATGTGATATATACATACATACATACATACATATATATATATATATATATATATATATATATATATATATATATATATATATATATATATATATATGGCTACTTCTAGAAGGCTAAACCCATCCAGTGCTGTACAAGGTTTGGTCTCCGCAAAAAAAAAAAAAAACGAGAAAAAGACATAGGAACCATCAAAACTTCCTCGACCATATAAACTGGTGATCCTCCAACACTCAAGGAAGAGGGAGGAAGAGGGAGGAGGATGGAGCCCCATCCCCCACAAAGTCACTCTCAATTTAACTCCAAAGAAGAGCGGGGAAATATAGCAAACCCCCCGCCACGGGCCGAAGCCATTCTCCCTCCCTCCCTCTCCACTCCACTACTCCCCTCACATACACACACACACACACACACACACACACACACATACACACGTAAGACCTGTGCACCATATAGAGGCGGGTCTGGCCACGGCAAGTTAAGAAGCCCTGGGCCGCCCATTGTGGGCGGTGAGGGCGGCTTGTGGGCGGGGTAGGGCTTGTGAGACCAATGTGGGGGGGGTGGAAAGGGGGGGAGGGGGTGGCTTGTTTATGTAGTCTTCTTTTAGGGGCGTTTTCTTCGCGCGCCATCTTCATTCATCGGTTCGAATTCAAACCAGGTCGCTAACAGCAAAAAAAAAAAAAAAAAAAAAAAAAAAAAAAAAACCAAAAAAAACCGCAAAAAAAACGCAAAAACGCAAAAGAAAAAAACGCGCAGCTACGTTTATAATGCCTTCCGTCGCTGCTCTCATCAACAACTACTATCATTCCTCCTCTTTAGCTAAGTCCTAACTGGTGGATCATCCCTCACTCTAACTACCTGTTGAACCACCACCTGGTCGTCTGCCAGTGTAACGTAACCACCCATATAGCGTCGTCAGAGGCACTTGGCTGGGATACACCGTCGCCTTGGGTCATCTACTTCGGGCAAACCCTCGTCTGATTCTTGGGTCCAGTACGTGTGTGGACGAATCTTCATCCCTTTCGTTGTGCCGCCTCGACCTACCGAAGCAGCAGGAGGAGCGAGGAGGAGGAGGAACAGGAGGAGGAAGGAGCAGTAGGAGGTGCAGGAGGAGCAGGAGGAGGAGCAGGAGGAGCAAGAGGAGGTGCAGGAGAGGAGCAGGAGGAGCAGGAGCAGCAGGAGGAGGAGCAGCAGGAGGAGGAGCAAAAGGAGGAGGAGGAGGAGGAGCAAGAGGAGGTGCAGGAGAGGAGCAGGAGGAGCAGGAGCAGCAGGAGGAGGAGCAGAAGGAGGAGGAGCAGAAGGAGGAGGAGCAGAAGGAGGAGGAGCAGTAGGAGGTGCAGGAGGAGCAGGAGGAGGAGCAGGAGGAGCAAGAGGAGGTGCAGGAGAGGAGCAGGAGGAGCAGGAGCAGCAGGAGGAGGAGCAGAAGGAGGAAGAGCAGTAGGAGGTGCAGGAGGAGCAGGAGGAGGAGCAGCAGCAGGAGAAGCAGCAAGAGGAGGAGGAGGAGGAGGAGGAGCAACAGCAGCAGCAGGAGGAGGAGCAGCACATGCAGGAGGAGTATATGTCGAGAGGGCGCGTCCGCTCGTTTCAACAGGTCACCATCAACAACCCGAGCCACGTAATGTGGCATAAGGTCACCACACTCAGACGCCGTACTGTGACATAAGGTCACCACAACCACATACCGTGGCATAAGGTCATCACAGCCACATACCGTGACATAAGGTCACCACAACCACATACCGTGGCATAAGGTCACCACAACCACATACCGTGGCATAAGGTCACCACAACCACATACCCTGGCATAAGGTCACCACAACCACATACCGTGACATAAGGTCACCACAACCACATACCGTGGCATAAGGTCACCACAACCACATACCGTGGCATAAGGTCACCACAACCACATACCGTGACATAAGGTCACCACAACCACATACCGTGGCATAAGGTCACCACAACCACATACCGTGGCATAAGGTCACCACAACCACATACCGTGGCATAAGGTCATCACCAAAAGAAAACGTTACAGTGGTCCACCACAGCCAACCTCCTCCTACTGCGGTAGGGGGGAAGAAGGGGAGGAGGAGGGAAGGGGGTTGGTCCACCACCATGAACGAACCACCCACGGCAGGAACCCGACACCGGACCACCACCCACGTCAGTGAATATCCCCCACTCACACTCTTAGACTGGCTGGGTTCGAACCCTTGCATCAGCAGCAGCTGGTGCAAAGGATGCCTTTGCGGCGATGGAGGGGGGGAGGGGGGGTTGGGGGGTCCTCCTTCACAGCACAGAGCCACCATTCAGCCTGCCCCCCCCCTCCTCCCCCCCTGGGCGCCCATGAACACCCTCCATTCATGTGTATCAATCTACAATTGCTTTTACAAACTTCCTGTCCGTGTAAAGTACATGGGGAGGGAAGGGGGAAGAAGGGGAGGGAGGGGTGATGGTATGGTGGGGGTGAGGAGGAGGAGGAGGAGGGGTGGTGGGGGGAGGGTAAAGGGGGGTGAGGGGTGAGGGGGAAGGGGAGGGGAGTGAGGGGTGAGTGGTGAGGGGGAAGGGGTGGGGGAATGAGGAGGGGGGGTTAACAACTGTCAATGAATAACTTGTGTGTGTGTGTGTGGGTCATACTTGGGTCAAGCTTGTAATGTCCCACAGGAGGTCAAAAACCTATGCTATGGTAATAAGAACAGGTTCATCTGGAAGTGGCACGCAAGCGACACACAATTTGTGAGTGAATATAGGGTGGATGGAGAGGGGAAATGGGTAAGGGGAAGGGGAGAGGGGAGAGGGGAAGGGGAGAGGGGAAGGGAGGGAGGACGTCTTTTAGGCATGGTGGCATCTGAACTTTCGCGAAAGTGGGATGGTCAGGGAGGGGAGAGGGGGGAAAGGGGGAGGGGAGGGAGAGGGGAGAGGGGGGAAAGGGGAAGGGGAGGGAGAGGGGAAAGGGGAAGGGAAGGGGATGGGAGGAAGGGGGAGTGGGACAAAAGGACGTATTATAGACACGGTGGTTTACACGAAGTCACTGACTCGCTCGTGATCAGTCTAAAAAAAAAAATGAGTCTTGTGCCACAAGTCTTTTAGTGCTATTTTCCTCCATGAAATTGAGGGTGGCTTCCGACGATCTATCACCCACACGTCATCATCCACCAAGACACACACGCACGCACGCGCGTACAACGCTGAAGTTTTCGCAGGGGGGATTCGAACCCTGACCCCTCAGCGTTCGTTCTATTCTCCCGTCAGTACGTTACCTGTGAGGGCCAACTTGTGATGGCACTCCATCAAGGCACTTTCCTCTCCCTCTCTTCCTTCCTTCCCTCCCTCTCCACTGCGATGGCACTCCATCATGCCACTTTCCCTCCCTCTTCCTTCCCTCCCTCCTCCCTGCGATGGCACTCCATCATGCCACTTTCCCTCCCTCCCTCTCTTCCTTCCTTCCCTCCCCCACTGCGATGGCACTCCATCATGCCACTTTCCTCTCCCTCTTCCTTCTCTACCTCCCTCCTGCGATGGCACTCCATCATGCCACTTTCCCTCCCTCCCTCCCCCCCACACCCACCAGCCAGGGGATAATGAACTCAACCCCCCCCCCCCCCCTTAAGTGCGACATTCCCTTATCACTTCTCTAAGTTCTTTTCCCCACTGACCTTACATCATGGGGGTAGGGCGAAGACAGTGTCCCCCCCGAGGGCGCGTGGGATCAATCAATTTGAAATTAATGTTTAGGGGAGGGGGAGGGTCGTTAAGGTGAAAGGGGTGTTTGACACTGTATACACAGTGTGTGTGTGTGTGTGTGTGTGTGTGTGTGTGTGTGTGTGTGTGTGTGTGTCTCCCTCAGTTGTGGGATACAGACCTGATTCTATTATGGAACAGACGCTCGTACACGAATGGTACACGATCAATTCAACTTCACCACCTCCCCCCCCCCCCCTCCTCTTCCCTCCCCTCCATGGGGCTCTGCTATATGCTGACGGAGAGAGAGAGAGAGAGAGAGAGAGAGAGAGAGAGAGAGAGAGAGAGAGAGAGAGAGAGAGAGAGAGGGCGTCACACCACGTAAACATTACCCCTTTGTGTACCTGTCTATCGGATCTACCTCCACCCAGACCCTTGCTCTGTGGGAGAGCTGTTTGGTCCATCCATTATTCCCCACCTTATGTCGGGGCTGATTTTAAATGCCCTAAGGTTTAGGGCTGTTTAAATGTCCCTAAGTCGGGGCTCTTTAAATGTCCTAATGTTTGGGGCTGAGTTTAAATGTCCTAATGTTTGGGGCTGAGTTTAAACGTCCTAATGTTTGGGTTCGAGTTTAAACGTCCTAATGTTTGGGGCTGAGTTTAAACGTCCAAAAAATAATGCTCTCCTTATCTTGGGATCCCACGGTTCCTGACACAGTGTATCCCACACCACGTAAACCGAATGTGTCAATGGCCGATAATTTTACACCGTGTGGGGGCTTACGAACGAACCACAACGAATAACATGGCACAAAACAAAAATATACTGGCAATCATTACGAGAGAACTTTCTCCTGTCCTATCACACACTTTCCTTTTTCTACAACCCTTCCTATCCTATCACACACTTCCCTCTTCCTACAACCCTTCCTATCCCATCACACACTTCCCTCTTCCTACAACCCTTCCTATCCTATCACACACTTCCCTCTTACTACAACCCTACCTATCCAATCACAACCCATCGCAGCCTGACACAACCGTAAGGGTTGTGGCAGCAGTTTCAAAGACCAGACAAGCACCTCACCTTCCGTGATGAATGTAATTGTTGTGTTTGTTTCCGTGATGAATGTAATTGCTGTGTTTGTTTCCGTGAGGGAGACAATTGTTGTGTTTGTTGGTTGATTGTGTCTTAAGGACTATTAACTCCCGGGGTTATTGAGAACGCCAAACTCATCTTTCTCCCCTATCCCTAGGGATATATATATATATATATATATATAGATAGATAGATAGATATTACCCCTGTGGTTTCGGTGCATTATTACATGACAGCTAGAGACTGAGTGTGAACAAATGGGGTCTTTGTCGTCTTTTCCTAGCGCTACCTCGCACACATGCGAGGGGGAGGGGGTTGTTATTACATGTGTGGCGAGGTGGCGATGGGAATGAATGAAGGCAGACAGTATGAATTATGTACATGTGTATATATGTATATGTCTGTGTGCGTGTATATATATGTGTACATGTGATGTTTAGGTATGTATATTTCGTGTGTGGACGTGTATGTTATGGCATGTGTATGGGGTGGGTTGGGCCCTCTTTGTCTGTTTCCTGCGCTACCTCGCTAAGCGGGAGACAGCGACAAAGCAAAAAAGATGAAAAAAAAAGGAAAAAATATATATATAATATTTTATATTTATATAATTTATATATATATATTTATATTAATATATATATATAGGGCTACCTCTAAAAGGGCCCAAAAACCCATCCAGTGCTGTACAAGGTTTGGTCTCCCAAAAAAAAAAAAAACCCAAAGAAAAAACAAAATAGGATACCATAAAAAACTCCTCGACCATATAAAACTGGTGAATCTTCGACACTAAGGAAGAGGGAGGAGGTTTGGAGCCCCTTTCCCCCACAAAGTCACTCTAAATTTTAAACTCCAAAAAAGAGCGGGGAAATATAGCAAACCCCCGCCAGGGGCCGAAGCCTTTCCCTCCCTCCCTCCCTCTCCACCCCATTTACCCCCCTCACACTAACAACACACACAACACAAACACCAATACACCCGTAAGCCTTGTGCCCCCCATATAGAGGCGGGTCTGGCCACGCAAGTGAAGAACCCCTGGCCCCCCCATTGTGGCGGTAAAAGGGGGGCTATGTGGGGGGGTAGGGCTTGTGGGGGAACCAATGTGGGGGGGGGGGAAAGGGGTGGTTTGTTTATTGGCTTTTCTGGGGGGCCCGTTTTCTTCGCGCGCCATCTTCATTCTCGGTTCGAATTCAAACCAGGGTCGCTAACAGCAAAAAAAAAAAAAAAAAAAAAAAAAAAAAAAAAAACGCAAAAAAAACCGCAAAAAAACGCAAAAAAACGCAAAAAGAAAAAAACGCGCAGCTACGTTTTATAATGCCTTCCGTCGCTGCTCTCATCAACAACCACTATCATTCCCCCTCTTTAGCTAAGTCCTAACTGGTGGATCACCTCAACTATCTAACTACCTGTTGAACCACCACCTGGTCGTCTCCCAGTGTACGTAACCACCCATATAGCGTCGTCAGTGGCACTTTTTTTGGGTTACACCGTCCCCTTGGGTTTCCACTTCGGGCAACCCTCGTCTGATTCTTGGGTCCCAGTACGTGTGTGGACGGAAATCTTCATCCCTTTCGTTGTGCCGCCTCGACCTACCGGAGCAGGGGAGGAGGAGGAGGAGGAGGAGGAAACAGGAGGGAGGAAGAGCAGTAGGAGGTGCAGGAGGAGCAGGAGGAGGAGCAGGAGGAGCAAGAGGAGGTGCAGGAGAGGAGCAGGGAGGAGCAGGGAAGGCCGGAGGAGGAGCAGCAGGAGGAGGAGCAAAAGGAGGGAGGAGGGGGAGGAGAAAAGAGGAGGTGCAGGAAGAGGAGCAGGAGGAGCAGGAGCAGCAGGAGGAGGGGGCAGAAGGAGGAGGAGCAGGAAGGAGGGGAGCAGATAGGTCAGGAGGAGCAGTAGGAGGTGCAGGAGGAGCAGGAGGAGGAGCAGGAGGAGGCAAGAGGAGGGGGCAGGAGAGGACAGCCGGAGGAGCAGGAGCGGGCAGGAGGAGGAAGCAGAAGGGGGAAGACCCAGTAGGGAGGTTCGCAGGAGGAGCAGGGGGAAAGGGGCAGCAGCAGGAGAAGCAGCAAGAGGAGGAGGAGGAGGAGGAGGGGAGCAACAGCGCAGCAGGAGGAGGAGCAGCACATTGCAGGAGGATTTATATGTCGAGGAGGGCGCGTCCGCTCGTTTAACAGGTCACCATCAACAACCCGAGCCACGTAATGTGGCATAAGGTCACCACACTCAGACGCCGTACTGTGACATTAAGGTTTCACCACAACCACATACCGTGGCAAAAGGGTTTCATCACAGCCACATACCGTGACATAAGGTCCCCACAACCACATACTTTGGCAATAAGGTCACCACAACCCACATACGTGGCATAAGGTCCCCACAACCACATACCCTGCATAAGGTCACCACAACCACTACCGTGACATAAGGTCACCAACCACATACCGTGCATAAGGTCACCACAACACAAAACCGTGGGCATAAGGTCCCCACAAAACACATACCGGGGACATAAGGTCCCACAACCACTTTCCCGGGCATAAGGCCCACCACACCACATTCCTTTGGCTTTAAAGGTCACCACAACCACATACCGTGGCAAAAAGGTCATCACAAAAGAAAACGTTACAGGGGTTCCACCACAGCACAACCTCCCTCCTACTGCGGTAGGGGGAAAAAGGGGAGGAGGGAGGGAAGGGGGTTGGTCCACCACCATGAACGAAAACCCCCACGGCAGGAACCCCACACCGGACCACCACCCGTCATTTAATATCCCCCACTCACCTCTTAGATGGCTGGGTTCGAACCCCCTTGCATCAGCAGCAGCTGGTGCAAAGGGATGCCTTTGCGGCGATGGAGGGGGGGAGGGGGGGTTGGGGGGTCCTCCTTCACAGCACAGAGCCCCCATTCAGCCTGCCCCCCCCCTCCTCCCCCCCTGGGCGCCCATGAAACACCCTCCATTCATGTGTATCAATCTACAATTGCTTTTACAAACTTCCTGTCCGTGTAAAGTACATGGGGAGGGAAGGGGAAGAAGGGGAGGGAGGGGTGATGGTATGGTGGGGGTGAGGAGGAGGAGGAGGAGGGGTGGTGGGGGGAGGGTAAAGGGGGGTGAGGGGTGAGGGGGAAGGGGAGGGGAGTGAGGGGTGAGTGGTGAGGGGGAAGGGGTGGGGAATGAGGAGGGGGGGTTAACAACTGTCAATGAATAACTTGTGTGTGTGTGTGTGGGTCATACTTGGGTCAAGCTTGTAATGTCCCACAGGAGGTCAAAAACCTATGCTATGGTAATAAGAACAGGTTCATCTGGAAGTGGCACGCAAGCGACACACAATTTGTGAGTGAATATAGGGTGGATGGAGAGGGGAAATGGGTAAGGGGAAGGGGAGAGGGGAGAGGGGAAGGGGAGAGGGGAAGGGAGGGAGGACGTCTTTTAGGCATGGTGGCATCTGAACTTTCGCGAAAGTGGGATGGTCAGGGAGGGGAGAGGGGGGAAAGGGGAAGGGGAGGGGAAAGGGGAAGGGAAGGGGATGGGAGGAAGGGGGAGTGGGACAAAAGGACGTATTATAGACACGGTGGTTTACACGAAGTCACTGACTCGCTCGCGATCAATCTAAAAAAAAATTGAGTCTTGTGCCACAAGTCTTTTAGTGCTATTTTCCTCCATGAAATTGAGGGTGGCTTCCGACGATCTATCACCCACACGTCATCGACTAAGACACAAGCACGCACGCGCGTACAACGCTGAAGTTTTCGCAGGAGGGATTCGAACCCTGACCCCTCAGCGTTCGTTCTATTCTCCCGTCAGTACGTTAACTGTGAGGGCCAACTTGCGATGGCACTCCATCAAGGCACTTTCCCTCCCTCTCCCTCATCCTTCCTTCTCTCCCTCCCCTCTGCGATGGCACTCCATCATGCCACTTTCCCTCCCTCCCTCTCTTCCTTCCTTCCCTCCCCCACTGCGATGGCACTCCATCATGCCACTTTCCTCTCCCTCTTCCTTCTCTACCTCCCTCCTGCGATGGCACTCCATCATGCCACTTTCCCTCCCTCCCTCCCTCCCACACCCACCAGCCAGGGTATAATGAACTCAACCCCCCCCCCCTTAAGTGCGACATTCCCTTATCACTTCTCTAAGTTCTTTTCCCCACTGACCTTGCATCATGGGGGTAGGGCGAGGACAGTGTCCCCCCCCCCCGAGGGCGCGTGGGATCAATCAATTTGAAATTAATCTAGGGGGGGGAGGGTCGTTAAGGTGAAAGGGGTGTTTGATACTGTATACATAGTGTGTGTGTGTGTGTGTGTCTCCCCCTCAGTTGTAGGATACAGAACTGATTCTATTATGGAACAGACGCTCGTACACGAATGGTACACGATCAATTCAACTTCACCACCTCTCCCCCCCTCCTCTATTCCCTCCCCTCCATGGGGCTCTGCTATATGCTGACGGAGAGAGAGAGAGAGAGAGAGAGAGAGAGAGAGAGCGTCACACCACGTAAACATTACCCCTTTGTGTACCTGTCTATCGGATCTACCTCCACCCAGACCCTTGCTCTGTGGGAGAGCTGTTTGGTCCATCCATTATTCCCCACCTTATGTCGGGGCTGATTTTAAATGCCCTAAGGTTTAGGGCTGTTTAAATGTCCCTAAGTCGGGGCTCTTTAAATGTCCTAATGTTTGGGGCTGAGTTTAAATGTCCTAATGTTTGGGGCTGAGTTTAAACGTCCTAATGTTTGGGTTCGAGTTTAAACGTCCTAATGTTTGGGGCTGAGTTTAAACGTCCAAAAAATAATGCTCTCCTTATCTTGGGATCCCACGGTTCCTGACACAGTGTATCCCACACCACGTCAATCGAATGTGTCAATGGCCGATAATTTTACATCGTGTGGGGGCTTACGAACGAACCACAACGAATAACATGGCACAAAACAAAAATATACTGGCAATCATTACGAGAGAACTTTCTCCTATCCAATCACACACTTTCCTTTTCCTACAACCCTTCCTATCCAATCACACACTTCCCTCCTCCTACAACCCTTCCTACCCAATCACACACTTCCCTCTTCCTACAACCCTTCCTATCCAATCACACACTTCCCTCTTCCTACAACCCTTCCTATCCAATCACACACTTCCCTCTTACTACAACCCTACCTATCCAATCACAACCCATCGCAGCCTGACACAACCGTAAGGGTTGTGGCAGCAGTTTCAAAGACCAGACAAGCACCTCACCTTCCGTGATGAATGTAATTGTTGTGTTTGTTTCCGTGATGAATGTAATTGCTGTGTTTGTTTCCGTGAGGGAGACAATTGTTGTGTTTGTTGGTTGATTGTGTCTTAAGGACTATTAACTCCCGGGGTTATTGAGAACGCCAAACTCATCTTTCTCCCCTATCCCTAGGGATATATATATATATATATATATAGATAGATAGATAGATTTTTTTTTTTTTTTTTTCCAAAAGAGGGAACAGAGAAGGGGCCCAGGTGAGGATATTCCCTCAAGGGCCCAGTCCTCTGTTCTCAACGCTACCTCGCTAATGCGGGAAATGGCGAATAGTATGAAAGAAAAAAGAAAGATAGATAGATATTACCCCTGTGGTTTCGGTGCATTATTACATGACAGCTAGAGACTGAGTGTGAACAAATGGGGTCTTTGTCGTCTTTTCCTAGCGCTACCTCGCACACATGCGAGGGGGAGGGGGTTGTTATTACATGTGTGGCGAGGTGGCGATGGGAATGAATGAAGGCAGACAGTATGAATTATGTACATGTGTATATATGTATATGTCTGTGTGCGTGTATATATATGTGTACATTGAGATGTATAGGTATGTATATTTGCGTGTGTGGACGTGTATGTATATGCATGTGTATGTGGGTGGGTTGGGCCACTCTTTCGTCTGTTTCCTTGCGCTACCTCGCTAACGCGGGAGACAGCGACAAAGCAAAAAAAGATGAAAAAAAAAAAAAAAATATATATATATATATATATATATATATATATATATATATATATATATATAAAGACACCCACACTCACTATAGCACCCTGACTTGTAACAAGAATTCTGTAATATCTGTGTCCTTTCAGCCGCCATGTGCTGGTGCACATGGCGGGCGTTTAACTCTCTTTTCAACTGGGGGGATTTTCTACATTTTTTCCCCTCCCCGCGTTTAATCCGCCTCCCCCCCCCCCACCTCCCCTCGTACATGGTGGCTGGGTCCATTCTGGTGTTTGGGGGGGGGGGGGACGAGAGTACAAGTGAACTCACCTTGTACATAGGTCCGGGAGAGGGGACACTTTCTATTTTTTTTATCCTTCTTAAAACTCTAGTTCTTCTTTCTTGTTCTATCAATGTTCTCTCTCTCTCTCTCTCTCTCTCTCTCTCTCTCTCTCTCTCTCTCTCTCTCTCTCTCTCTCTCTCTCTCTCTCTCTCCAGTTTTCTTTTACCTGTTTTCTGTCCCTGCTCTTCTCCCCCCCTCCTCGCCTCATTCCCTCCTTCCATTTTCTTTCATGAGGTTCAGCCAACATACAGAAAAGAATACGAAAAATGTATCTACTGAAAACACACACACACACACACACACATACGTGTTGTGGTGTGTGTGTGTGTGTGTGTGTGTGTGTGCTAGCCCCTCCCCTATGGTCGTTACAAGTGTTCGGGAACTGCTGAAAATATAAACGTATCCGCCATTCCCTTCCAGCAGTCACGCAAGGACACACACACACACACACACACACACACACACACAGACACATCTCGAAACCGTAATCATTATGTAAATCATAACGTACACGACACGTCAACAAATTTCGATATAACGAGGCGTAATCTTAAAGAGGTCGTTGCTCCCCCCCCTCTTCTTTCCTCTTATTATCAAATCCTTCCTTATGATGATAGACTAAATTAACATCCTACCTGTGTAATGACACACCCAACCTACCCTCCCACCCCCACAACAACAACAACAAGGTCTAAAACTTACCTTAGTGATTAGAAAGTACGTTAACGACAATAATTAATCCCGGTACGACATAGTAATGAGGTGTCTGGCGGGCGGGCGGCGAGAACAAAGGTTCCCGCGCGTTGCCAAACACCGCCTGCCTGAGGTACGATGACTACCGCCACCCACCACCACCTAACCTACCCCACCCTCCCGAACCCCGTAACAAGCCGCCCCCCCCTCAACGGATTATTCAGCCTTCTCTAACGCGCTCTATCTACGATCGTCCTGTTTTCTGTACGCCACCCGGGGTGTCAGACCATCACCAACGGCGGATGTAAATGCATGATTACAGGGGCGTTGAGTAGGTGGGTAGGGTGTGTGTGTGTGTGTCATGAAATACACTCTTTTAAAACATTTGAAAAAGTGGATCGGCTTCGGTGTGTGTGTGTGTGTGGGGGAGGGGTGAGGTGTGAGGGGAAAGGAGAGGGGAGGGAAGGGTTAGGGGGAGAGGAGAGGGAGGGGAGAGGGAAGGGAGGGAGCCCCTGTGGTGGTGGTAAAAGAGGCGTAAGCGACGGGGACAA
>NC_092253.1:8360000-8390000 GCF_036320965.1 Panulirus ornatus
GCCGCGCCGCTCCGCCCCCTCACCGCCCCCATGAGTCACGGCAGGCGAGCCGGAGGGGAGGCTGGACGGAGGAGGAGGTGGTGCAGAAGAGACGTTTGTACCAACTCCTCCTCCTCCTCCTCCCGACACTTACCGCCTTATCTCCATGAAAGGCTCCGACTGATTATGATTATCCGCCTCTCTCTCTCTCTCTCGTCTTTTTTTAAACAGCTCTCCGCGACACACCACCACAGAAAACGACGCACCACCACCGCAGAAAACGAAGTCTCTTGTATATGTCTCTTTTGTTCCTTTTTTTATCTCAATGTTACTTACACGGTGTCTCAATTTTACTTATACGTTGTCTCAATGTTACTTATACGGTGTCTCAATGTTACTTACACGGTGTCTCAATGTTACTTCCACGGTGTCTCATTGCACGTTACATCTACGCTGCCTGTATTGCAAGACCCGCTCCTCATTTTCTATGCGACCTCCACTTTCATTCATCTCAGGTAAACTCCACCAGTCCACGTAGCTCTCGGCTACCTGAGTCAATATATACACAGCATGACACAGTGCGGGACGCCAGAGCACAACGTAAAGACGGAAGAAAACGGGTACACCACCATCACACAACAGGACGGGGGGGGGGGGGGGGGAGAGAAATTGGACTAAGGACAAAGGAAAACGGGAGAGGGGAAAACCAAAATTAAGTCTCAAGTCTCCAGACTCCAAATGGCAAAAAAGAGACCATCCGACATGAGTTTACCTTCCGCTCAAGCAAACGTTCAAATCGCGTGTTGTTGTGAACCAACATGAACAAACACCCACCCCCCCCCCTTCCTCCATCACGTGAGCACGCACTGTACCCAGACTTACACAACGTTGTTTCATAACTTCATGACACGCCATGCCAAAACATTTGCTGGAACTTTGGGGGGTGAGACTGAAGTTTGGAATTCCATTCCTCCTCCAGGAGATGTGCCCGAACTCCTCCTCGTCGAACAAGCTCTCCACAGAACCCCCCCCCCCAAAGCTTCGGGTCAAGTCTACAGTAATAGGAGGCGAGGGTATGTGTGTCAAAGGAACGTCCTTAGCCTCTGGCTCCTGCTGGAGGCCATGTAGGAGGGAGGAATGGCTGCTATTGCTAGTGGACAGGAGGGCCATGTATGAGGAATGGCTGCTATTGCTAGTGGACAGGAGGGCCATGTATGAGGAATGGCTGGTATGGCGTCTTTGAACTTCTACTGTCCTGTCTCCATCTACTTCCTCAACAGAAAATTAAAGATACCCTAGCTATACTGTGGCCTCCAGCACATACCCTCGTCATAGACCATCAGGTCTTCTGTTCTCTGGCTTCCCCACGCACTGTCCTCCAGCAAACCACCACCACACAGACCAATAGACCATCAGGTCTTCTGTTCTCTGGCTTCCCCACGCCCTGTCCTCCAGCAAACCACCACCACACAGACCAATAGACCATCAGGTCTTCTGTTCTCTGGCTTTCCCACGCACTGTCCTCAGGCAAACCACCACCACACAGACCAATAGACCATCAGGTCTGGTTATTTGCCTTTATCCACGTAGACCCGCGTACCAGGATGCCACATGTCGACTGGCCACTTCAGTTACTGAAGCTACAACTTCAGTTACTTAACTGAAACTAAAACACACGAACACAAAACCTAACTTCCCACAGTGTACCGAGGGGGGAGCCATGTCTTCCTGTTCATTGAAGTTCCAACATTCCAACTATTTGCACTGGAATGCTTCACCAACCAAACTATCCACACTGGAATGCTTCACCAACCAAACTATCCACACTGGAATGCTTCACCAACCAAACTACCCACACTGAAATGCTTCAGTCTACGTACATCTCGACGACAAATAATATATAAAACCCCACACACAAAAAAGAAAGAATGAAAAAAAGAAAAACACTGGATCTTCTGCTGTGGACGAGACCCGAGAGAGAGAGAGAGAGAGAGAGAGAGAGAGAGAGAGAGAGAGAGAATATGACCTCCCCCCCACCCTTCGTACCCAGGTCCTATACTTCGCCAAAGAGAGGCGTTACCCCACCCCACCCCAAACCCCCGTAACACACACACACACACACACACACACACACACACACACACACACACACACACACACATCTCAAGACCTTGAATTTCAACCTGATGATGTGATTATTACACGAAAGTGCACTTGGGAACTTATCGCGTTTCATTTCCCACTTGGACTCATAGGATATATATACACACACACACACACACACACACATATATATATATATATATATATATATATATATATATATATATATATATATATATATATATATATATATATATATATTTTCTTTCTTTCAAACTATTCGCCATTTCCCGCATTAGCGAGGTAGCGTTAAGAACAGAGGCCTGGGCCTTTGAGGAATACCCTCACCTGGCCCAATTCTCTGTTCCTTCTTTTGGAAAATTAAAAAAAATGAGAGGGGAGGATTTCCAGCCCCCGCTCCCTCCCCTTTTAGTCGCCTTCTACGACACGCAGGGAATACGTGGGAAGTATTCTTTCTCCCCTATCCCCAGGGAATATATATATATATATATATATATATATATATATATATATATATATATATATATATATATATCGTGCTGGTGACGGTATGGTATGGTGACGTATCGGTGACGTATTGGTGACGCTATACGCACGTCCTTCCTTCGGCTTCCACCTGCAGAAATCAGGCGCGGGGGGCGAGGCAGGAAGAAATGTGCACCAGCTGTGCGTTGTTATCTGGCTTATCTTATCCGGGACACGGCGAGGACTCGTGCTCAAGGGGCGGGCTCATTCCTGCGCTTATCTCAAGTTCCTGTGTTGTGTGTGTGTGTGTTCAATGGGTGAGCGGGGCGCCTCCTGTGTTATACGTGGGTGGCGAGGTCAGTCCTGTGTTATATTGCCCGTGCGTGCCCTGTGTTATGCCAGTGTGTGTTTGTGTGTCTCTCCGCCACTATGTGAGGACAATGTGTCTCCTGTGTTATATATAGATGCGTATGTACCCTGTCTCCTCCTATGTTATATACACGTCTTCTGTGTTACAGTAGGACAATGTGGCTCCTGTGTTATATATATATGCGTATGTACCCTGTCTCCTATGTTATATACACGTCTCCTGTGTTACAGCGTCTCCTATGTTATATACACGTCTCCTGTGTTACAGTAGGACAATGTGGCTCCTGTGTTATATATATGCGTATGTACCCTGTCTCCTATGTTATATACACGTCTCCTGTGTTACAGTAGGACAATGTGGCTCCTGTGTTATATATATGCGTATGTAACCTGTCTCCTATGTTATATACACGTCTCCTGTGTTACAGTAGACAATGTGGCTCCTGTGTTATATAAATATGCGTATGTTCCCTGTCTCCTATGTTATATACACGTCTCCTGTGTTATGGGAGGACAATGTGGCTCATGTGTTATATGTATACCTATGTAACATGTCTCCTATGTTTTATACATGTACCCTGTCTCCTATGTTATATACACGTCTCCTATGTTATGGTAATACAATGTGGCTCCTGTGTTATATACATATATGAACCCTGTCTCCTATGTTATGTGAGCAAAACATGTCTCTTACGTTAGCCCCATGTCTCCTATGTTGAGGAGAGTGTGGTTTTCCTATGTTATACACACGCAACCCGTCTCCTATGTTATGTGGGCACAATGTCAGCCCAACAAACGTATCCAAAGCACTCTGCTATGATACGCTGTGCTGTGATACGCTCTGCTATGATATAATCTGCTATGATACGCTCTGCTATGATGCGCTTTGCTATGATATAATCTGCTATGATACGCTGTGCTATGATACACTCTGCTATGATACACTCTGCTATGATACGCTATGCTATGATACACTCTGCTATGATACGCTCTGCTATGATACACTCTGCTATGATACGCTCTGCTATGATACGCTCTGCTATGATACGCCCGTGTTGTGCACGTCTGGTAAAATCACACCAACGTCAAGATCAATCAATCATCCCTTCATTCAGTGCAATAATCCCTTCATTCAGTGCGATAATCCCTTCATTCAGTGCGATAATCCCTTCATTCAGTGCGATAATCCCTTCATTCAGTGCGATAATCCCTTCATTCCGTGCCATCCACCCTTCATTCCGTGCCATCCACCCTTCATTCCGTGCCATCCACCCTTCATTCCGTGCCATCATCCCTTCATTCAGTGTGGTCAGCAGACGGCCTCACCAGCCTTCCATGTATGTATATGTGTGTGTGTGTGTATGTAGGTGTGTGTGTGTGTGTGTGTGTGTGTGTGTGTGTGTGTATGGCACCTCTATATACACAAGGTCAAGAGACGGGAGCGCTGCGAATGTAAAACTCTCTCTCTCTCTCTCTCTCTCTCTCTCTCTCTCTCTCTCTCTCTCTCTCTCTCTCTCTCTCTCCCTCCGCCCACAGTAGCTCCAGCCTGGCCCTGGAGGGGCGCGCGCCCCCACACCACACATATCAGGAGCAATACGTAATGTTGTGTGTCATGGACAAGATAATAACTCCGTGTTGGTGTGGTGTTGGTGGGCGGTGAGCCTGACGCTGTGCAGGCCTACTGCTGCTGCTGCTGGTGATGGGGCGGGAAAGAATGGGGAAGGGGAGGAGGAGGGGAAGGGGAAAAGAGGGGAAGGGCATGGTGTTAGTGGTGGGGAGTGGAGGAGGGGGTAAGGGTGGTGAGGTGGTGGGGTTTGGGGGGAGTGAAGGAGATTGTGGGGTTGGGGGTGAGGCGAGAGGCTGGATAGGACCAGGGAAAAGGTCAGTGGTAAAGGGCGGGAGAGGAGTTAAAGATGAGGGAGGGAGAGGTGGAAAGGTTAAAGGGAGAGAGAGAGAGAGAGAGAGAGAGAGAGAGAGAGAGAGAGAGAGAGAGAGAGAGAGAGAGAGAGAGAGAGAGAGAGAGAGAGAGAGAGAGAGAGAGAGGGGAGTTAAGACTGCGGGATAACACAAGTCACGTAACAAAAAACGTGTTCTATTCAATAATTGAAAAATACAAAATCAATTCTATATACACACACCTATATATATATATATATATATATATATATATATATATATATATATATATATATATATATATATATATATATGACGATTTTTATACTATTTTGTATTAGTCTTTTGTTACTAATAAGTTTAAGAGTTCGTCATATAATATATATATATATATATATATATATATATATATATATATATATATATATATATATATATATATATATATATATTGAGGGTCAAGTCAATTGGGAGGTAAGTTTGAATGGAGAAAAACTGGAGGAAGTAAAGTGTTTTAGATATCTGGGAGTGGATCTGGCAGCGGATGGAACCATGGAAGCGGAAGTGGATCATAGGGTGGGGGAGGGGGCGAAAATCCTGGGAGCCTTGAAGAATGTGTGGAAGTCGAGAACATTATCTCGGAAAGCAAAAAATGGGTATGTTTGAAGGAATAGTGGTTCCAACAATGTTGCATGGCTGCGAGGCGTGGGCTGTGGATAGAGTTGTGCGGAGGAGGATGGATGTGCTGGAAATGAGATGTTTGAGGACAATGTGTGGTGTGAGGTGGTTTGATCGAGTAAGTAACGTAAGGGTAAGAGAGATGTGTGAAAATAAAAAGAGCGTGGTTGAGAGAGCAGAAGAGGGTGTTTTGAAATGGTTTGGGCACATGGAGAGAATGAGTGAGGAAAGATTGACCAAGAGGATATATGTGTCGGAGGTGGAGGGAACGAGAAGTGGGAGACCAAATTGGAGTTGGAAAGATGGAGTGAAAAAGATTTTGTGTGATCGGGGCCTGAACATGCAGGAGGGTGAAAGGAGGGCAAGGAATAGAGTGAATTGGATCGATGTGGTATACCGGGGTTGACGTGCTGTCAGTGGATTGAATCAGGGCATGTGAAGCGTCTGGGGTAAACCATGGAAAGCTGTGTAGGTATGTATATTTGCATGTGTGGACGTATGTATATACATGTGTATGGGGATGGGTTGGGCCATTTCTTTCGGCTGTTTCCTTGCGCTACCTCGCAAACTCGGGAGACAGTGACAAAAAAAAAAAAAAAATATATATATATATATATATATATATATATATATATATATATATATATATATATATATATATATATATATATAAGGTGAGTCAGAGGGATGAGACGGGTACACATGAGTGTAGACCAAAGCTGATAACTACACGCACACATACATATACACACATATACATACATACATACATACACACACACACACACACACCCACACATTCACACACACACACACACACACACACACACACACACACACCACAGGAGGGTAAGGAGCCCCCCCCCCCCCCGGTCCACTACAGCAGTAGAACAGGGATGTTAATTGTTATTGTTGTTGTTATTGTTGTTGTTGTTGTTGTTGTTGTTGTTGTTGTGGGTGGGAGGTAACGGCGGCTCTGCCATGACCACTTGATTACACTACTGACGGACTGACTTAATGACTTACTTACTGACTTACTTACTTAACTTACTTAATTCATTACTGAATGACTTACTTACTGACTATCTGACTCACTCGCTCACTTACTCACTGACTGACTCATTTACTCACTTACTGACTCATTTACAGACTTAATTAATTAACGTACTTTATACAGACTTACTTACTTACTTACTTACTTACTTACTTACTTAAGGGTACTCACGACGGAAATTCCTGGCCAGAGAGGCAAGGGCTTAGCCCGTACCGCTCACCGCAAGGAAATTCGAGGTGTGGGTGAGGGGCGGGGGAGGTTACGAGGAACGAGCTGTGTGTGTGTGTGTGTGTGTGTGTGTGTGTGTGTGTGTGTGTGTGTGTGTGTGTGTGTGTGTGTGTGTGTGTTTTATGGGTGTTGCCAAGTGTTATGTGCGTGTGTGTGTGTGAGAGAGAGAGAGAGATGGACAGATTGTGTGTGTGTTGTGGAGAGAGAGAGAGAGAGAGAGAGAGAGAGAGAGAGAGAGAGAGAGAGAGAGAGAGAGAGAGAGACTGTGAAAGGACACGGCCCGCCTTTGATGTTCACGGGGCGCGCGTGTGATGTATAAAAAGTGCATGAAATGTTGCTCACAGCTGCTGCCCACGCCCCCGCGCGCCCTCCCTCCCTCCCTCACACTATGGCCCCCGCGCGCCCTCCCTCCCTCCCTCCCTCACACTATGGCCCCCGCGCGCCCTCCCTCCCTCCCTCACACTATGGCCCCCGAGCGCCCTCCCTCCCTCACACTATGGCACCCACGCACACTCCCTCCCTCCCCCACACTATGGCCCCCGCGCGCCCTCCCTCCCTCACACTATGGCCCCCGCGCGCCCTCCCTCACACTATGACCACGGCCGCCCTCCCTCCCTCCCTCACACTACAGTACCCTAACCCAGCTCATACTTACGGTCCCCGCACGCCCTCCCTACCTCCCTCACACTACGCCCCCCGCGCCCTGCCTCACACTACGCCCCCCCCCCTCCACAGTGCTCCCCCTCACATAACGGCCCCCGTCCCCGCGCCCTCCCTCATACTAAAGCCAACCCCCTCCCCCCCACGTGCTCTCCCTCACACAACGGTTCCCTCCTCTCCCTCTGCGCCCTCCCTCACACTACATTCAGTCCCTCCGCACCCTCCCTCACACTACACACCCCCTCCCTCTCTCTCCTCCACCCTAAGCATAAGACCAAACCTAGCAGAATAAGATCCCCCCCCCTCTCCTCCCTCCGCGCCCTCCCTCACACTACATCCAGTCCCTCCGCGCCCTCCCTCACCCTACATCCAGCCACCCCCACACACCCACACACACACCCCAGTGAGATGGAATCCATCACAGGTCCAGAAGAGAATTGGAATACATCAAAGATACCCACAAGATACTATACAGAGCTGCCCAAGGCTAGCGTGAGTGTAACACAGACACACAGACACACATACAGACGCCTCTCCCTCCCCCTCCCTAAAACCCACTCGAAATGTCGGCGGAGGTAAACGCCGGCGTAAGGCCCAGCGCCAGCAGGAGCGAGAGGAAGGGAGGGAGGCCAAACACCTCACGTGCCCATCTTTAACTGGGGGAGATGTGGACGGAAGACGCGCGCTGCGCTGAGGGCACAGACCAGCGACCCTGGCCAGCGCGGCCTCTGTGAACACGATGATGGAAGTGAAATGCATTGATCATTTACTGCATTAGGAAGAAACAGGCCCCACAAAAACTTTCCATGGTCTACCCCAGACGCTTCACATGCCCTGGTTCAATCCATTGACAGCACGTCCACCCCGGTATACCACATCGTTCCAATTCACTCTATTCCTTGCACGCCTTTCACCCTCCTGCATGCTCAGGCCCCGAACGCTTAAAATCTTTTCACTCCATCCTTCTATACATATATATATATATATATATATATATATATATATATATATATATATATATATATATATATATATATATATATGTGTGTGTGTGTGTGTGTGTGTGTGTGTGTGTGTGTGTGTGTGTTGGAGAAAATCTATGCATATCATTAACAGAGAACATCAACACCCATGACCATCACTCGGGAAGGCAATAGCCCCTGTCGTAATGACCTTAATTACATTACCTCCACCTCAGTAATTACATTACCTCCACAGCAGTATTTACATTACCCAACCTCAGGCATTACATTACCTCCACCTCAGTAAATACATGACCACACCTTCATAATTACATTACCCACGCATCAGTAATTACATTGCTTCCACCTCAGTAATTACATTACCTCCACCTCAGTAATTACATTACTCCACCTCAGTAATTGCATTGTCTACCTCAGTAATTACATTACCTCCACCTCAGTAATTACATTGCCCCACCTCAGTAATTACATTACCTCCACCTCAGTAATTACATTACCTCCACCTCAGTAATTACATTGCCCCCACCTCAGTAATTACATTACCCCACCTCAGTAATTACATTACCCCACCTCAGTCATTACATTACCCCACCTCAGTACTTACATGACCCTACCTCAGTAATTACATTACCCCCCCCCTAATTACATCCACCCCTCAGTAATAACATGCTTCGGCTTTAGTAATGATGACAAACCCCCACCCCACCCAATCTCAGCCTCAGTAATCACACACTCACTCCTCGGCAATTAAGCATCCCCCCCCCCCCGATGCCATTAATCATCCCCACCCAACCCCATTTTCTTCATAATCCAAGTCAAGTTACATACAGATTACATTTAAAAAGAAAACGATCCGATACCCAACCTTATGTCATTAATCACCCCTCCCCATTTTCTTTAAAAGTTACATACAGATTACATTTAAAAAGAAAACGATCCGATACCCACCCCCATGTCATTAATCACCCCTCCCCATTTTCTATAAAAGTTATATACATATTACATTTAAAAGAAAACGATCGATACCCACCCCAAACCCTTTTTTTAAAACCCCCCCCAAACCCAACCCCTTTTAACCCCCATCCCCAACCCAACTCCTTTTTTAATCCCCACCCCAACCCAACTCCCCTTTTAATCCCCACCCAAAACCCCCCCAATTTTTTCCCCCCCCCAAAAACCCCAATTTTAGATACCCCAAACCCAACCCCCCAATTAAAACCCCACCCCAAAAACCCCCCTTTTTAACCCCTCCCAACCCCCCCAAATTTTAATGCCCCCCATCCCCCCCCCTCCCATTTTAATCCCCCCCCAAAACCCCCCCAATTTTAACCCCCCCCAAAAAACCCCTTTTAATGCCCCACCCCAACCCAACTCCCAATTTTAGATGCCCCATCCCAAACCAACTCCAATTTTAGATGCCCCCATCCCGAACCCAATCCCAATTTTAGATGCCCCATCCCCAACCCAACTCCAATTTTAGATGCCCATCCCACCCAACTCCAATTTTAGGTGCCCCATCCCCAACCCAACTCCAATTTTAATGCCCCATCCCCAACCAACTCCCAATTTTAGATGCCCCATCTCCAACCCAACTCCCCATTTTAGATGCCCCATCCCCAACCCAACTCCCAATTTTAGATGCCCCCATCCCCAACCCAACTCCCAATTTTAGATGCCCCCATCCCGAACCCAACTCCCAATTTTAGATGCCCCCATCCCCAACCCAACTCCCCATTTTAGATGCCCCATCCCCAACCCAACTCCCAATTTTAGATGCCCCATCCCCAACCCAACTCCCCATTTTAGATGCCCCATCCCCAACCCAACTCCCAAATGTACATCACTCGTTTCTAGATGGATCCTATCCTAATAAACTCTTCCCTCCCTCCCTCCCCTCTCCCTCAACATCCCCCTCTCCATCATCACCCTCCTCCTTCAACATTCCCTCCTCTCCTCCTCTCCATCACTCCCTCTCCAACAACAGTCCAAAAAGGACCCCGGTATAACAATGGCTTTTAAAACGAGACTTGATATCCACCCCCTCACCCCCCCCCGGTGATCAACCCTTGTGGTAACTGTCGCTCGTAACGAGTAACGGGTCCAGTGTGTGTGTGTGTGTGTGTGTGTGTGTGTGTGTGTGCGTGCAGACACCACAGATAATTAAACTGTCGCTCATATCGAGTAACGGGTCCAGTGTGTGTGTATGTGTGTGTGTGTGTGTGTGTGTGTGTGTGTGTGTGTGTGTGAGTGTGTGTGTGTGTGTGTGTGTGTGTGTGTGTGTGCAGACACCACAGATAATTAAAAGGAAAACCCCGCTACACGTCTTTGCTAAGGCGGACCCACACGTGACAACCATCACACACACACACACACACATACACACACACACACACACACACACACGCACAAGTGAAACAGTAACACACGGCGCGAAACTTTTACCACCGCGTTAAGTGAAAAACGTGTGTACAGCGAAACAGGACAAGAGTGAAACAGTGGTACAGCGAAGCGATCCTGACCTGCTCAAACAACACATTCCCAAATGGCAAGAAGAAAAACTATATATATTCGCCATTTCCCGCGTTAGCGAGGTAGCGTTACAAACAGAGGACTAGGCCTTTGAGGGAATATCCTCACCTGGCCCCCTTCTCTGTTCCTTCTTTTGGAAAATTAAAAAAAAAACGAGAGGAGAGGATTTCCAGCCCCCCGCTCCCTCCCCTTTTAGTCGCCTTCTACGACACGCAGGGAATACGTGGGAAGTATTCTTTCTCCCCTATCCCCAGGGATATATATATATATATATATATATATATATATATATATATATATATATATGGGGATAGGGAATGTGTAATGGGACTGAGAACAAGGATCTCAGGTCTGAGATAAAGTCCTGAAGCATAATACTATCAAATAAGTGAAACACTATCAATAGGTGAAACGCGAAACTGATAAATGAAACGTGACGGTGAGACACCGCAGAGCATCAGGCTGGCCCCACACGGGAAGTGAAACTAAATGAAACTAGAACAAGTGAAACTAAATGAAACTAGAACAAGTGAAACTAAATGAAACTAGAACAAGTGAAACTAAATGATACTGGAACATGTGAAACTAAATGAAACTAGAACATGTGAAACTAAAGGAAACTACAGGAAACGAAACTAAACGAAAAACTAGAGCAAGTGAAACGTGACAAGGATAGGGCAGTGAAACACGAAGACGGTGAAACGTGAGGTGAAACGCGATGACAGTGAACGGCTGGGATGGCCCAGACCACGACAACAAATAAACAAAAAAAAATCTAGTCATGATATCCAAGTCAAACAAAGACAATAACAAATACACAAAACATATACGTTCAATTAAATCAGTCTGACCCCCAAAGAGCGACAGTGGCCATGGGAAACAACGACAGAACAAACAAAAAAAAAGAGCAATAGAAAGACGGAACAAACAAATAAACAAACAAACATGGAAATTCGTTACTTCTAAGAAACGCTTGGTCGCCGCAAACAACGAGGAAAGCAAACAAACTGCCTTAGCGGAGCGATACCAACAATGAGAGAGCTCTGACGTAGACAAACAAACAAACAAACAAATCCAGGGGGTTTACGAGAGAGAGAGAGAGAGAGAGAGAGAGAGAGAGAGAGAGAGAGAGAGAGAGAGAGAGAGAGAGAGAGAGAGACCTACTACTGAGACAATAATTATTAACATACCTTTGCCTGGATTACCTTTTTTTGGGGGGGTTACTGATTACATTAACCGTGCCCGGATTACCTTTTTTTTGGAGGGGGGTTACTGATTACATTAACCGTGCCTGGATTACCTTTTTTTGAGGGGGGTTACTGATTACATTAACCTTCCCGAGCGCGAGTCTTCCCTTCTTAATAACAATGACATAATTACCTTGGTTGTTACCCTTCTTAATAACAATGACATAATTACCTTCGTTGTTACCCTTCTTAATAACAATGACATAATTACCTTGGTTGTTACCCTTCTTAATAACAATGACATAATTACCTTGGTTGTTACCCTTCTTAATAACAATGACATAATTACCTTCCTTGTTACCCTTCTTAATAACAATGACATAATTACCTTCGTTGTTACCCTTCTTATTAACAATGACATAATTACCTTCCTTGTTACCCTTCTTAATAACAATGACATAATTACCTTCGTTGTTACCCTTCTTATTAACAATGACATAATTACCTTCCTTGTTACCCTTCTTAATAACAATGACATAATTACCTTCGTTGTTAGGTACAGCCATACACACGTTCCTCCTGTGCCAACATCATTAAGGAAACGTGTATGAATGTATGTATGTATGTATGTATGTATGTATGTATCACATATTCATTCCCATTCTTAACGTACAGCTATTCCTCGTTCTCTCTTTAATAAGAAACGGTCAATTAAGGAGTCATTTATACTCTCAGTGATAATTAATCAACTAATATCATTCTGTTTAATGAATAAACATTATTACTTTTCTTTTTTTTACTATAACAGGATTTACAGGTGTATATCATTTACTCTTTTACATGGAAATGAACTATGGCATATGTGAAAACGACACAGAATATATATAATATATATATATATATATATATATATATATATATATATATATATATATATATATATATATATATATATATGCCATTTCCCGCATTTTTCGAGGTAGCGTTAAGAACAGAGGACTGAGGCTTAGAGGGAATATCCTCACTTGGCCCCCTTCTCTGTTCCTTCTTTTGGAAAACTGAAAATGGAAGGGGAGGATTTCCAGCCCCCCCGCTCGATATATATATATATATATATATATATATATATATATATATATATATATATATATATATATATATATCCCTATATATATATATAGGGATATCCCTGGGGATATCCCTATCCCCTATCCCTGGGGATAGGGGAGAAAGAATACTTCTCACGTATTCCCTGCGTGTCGTAGAAGGCGACTAAAAGGGGAGGGAGCGGGTGGCTGGAAATCCTCCCCTCTCGTTTTTTTTTAATTTTCCAAAAGAAGGAACAGAGAAGGGGGCCAGGTGAGGATTTTCCCTCTAAGGCCCAGTCCTCTGTTCTTAACGCTACCTCGCAAATGCGGGAAATGGCGAATCGTATGAAAAAAAAAAAAAAAAAAATATATATATATATATATATATATATATATATATATATATATATATATATATATATATATATTCTTTAACCGTGACCTAAGGCTGCCAATCTTGTTTTAACCCGTCACACACACGTTCATTCTCTCCCTCCGTCCGTCTGTCTGTCTGTCTGTCTGCCTGTCTATCACTTTACTGCCATTATTACCTGCTGGAGATTCCACCTTTATCCGGCTGGAGGTCCGGCTGGGTCAGGTGGTGATGAGTGGTTGGTGTCTAGTGTGTTAAGTGTGAGGCCATATTATTTTTCTTTTTAACAGGTTAGGTCAGGTCAGGTCGGGTCAGGTCAGGTCAGGTCAGGTCAGGTTAGGTTAGGTTAGGTCAGGTTAGGTTAGGTTAGGTTAGGTCAGGTCAGGTCAGGTCAGGTTAGGTTAGGTTAGGTTAGGTTAAGTCAGATTAGGTCAGGTCAGGTCAGGTTAGGTTAGGTCAGGTCAGGTTAAGTCAGATTAGGTTAGGTTAACTTTAAGACATCAAAGGCGAATAGGTTGTTAATCACCAGTCCCTACAGCGAGATAAACACGCCTCACCATTAACTAACCTAACCTAACCAACTCAACTAACCAATGGCCACAGCATATTGGCGGACTCCCGCCAGCCAATAATAACCACACTAGAGTGACAGGCAGGCAAACAGACAGACAAACAAACAGACAGACAGAAAGAACATAATAGACCCCCACTCTCTCTCTCTCTCTCTCTCTCTCTCTCTCTGTCCGTGTGTGTCCGTGTGTGTGTGTGTGTGTGTGTGTGTGTGACAGGTTTAAAACAACAGGTTGGCAGCTTTAGGCCAAAGAGTACAGCAAAAATACATAAGAGCCCCCCCACACTCTCTGTTGGCAGCTTGTTTAAGATCCCCCAACGGCTTGAGGGGGGGACGGACGACGCCCCACAACTATACATAAATAAAAAGGAAAACACACGGAATCATAAATATCTTTCGCTGTCCGGTACCAACTTCTTCATGCCCGTTTTCTATGGAAGCGCGCGCGCGCGCAGCACCGCCTGACCCCCGTTTTCCAAATCAACTTGGGGGGTGGGGGGAAATTATCACTGAAACGCGAATTGTTATCATCCCATTCTATGTTTCATATATATATATATATATATATATATATATATATATATATATATATATATTCTATGATAAATTTTAATTTACATTTATCGTTTTACGACCGTAAGACTAAATTTCATTCCAATAGGGAATATGTTCACATTTGCATAAAAAAACATAATAATACGGGATAACTTAATTATAAGTCTTCCCCCTTAAAAAAAAAAAATATACATATCATTTCATCTTTAAAAAACCATCAAAAAGCGAATGTTTACACATCAAATTTCAGAGCGCATGCAACAGCATATCTGGCAACAGTTTCTCGTGGGAAAAAAAAGGGGAGGTAGGGGGGAGAAGGGAGGAAAAATCAGACGTTGTCCAATCTTATTCTTCATCGCATTTTTTGAAAATACACCAGCTGGAAACACACACACACACACACACACACACACACACACACACACACACATACTAAAAGCTTAGTCACCCCTTACGATACTTCTAATGAATTACAAGATGGGTCCAACACACACACACACACACGAACTAAATGTAATTTATCAGTCTAATATAATTAATTACCAGGACATGAAAGGATTCCTGACGTCATCAGACGTAAGAGAAGGTCCACACCCATGTATATTAATGACAAGATCAAACGAACGCTAATTTTTACTCGTAATAAAACCAATATATATATATATATATATATATATATATATATATATATATATATATATATATATATATATATATATATATATATATATTCGTTGTACATGATCTGAATGTTATATTTCTCTCTTGTTTCTCCCCTGAGGATGTGATTATTACACGAAAGTGCACTTGGGAACTTATCATGTTTCATTTCCCCGTGGACTCATCGGGAATATATATATATATATATATATATATATATATATATATATATATATATATATATATATATCATACCCGAGGGATATAATGCCGTGGTGCTCCGAGGGTCGTACGGCGATGAGCAAGGGGTCGTAACCCGGCGCTCAAGGGTCGTCCCATCATGCTCGAGGGATTAATTAAGACACCGCTCGGCCGGGAACGAGGCGGGCGGCGCGGCTGGGAAGCCCAGGGAGGAGGGGCTGCGCGCCCCCGACCCAGGTCCTACTTCAGAAGATGGTCTAGAAAGTCCTTCGGTGACACGACCTTCATACACGACACGCTACACCAGCAGTTAAGCCGCCGCCCCATCTACGAACAAGACAATTACTCTATTTCCCAGAAGGGTTCGTTCGTCACGTCACACCGGAACAGAGAGGAGGAGGAGGAGGAGGTAATCGAAGAGACGTGGTGACGTAAAGGACAGGATTATTATAATAACCGCGAGGTGCGCACCACGCCGGAAAAAAGGGAGAGATCTGAGCATGTTGACACGAGTGGAGGACCCGGAGGAAGTGGAGTGCTTCCGGGATCTGGGATTTGGACACGCGCAAGAAAACTACCCAGGGGGGGTTTCGGGGGTTGAAGTGAGTCACAGAGCGCAAGGGAGGGAGGGGCCATGTCTCTACGTGTGTGTTGATATCAGTATGTGTTTGGAAGGAGAGGTGTACGTCAGGAGAGGTCTACGTCTGTAGGGGGTGGAGGGGCAAACAGGGGTATGTTTGAGGGTATAGTAGTTCCGACGGTCGTGGTCCCTGAAGGCAGAGGCAAGGAAGAGAGGGGTTGAATGCGATGACCCTGGACCGCCAGAGGACAAAACAGTATTATAGTGGGGGCTGATCGTGTGAGGAGGAGGAGGAAGAGGAGGAGGAGGAAGAGAAGGAGGAGGAAGAGGAGGAGGAGGAAGAGAAGGAGGAGGAGGAGGAGGAGGAGGGAGGCATCATGATGAACACGGTCAGTGAGGCAGGTGGTAGCAAGCGGAGTCGTTTCGTGTATATGCTGAGGATGAACGATGAGAGACTGGGACAGAGAGGATCTGGGCACTGGACGCCTGGGCGAGATAGAAGGAGGTGGAAGGATGAAGTGAAACGACGCTCGCTATAAGGTATCAGGGTGTGACCATTCGTGAAGGCAAGATGCGAGTAATGAGATAGAAAAAAAAAAACATTGGATCGATGTGGTATATGGGGGGTGACGTGCTGTCACTAAGCTGAACAAGGGCAGAGGTAGTGGTGAGGGGTAAAAAGTAAACAGACAGTCAGCAAGGTTTAATTACGCATGTTGGTCTCCTCAAGTTTCAAAACACGACAGCTCGAGAGAATGGAACGCATGCGATTTGAAGATAAATGATAATGATAATGATAATGATCAAGTGCTTCACTATAAATAAATCAAGGGCGCGCGTGCGACAGTTGAAGACACACGTGCGTGCCTCTGTGTTACATTAAAGTCGATCATTACTGATAAAATGTTAATACTTCACCAAGACCTGATATTATGACTTCGTCCACGACCCACACACACACCCACACACACACCCACACACACACACACACACACACATACATACACACACACACACACACACACACACACACACACACACACACACGAACACACACACACACACACACACACACCTATAAGATGAAAAAAAAATGGGGGGATGGGATGGGAAACGGTCTAGTCTTCCCAGAGAGAGAGAGAGAGAGAGAGAGAGAGAGAGAGAGGCGCATCCATAAGGCACACGACAGAGGCGATTGGGAGTTGGTTAGAGGATCAGCGGAAGATTAACGGACCGGTAGAGGGGATCAGACCTCACTTCCCGGCCTTTCGATCTTCGCTTGTTTTTCTGGCGCCAAATGAGGGTCGGAGACGCAATTCGGCGCGCGTGCGCGCTTTTTTTTTTTTGTTTTTTTCTTTCTTTTCAGCCACCGATCTTCGGCGTACCCCCCGTCAAGTCAGACCCCCTCCACATCCCCCCCTCACCAACCCCCCCGAAATCCACGACGTATTGAGTACAGTGACGCAATCAGTGACGTAGGTGTTACAGGAGGGATACGTTCCCCGAAATCCATGACGTATTGGGTAACAGTGACGCAATCAGTGACGTAGGTGTTACAGGAAGGATACGTTCCCCGAAATCCATGACGTATTGGGTAACAGTGACGCAATCAGTGACGTAAGCGTTACAGGAGGGATACGTTCCCCGAAATCCATGACGTATTGGGTAACAATGACGCAATCAGTGACGTAGGCGTTACAGGAGGGATACGTCCCCCGAAATCCATGACGTATTGGGTAACAATGACGCAATCAGTGACGTAGGCGTTACAGGAGGGATACGTCCCCCGAAATCCATGACGTATTGGGTAACAATGACGCAATCAGTGACGTAGGCGTTACAGGAGGGATACGTCCCCCGAAATCCATGACGTATTGGGTAACAGTAACGCAATCAATGACGTAGGTGTTACAGGAGGGATACGTTCCCCGAAATCCATGACGTATTGGGTAACAATGACGCAATCAGTGACGTAGGCGTTACAGGAGGGATACGTTCCCCGAAATCCATGACGTATTGGGTAACAGTGACGCAATCAGTGACGTAGGTGTTACAGGAGGGATACGTTCCCCGAAATCCATGACGTATTGGGTAACAATGACGCAATCAGTGACGTAGGCGTTACAGGAGGGATACGTCCCCCGAAATCCATGACGTATTGGGTAACAATGACGCAATCAGTGACGTAGGCGTTACAGGAGGGATACGTTCCCCGAAATCCATGACGTATTGGGAAACAATGACGCAATCGGTGACGTAGGCGTTACAGGAGGGATACGTCCCCCGAAATCCATGACGTATTGGGTAACAGTGACGCAATCGGTGACGTAGGTGTTACAGGAGGGGTATGCTGGAGAGGCGTGCCACGTCTAATAATATGATGGGTGGTTGATACACCCAGGATATGCGAGGTATTTGGCATACTGCAGACGTAGTGTGTGGCTGGCTGTCCTCAGAATATGCTGGCGCGCTTATGAAACACGAGGGATAAGGCGAACGGTTGTGATATACCACGGGTCTGACGAGCGGATGTGATATACCACGAGTATATGGTGAGGGGTTGTGTTATACCATGAGTATATGGTGAGGGATTGTGTTATACCACGAGTATATGGTGATGGGGTTGTGATATACCACGAGTATATGGTGATGGGGTTGTGATATACCATGGGTCTGACGAGCGGTTGTGATATACCACGAGTATATGGTGAGGGATTGTGTTATACCACGAGTATATGGTGATGGGGTTGTGATATACCACGAGTATATGGTGATGGGGTTGTGATATACCACGAGTATATGGTGATGGGGTTGTGATATACCACGAGTATATGGTGATGGGGTTGTGATATACCACGAGTATATGGTGATGGGGTTGTGATATACCACGAGTATATGGTGATGGGGTTGTGATATACCACGAGTATATGGTGATGGGGTTGTGATATACCATGGGTCTGACGAGCGGTTGTGATATACCACGAGTATATGGTGATGGGGTTGTGTTATACCACGAGTATATGGTGATGGGGTTGTGTTATACCACGAGTATATGGTGATGGGGTTGTGATATACCACGAGTATATGGTGATGGGGTTGTGATATACCACGAGTATATGGTGATGGGGTTGTGATATACCACGAGTATATGGTGAGGGGGTTGTGATATACCACGAGTATATGGTGATGGGGTTGTGATATACCACGAGTATATGGTGATGGGGTTGTGATATACCACGAGTATATGGTGATGGGGTTGTGATATACCACGAGTATATGGTGATGGGGTTGTGATATACCACGAGTATATGGTGATGGGGTTGTGTTATACCACGAGTGATGGGGTTGTGATATACCACGAGTATATGGTGAGCGGTAAGATGAGCTGGTAACCTGAGAAAGGTGAAGTCATGAGAGGGTCACCTATGACCTAATCCCTTCACCTGTTTCTTCATTCATTCACCTGGGCCAGCCCGGGCTGGTGAAATCATACTCTCTCGTTTTCTTCATCTGTGCTCAGTCCTGATGATGTAAATATACGCAAGCGCTTGACACTTCTCATATTCCGTTTTCTTCTGGTGTTTACCTGCATCTTATGTACACTCGTTACTTGTGCACTTTGCGTGTTTGTATACATTCCTAAGAGTCTACGGGGAAATGAAACAAGTTCCCAAGTGCACTTTCGTGCAATAATCACATCATCAGGGGAGACACAAGAGAGAAATATAACAGTCAGTTGATATATAGCCGCAGAGGCTCCTATAAGTGGATATATATATATATATATATATATATATATATATATATATATATATATATATATATATATATATATATATATATATATATATATATCCACTCATTTATCACTCACTGAGGTACTATGTATGACAGCTCCTGTCACGTGTGACATGACTCCCCCGCCCCCTAACAGGTACGTTACCGTGCGTAACAAGCGTCATACTGGATTTACGCAATACCGAAGGGATATATGTTGTTACAACCAGTGTTACAGGTGCGTATATCACGCTACAGGAAACTATATCGTGTTACAGGAAACAATATAGTCACAGAAACTTTCCTGTGTGTTAAAGGAAATCACACGGCGTTACACGGTGTTACAGGATCTTATGCATGCGTTACGGGAACCTGTACATGGTGTTACAGGAACCTACAGTCCGTCACATGACCGTATACAGTAATGACTGTAACTTGAACAGAGCTACAGGAAAGTGTACAGTGAAGAGGGGCTTAACCCTCCTGTGACAGTACCCTCGAATGTTACGTAACGGTACGGTCCAATATGACAGTAACCCTCACGTGTTTGGTAACAGTAAGGTCCAATATGACAGTAACCCTCACGTGTTTGGTAACAGTATGGTCCAATATGCCAATAAGACAGTAACCCTCACGTGTTTGGTAACAGTAAGGTCCAATATGCCAATAAGACAGTAACCCTCACGTGTTTGGTAACAGTATGGTCCAATATGACAGTAACCTCTCACGTGTTTGGTAACAGTAAGGTCCAATATGCCAATATGACAGTAACCCTCACGTGTTTGGTAACAGTATGGTCCAATATGACAGTAACCTCTCACGTGTTTGGTAACAGTAAGGTCCAATATGCCAATATGACAGTAACCTCTCACGTGTTTGGTAACAGTACGGTCCAATATGGCCTCAAGGGCTAAAATGGTCATACAAACACTGCCAGTGACTCTAAAAATACAGAGCGACTTTCCTCACTACGAGTGACTCTATGGGAAAGTACCAGAGTGTGGCTTTCCCTTCCCCTCCCCCGTCCTCCGATCTTTCCCTCCCTCCACAGCGTAACACACACACACACACACACACACACACACACACACACTACTACAACAAGCAGTGCCACGCTTTGCAGTGCCAAAGATTACACAATGCCTACCCCCCCACTCCCTTCAGTTCCGCTTCCCCCCCCCCCCCCCCTCAACACACACACACCCCCAGTGGACTCTATATCCGTGCTGAACCAGATGCCAGGCACTGCAACATGGATGATTTCTCAAGCTACGGCACACACACACACACACACACACACACACACACACACACACACATCACTGGCACGACAGCCCTCAGTGTCAAAATGGCCCTCAAAACAGTGCCAGCCAGAGTGTCAAAAACAGTGTACAAAACACGACAAAAATTTCAAATGACAAAAAAACAAAAACAAAAAAAATAGAGAAGCACGAAGACCACAGGAAACAGTGAAGAGCAGCGTCCCAGACAGTGTCCCCCCAAAAAATGAATCGACAGTGAAAACACACACACACACACACACACACACACAGAGTGCTTCTGCAGTGCCCTACCGACTCTATACACAGTGGCACTGAAGTTCTACAGTAAAAAGATGGGCTCTTGAAAACCGAGTTTAAACGTCCCAAACAGAATTGGGGTACACAGGGTTTCCACAGGGGCCTATATAAGCACCCCCCAAGTGTCTTTTCCCTTTGGGCCCATAAAAACCAGTGCTACGGGAAAACTTACAAAAGGGACAAATACAGTGAATTAAAAACACTTTGCAGTGGCCACGTAATCAGTGGTATGGGAAGCCATACCAAGTCGTGCGCTGATTGACGACAGTGAAAAGGACGTAAATTCAGTTTTCCCCAAGGTTTATTCTGTAGACAGTCCGGGGAAAACCTTACAGAGGTCCCGGGGGGGGGATTACAGTGAAACCAAAAAGGGGACCTTAATGGTCCGGGGGGAGGGGGTTTGGGGGTTTAATTACCGGGGGGGGCCTTACATGAACCGGGGGGGGGACCTTTTTAAAACCCAGGGGGGGACCTTTTTGGTAAAGGGGGGGGCCCTTTTAAAAGGGCCGGGGGGGGGGCCCTTTAATTGAACCGGGGGGGGGGACCTTTTGAAAAGGGGGGGGCCCCTTAACAGGTGGTCCCAAAACCTTCTAATCCCAGGGGGGGACCTTCTGAACCGGGGGGGGGCCCTTAAAAACCAGGGGGGGACCTTGGGACCAGGGGGGGGCCCTTTTCCCCGGTGGTCCCGGGAACCACAGTAGATTTCCCGGGGGAAGGGGGCCCCTTTCCCAGTTGGTCCCGGGAAACCTTTAAAACCGGGGGAAGGGGGACCTTTAAACCCGGGGGAAAGGGGGCCCTTTTCCCAAAGGTCCGGGGGGGGCCCTTTTACATGAGTCCCGGGAAACCTTTTACAAGGCCCGGGGGGGGCCCTTTTCCAGAATTTTCCGGGAAGGGGCCCTTTCGAGAGACCGGGAAGGGGGCCTTGTAAAACCCCCGGGGGGACCACGTAGAATACCGGGAAAGGGGGACCAAAATTTCCAAAGGGGGCCCTTCCCCGGAGCCAGGGGGGGGACCTTACGAAGTACCAGGGGAGGGGGCCCTTTTACGTAGAGTGGGAGGGGGCCTTACGTGGGGTAAAAACCTTTTTTACAAAATCCCAAACCCTTACTTTGGCCCCCAAAACCTTACATAATTACCAAAAAACCCCTTTAAATTTTTAATACCAAATTAAAAACCGGGGAACCCTTACGAAATTAAAACCTTCAGAGGGGTTCCGGGGGGGGGGCCTTAAAGTAAAGTCCCAGGGGGGGGGATTGGGTGGAAGGGGGAAAGGGGGACCTTTACAGTAAAAAGGGGGGGGGAAATTTCCCCCGGGGAAGGGGGTTTTTTACAAAAAAGGGGGGGGGATTGGAGGGGGAGGGGGCCCGGGCCGGGGAGGGGGAAAGGGTAGGGGGGCCTTCAGTAAAAGCCCGGGGGGGGGAAAAGGGTGGGGGGTTTACGGGAGAGTCCAAGGGGGCCCCCCTTACAGTAGAGTCCAGGGGGGGGCCCTTTACAGAAGTGGGGGGGGGACCCTTACAGTAGAGTCCAGGGGGGGGGCCCTTTACGAAGAAGGGGGGGGGCCCCCCACAGAAGGTCCCAGGGGGGGCCCTTTCCAGTGAGAAGGGGGGGGCCCCCTTACAGTAGGTCCAGGGGGGGGGCCCTTTACAGAAGTGGGGGGGGGGCCCTTTTAACAGAAAAAGTCCCAGGGGGGCCCTTTACAGAGGGGAAGGGGGGGGGCCCCCTTACAAAGGTCCCAGGGGGGGAACCTTTAAGAAGAGTGGGGGGGGGCCCCTTACAGTAGAGTCCAGGGGGGGGCCCTTTACAAAAGAGAGGGGGGCCCCTTACAGTAGAGCCCCCCGGGGGGGGGGCCCTTTACGAAAGAAGGGGGGGGACCTTAAAAGTGGTCCAGGGGGGGGCCCTTTACAGAGGGGAAGGGGGGGGGCCCCCTTACAGTAGAGTCCAGGGGGGGGGCCTTCCCCAGAAGAGTCCCAAAGGGGGAAACCTTTAAAGGGGTCCGGGGGGGCCCTTCCCGTAGAGTCCCCAGGGGAGGGGGCCCTTCCCGTAGAGTACCGGGGAAAAGGGGGACCTTACAGTGGGAGTCCCAGGGAAGGGGGACCTTACAGTAGAGTACCGGGGAAAGGGGGCCCTTACAGTAGAGTCCCGGGGAGGGGGCCTTACGTAGATACCAGGGGGGGGGGAAACCTTACAGTAGAGTCCCAGGGGGGGGGGGGCCTTACAGTAGAGTCCCAGGGAAGGGGGACCTTACAGTGGGAGTCCCAGGGAAGGGGGGGACCTTCCCGTAGAGTACCAGGGGGAGGGGGACCTTACAGTGGGAGAAACCGGGGGAAGGGGGCCTTACAGTAGGTCCAGGGGGGGGGGGCCCAAAAGTAGATTTACCAGGGGAGGGGGACCTTACGGGAAAGAGCCCCAGGGGGGACCTTACAGTAAAAGAAACCGGGGAAAAGGGGGGACCTTACAGTAGAGTACCAGGGAAGGGGGACCTTACAGTAGAGTACCAGGGGAGGGGGACCTTACAGTAGAGTACCAGGGGAGGGGGACCTTACAGAAGAGTCCCAGGGGGGACCTTACAGTAGAGTACCAGGGAAGGGGACCTTACAGTAGAGTACCAGGAGGACCTTAGAGTACCAGGGAAGGAGACCCTCCACTACAGAACCAGGTGGGGGAGCTAGGAGAACATTACCAGGGGAAGGGGGAGGGGAGGGGAGGGGAGGAGGTTATCTAGCAGTGCCAAAACAGCTCTACATAAAACTCTTCGCTAAGAGTGCCACAGACGTGGCATTCAGCGTCCTGTATAACAGTGACGTTACTACACCAGCACTGTGGCCCTCAGTGCCAACACCCCCACTCAGACGACAGTGCCACTGTGGCCCTCAGTGCCAACACCCCCACTCAGACGACAGTGCCACTGTGGCCCCCAGTGCCAACATACTCCCTCAGACTACAGTGCCACTGTGGCCCTTAGTACCAACACCCCCACTCAGACGACAGTGCCACTGTGGCCCTCAGTACCAACACCCCCACTCAGACTACAGTGCCACTGTGGCCCTTAGTACCAACACCCCCACTCAGACGACAGTGCCACTGTGGCCCTCAGTACCAACACCCCCTCTTAGACTACAGTGCCACTGTGGCCCTCCCGCAAGGTGACAGGCACTGGGGCCACACGGAAAGAAGGGCTGGGGGCCGGTGTACAGTGAGGGTGATGGGGGCCTTGTACACAGCAGGGGTGACGCTACATGTACTTACTGCTGGAGGGTTTAGGCCCTATGGACAGTAAGGGATAGAGCCAAATTATAACAGGGGGAGGCAGAGGGCAGGGGGTGAGTGAGGCCCTTGGAGCAGTAGGGGGGAACAGGGGCCCCCCAATTATAACAGGGGATGAGGTCGCATGACTAGCAGGGAACAGGGCCTCTATACAAGAAAGAGGGTGAGGCCCTACGTAATGCAATGGGGGGGTAACGCCCGCATGTACCTCGCGGTGTGAGGGGTCTACGAACAGAAAACCGAGGGCCCCTTACAAACCTCAGGGCTTTGGGGCTCCCGTGAATCTCAGGGCTGATCAGGCACCAAACGAAGACCTCCCCCAATGGACTGAGACCCTTAAAACCACGGGGGATAGGTCCCAAGAACCCACCCTTTGGGCTGAAACCTCAAAATGTATAAACAGGGACGAGAGAGCCTAAAAACCCTAAGAGTGAGGCACCACAAACACTGTGGCTGGGGCCCTAAAAACACCCCCCAGGGCTGAGACCCCACCAACCCTAGGGGCTAAGGACACCTCCCTTTACAGGCCCTAGGGCTGCGGCTGTAGGAGCAGGAAAGAGGGGGATGGGTAGGCTGTGAGAGAGGGGAGAGAGAGGAGAGGAGGAGAGGAGGAGGGGCGGGCGGCAGTGGTGGTGGTGTGGAGTGGTGTGGGAGGCGAGAGCGAATGTGGGGCAGGGGAGAGAGAGAGAGAGAGAGGGGTGGTGTGTGTGTGTGTGTGGAGGAGGAGGAGGTAGGTAGGTAGGTAGGGGGTCGGCGTCTGGCACTAACCATCTCGGTGCCACCAGTAAATCTGAGTGTGGGAGCGGCGGCGGCATCCACTGTGCCTGACTGAGCCGGGCTTAATCCCGCTCTAGCCCGCGCCCGCCGCCCCCCCCCAAGCGTTCTACCGCCGCCTGACGAAGGGGCACCACCAGCCACCACCAGGAGGACGACGCCTCCGCCGCCGCTGCGGCCGCAGGCGGTTGAGGGAAGAGAGAGAGGTGCTTACCTGCATGAACTTGCCCTCGGCGGGGGCGGCGGCGGCCAGAGGGGAGAACGCGCCCCACACGGTGACCTCCTGCTCCGTGTACTTTCCGTGACGATCCTGAATAGGGACGGCGACCGTGACGAGGGCACGGCGCCCCCCGGAGGATGCTGCCCCTGGGGCTGGCTGCTGGGCGGCGGCTGGCCCCAGGGTGTGCAGCAGGAGGGCGGCCAGGACCCCCGCCAGGCACGGAGGCAGAGGCTGGCGCGCGGCCGACATCAGCGAGCACGGCGAGCTCCGGCCACCATCACTGTCGCTACCACACTGGCCCTGCCAGCCCGCCCCGACCCGCTCACCACCACACACACACACACACACACACACACACACACCCTAACCCTCCCCTACCTAACCCTCCCCTACCTAACCCAGGCCCGGGGATTCCCTCCCACCCACCACAGACACCCTGCCTCCCCCACCAGGGTCCTCTTCCCCACCAACCACCCACCCACCCAACCCGCCCCTCCTCCTCCTCCTCCTCCTCCAATCCCCAACGCTTCCCCACTCCACCCCCAACCCATAACACGGCCCAGTGACGCCCCCCCCACCCCTTCCGTACCCTCCCAGACATGGCACCCCAACCCCCCCCACAACCCACCATTCACAATCGTATACACCGCCCCTACTCCAATGCCCACCGATGTTAAGGAGCGCCGTCACATTCCCATGCACGGCAAACTACACAACAGAAACACAAACTACGTGGCAAAAACATTAGAAACTTGAGCCTCCCTGCGCAAAGACTAACAAACAAAATAAGAGCTTCAAGATGTGCTATAACGAAGAAATAAAGTACCATTGCAACCATCCGATTTTGCAAAGTATAAGAGTACAAGGAAAGGAAGGAAGGAAATATAAATACATTAATAAAAAAGAATAATGTAACAAAGACATGGAAAAAAAAAATATATATATATATATCTCCCCAAACTTTTTCCATCAATTTATAAAAAAGTGTTAGAGGGATTCCTAGAGTTGTAATATGGGACGGTGGAGGGAGATGTGAGGAACCCATTGGCAAATCCAAGGATTCTGACACACGGGGGGTGTGTGGGCGGTGGGCGCCGGCTCCTCCACACACCCACACACACACACACACACACACACACACACCACCACCACCACCACCACCAGTGGAAATGGCACTGGTAAGAGATCGTAAGAGAGGGTCGAGATGCCTGGAAATAACGTGAACAAAATACTAAGAAGGAGGAGGAAAAAAAAGGCGTCATGACCCATACAAACAAGACTTCGTGGCCCAGAGGGAGTTTTACCCTAATATGCTCGAGATGTGTGGGTGTGGGTGTGTGGGTGTGTGTGTGTGGGTGTGTGGGTGTGTGGGTGGGTGTGTGTGTGTGTGTGGGTGTGGGTGTGTGGGTGTGTGTGTGTGGGTGTGCAGGTACACTTGACTCCCTCTCCACGCGACTGACTTGTTCACGACGTCTTCGGAGAAAGGGCAAAGCTCCGAGGGACTGGAAAAGAGGCAGACGCCCCAACCGATGTATGAGTAAGGGTGTTCCCCCCTTGGTGAGTGGTGTCTGTACCGTGCCAGGAGAAAGAGAGAGGGGATCAGAGAGCCAATGGATGACCCACCTGTAGAAGGGTAAACTACCTTACAGGGGGGTCAGCACGATTTCAGGGAGGGGAGGCCGTGTGTGTTAACAAGCCCCTCTGATTTCCAAGAGAGAGTGAGCTCCATCTTAAGACAGGAGGTACGGGCCTCAGTGACTGTTTGCACTCGGACTCTGTTGGAAAGGGAGACAGAGGAAGAGCGTCGGAGGAACCTTGTCCAAATGGGTGGAGAGTGCCTCAGGGGTTCACTTCTGAAACCGTCATTCTTCTTGATCTGTGTGAACGACTTGTCAGACGGCACGAACGCCTACCTGACTCTGTTTCCAGGTGACGCGCAAAGATCATGAGGAAAATGGAGAGCGAGGAGGACTGCATTAACTTACAAGGGGACCCAATCAAACTCCAATGTTTGTCTGATACATAGTTGGTGAAATTCAATTCAAGTACGTGCAAAGAAAAGGGGATGAATATCACTTATGGATACCAATAGGGAAAAAGCTGCAGGAATCCGTGTGTTAGAGAGACCTAAGAGTCGACATTCATCAAACACAAGCGATCCATCAATGGAAAAGAATGAATGAAGAAACAGTTCATGCGGAGAGGAAGGACTGGTTCAAAAAGTTGCATGATTCGTAGAGCATGGTAAAGGGATGGGGGCAACCCCCCCACCAGTGTAAAACTCCCTCCCCCGTAAAGTATAAATTATTCAGTAACAAAAAGGGAATTATCAAACATAATGCAATCCTGTCCACTACCACACAGGGGGACTTTTACAATCATATAAACACACAGTATCACACACTGCCATGCATAACTACATATGTTATCACTACTACATCGCCATGCACATTAACCATACACTCACGCTCACTACCACACTACCATGCACTACCCTGAGCTAGTCAAATCCGCCAGCTCCCTCGTCAGCGCCTCTTTCCATCCGTCAAGATGACCCCACTGACGAAAACAGACTTCGTATCTGTCTCCAGCATCGAAGTGAACAAGCCACAGTCTTTTTCCCCCCCTCACCTGCAGCCGCATCTCACCCCGCACAAGACACTGCAAAGATCCACACACACTCTCCAGACGATGGTGAGGACCCTCCTCTTCCGCACCTGACTTGCCCAAGGGAGACGCGCAAGACCCCGACGGCATCTCCTCACCTCCCGCGACCACCACCTCACCACCACAAGGCTTTCGAACGCGTCAACCTCGACAGATTCATCAGCGAAGCCATCCGTGCCTGGCTTGGGGAGAAATCTCTTCCCACGCCTTGCAGACCTCCTCAGTGAGCGTCATCAAGGACGTATACGCTCCCCAGAGGCGCCATCTCCACCAACCCGGTTCCCCCCCTCGCCTGTGGCGTCCCACGGGACATAGCGATGGGACCCTTGTGTGACATTAGCGCCGCTAGTGGTGTCGGCAGCGACAACCCCCGATTGAATTGCTCCGTGGAACACACCTGACTGACACCTTCCGGAACCAGACCATAGCCAACCACGTCCCGTCGCCTGGACTAAGAGCGTAGTTAAGCAAGTCAGCTTCGCTTCTAACCATGGTTGAACTCTTACTGTCTACTCACTAGGCGCCAGGGCCCTCCCAGGTTCTTCTGTCCACCAAGCGTCCAGCCCTGTCCTATCCCTCTACTGTCTCCCTAGCTCCCATTTCCCCTTCCAAGCTGTTCATTCCACACAATGTTTCAAAAACTTCGTCCTACCCTCCTCCTCTCTCACTGGAGGCCAGTCCCCTCCCAGTTCTGTCTACCTAGCTTCCAGCCCTGTCTCTCCTCCTCCCCTCCACGCTTCTACTGTCTCACTAGGGGGGGTGTGTGTTTGCTCTGTCCACCGAGCTTTTCGGTGTCCGTCTTCCCGTGATAAATTAAGCAGGAGGGAACACGCCAGGACCACACAATCAAATGACCCCCAGCCGTCGTGTGTACGTCCTCCGGCGGCGAACAGCAAGACTCTCTTGCGCCTCAGCCAAGAGACCTAACCAGTCAGTCACAACACACCTTCCGAACCTGTATAATACCCTCACCTCCACGCCCTCACAACCTCACCATAACCCCCCCGGCCTATATCCTCCTCCTAACCCACAGGAACACCAGAGGCCACGCGCGAAGAAATGGTAGCAACGTGAACATGCGTGATCATCCCCGACCCAGCCATCTAACGAGGAGGCATGCAACATTCTGGGGTCCTCCTCCTCTCTCTCTCTCTCTCTCTCTCTCCCCCTCCCTGACCAGGAGCACCACCACCTCATCTGCCTCTCGCAGCTGGTTATACTGATATACGCCCTTATAAACCGCGGGGATACATCAGGCCAACAGCCTAATTGACCAATATATATGTTCTCAGGAAACCTCCCCGCTAACATTATCCCAAGACACTCGTGAATTTCACGTTCTGACCCGAAAGATTATTCTGATATTCTCCTGTGACGTACAAGTTATAACAAGGTTCTCTCTCTTCCTCCCTAGTTATAACAACACTTTGTCTCTTCCTCCCAAGTTATAACAATTACAGAGAGGGGTTACCACCAATTACAGAGGGAACTACCAGTTACAGAGAGGGGTTACCACCAATTACAGAGAGGGGTTACCA